>NC_045746.1:11749621-11766902 GCF_008692095.1 Etheostoma spectabile
TTTGCTCTATCATCATTACACACAGTCTACTATAGTATCTCACCTTATCATGGTCATTGCGTTTCTGTGAGGGATTTTTATTTTTATTCTTATGTATGCGTGATATATGTGTGTGTATGTGTTTTTTGTGTTATGGCTGTCTTGCTATTGGATGCCTTGAATTTCCTTTTGGGATGAATAAAGTCTCTCTCTATCAAGATAGATGGACACACATGTCGCTACATTTAGAGATGATATGGCAGAAAACACACTGTTGGCCAAGGACCTGTATCTGCATCCTGATGGAAGTGGTGTGAAGAAGGGGGTAGAGGGGATGACCGGGGTCATATGTGATTGGTGGCTTTGCTGTTGAGGTCTGATAGGTTGGGGGGGGGGGGGGGGGGGGGGGGAAGGCCAGTTATTTTTGATGCAATCTGGGTGAGACAAGTGAGTTTGTTTCTGTTGGTGGTAGTTAACATGTTGAAAAAGCAGGGGGAACAGTGGAGAATGGATCAGAGTATGCTCTTATACAGTAGTAGTAGAAGTAGAAACATACAGTAGGTTACTTTCAAGAATGGCAAGTTAGAGCTACAATAATTAATAACTCTAAAACTCATTGTTTTGGTTCATTGGCCTTTACGATTTTGATTGTGTATCACCACTTTCATCCGTGTTGCTTCCAGACACGAGGCAGCAAACCCACTGCACACTACCTGGCCAGCACCACACAGGCAGCTGAAGACCAGGAACTCCCACGTCCTGGTTCAGTAAATCAGCTGTTTTTGGTCAAAGGAGTCTGGTGGCTTTGATAAAGCAGTGAAAATATTCCAAATATGGCGTACACTTAAACTGATTTTGACTTGTTTAAGGTGGCTAAAATGTTGTAGATACTGTAGATAATACTGTAGATAATACTCTGACTATGGAGAAGTACTTCATACAACCCTGTTAAAAAAAACAAAAAAAACTATCCCTTTAAAAAGGAGAGAATATTGGACCAGAAACACAATGCTAATGTTGCTCCGTGTCTGCTGGATGGAAGTGCAAAAATAACAGTTTGCTTGTATTTAGTACTTCATACGATGATAATATGTCCATGTGGTCAGATATGTGTGTCCATATGGTCCCGCTGTCAATACAAAAGGAGAAAAACACACACTGAGTGGCAGTTTTAAAATGTTTATTAAAAAATAAAATAGAAAAAAATATATTTACATAAAAATGTCCCAAAAAAACAACCAAAAAAAAAAGTAACAACAACCAAAGGCTGGGCAGTGGCTCCCTCTGGCCAATGGGTAGCTCAGTGTCCATTTAGAGGGCCACTGCTCACATGAATGAGCCAGAAGAAATTGGGGCGGCCACTTTTCTCAAAACAGCAGCCGCCATCTTAAAATCCCTCGTTGTATTGCAATACTAGGGGATATTATTACATTGCATCTACGTGTACTTGTATCGCCAAATCTCAACGGTCCTAGACTCTCTCTGTTGCTTCCTTTTACACCAGGGGAGAAATGAAAGCAATGTGGCAGAGCGTGAGTGAGCTGCTTTAGACCGCTGAGATGCACAAAGATTTTAATCCATACAGACTTCCTAGATCCTGCATGTCAAAGTCTCTGCTGTGGAGATGCAGGCAACTCTGACCCAGTCAAAAACCTCCGATTATCAATTGCATTTGCAGCCTTTCATCGATGCTGGTTCTAATCTCTAAAAGCTGACATGACGGGGATGCAGCTTGCATGTTTGGATCTGCATCCACCTAGTTATCCAATTTATAATCAGGCTAGGACTGCATGTACCGAAGCATTTCATGCGCCAACGTGATCACCTCCTCACAGGGTGAAAAACAGGGTGAAAAGTGAAACAGACTGTGGAGGCCATAATCAATTTTTTTTTGTGGGTCAAATCATTAAAACGTGAAAGAGATTTCACTAGCTGGAGGTGACAATTAGCTCATAATCTGCACTGCCTGTAAGACAAGGGGCCCAAACAGAACCCCTTCATCTGAGATTGAATTGATGCCAGGTGCAGTTTTGACTGAGGGATCAGAGTTGCGATGGTTTTAAAGAAAAAGGAAACTTAAAATAGCGTAGCAGTACTTAACAGAGTCTCAGTAAAAGGTAGAGAATTGTTGGTGGACACTTCGGCCCCTTCTGAAGTGCACCTGCAGAGTGCAAGGCGCTCTCTGAGTGCACTTGGCTCATGAACCGCCGGGCGTCGGATTAAAAACCTGTGAAGGCAAGGCATGAGTCTCGATACTTTCTCACACACACACCTTGCGCTGTCACACACTACACACACCCAACCATTGACATTAACATCCCCCATTCCTTACATTTGACTGATAAATGTAGAAAACTAGACCTTGAAACATATCAGGACCTTCATACAAATACAAGGGGTGGGGGGTGGCAGAGTGGGGGGGTGGCGGACTTGTAGTTCACATGACTTGGCTCGCGAGTCTTGAAAGTCATTAACATTACTTCAGTCCAACAAGCAGTGTTTGTCATTCAAAAAAAACAACAACAACAACAACAACAAACAAAAAACAACAACAGAAAGACATGAGTTGACACAATAATTTGAATAATCCACTTGCATAGTAATAACACCAGCGTGTGTAGTGTTCTGGGTGAGGCACAGCCTTCGACAGTCCTGTCTGTGAGTGTGTGTGCATTTGTGACACCGTGTGCTCGCGGAAAACGACGTACACACACTCCAAGTAAACACAAAGAAAGGCATTGCAAACAATTAGCGGAAGTACCTGGCAATCAAATACACACGAGATTCCTGAATGGAATCAAAATATAATTCCCTTTCACTAGGGTCCTTGGTTCAGGAAGACCCCCCCCACACTTCCCTCCTTTTCCTTTGTCCAGGACCGTAAAAAGGAGAAAACCTTATCGCTGAGCATCTTAGCGTTGGTCTACACTGATTTTCAGCTTCGGGCAAGAGTTGACCTGAGCCCTGGGATCAGATTTCCATGACGACGTCCTAGACAGACTGAGGATTTCTCCATACCTGGAATCAGTGGCTTTCAGCCCTCTCACCCTAGTCTTGATCTTCAAATTCAAGTCAGATGTACGCTGTTGCCTTCTTGGCCCAACCCTCCTACTACATGTAATAAAAAGAGATGAGCACAAAAATGAAAACGCACTATTTGTCTAACAGAACAGGCCCTTAAGACCAACATCCTGCACTGTCTGGAGGCTTTCCTTTTAAAATCTCCAGTGGAGAGAAAACTAGCAGGCCACTACCAGCCTTCCCCAGACCGACACAATATGGCAACAGTACCGTCCCATAACAGGGACACACACATACGGAGATATACACACACGACACACAATCTCGAGGTGGCACTGCTAAAACTCGATCTGCTCAGGAGCTGCTCTGCTCTTCTAGGCCCAAACAGAATTACATCCTGTTTCTCAGGATATCCCAGGGTGCACTTTCCATTCCCCCACTTCTCCTCCATGACGTCTTAAGACTAACTGGACTGAGGAATAAAAACTTCCAGGAGGAATTTCAAGTTAACCTCGCCCATTACCACAGGACAGATGAAGAAAAATGGAAGGAATATCAAGATAAGAACTCCGTCCCCCTGTCTGGTCCTGCTTCTCTTTCTCAAACAGAACAGCACAAGTAAAGAGGGAAGAGTGGAAGAGAAGGAGAGGGGAGGGGAGGGGAGGGGCGGCTGCTTTTGAACTGGGGTCCATCTCAACCTGATAACAGACTGGCGCACACACTCCCACACACACGCACCGAAACAACAACTGAGGAACACACACACACATACATACCAGAGATGCTGCCTGGGGAAAGGTTTTGTAAACAAAATTTTAAAACTCTACAAAAATAAAACAACTGTATAAAAATGCCTTTACATATACACGCACACAAATTAAATAACCATTTACTTTCGTTTCAAAAAAGAAAATTAACATTATTGCACAAAATGAAACCATTTGTTTTTTTAAGTGTAAAACATATTATATAATATATAATATATTATATATATATATATATATATATATATATATATATATATATAAAAAAAAATTTAAAAAAATACAATGACACTGAACCACAGCCAGCTTGGCTGCAATGGTCAACACGAGGTCAAGTGAACTTGGAAGTGGCAGCGCCACCAAGTCAAACAAAGATAAACAGGGACAGGCCGAGAAATACTGAAATTAACGTAATACTGAAAACAAAAAATGAACAAAAGTCATGCAGTAATGAAAAGGTAGAGATAGTAGGAAGAAGATGCCGAGCTGAGGGCTGTTGCTCCGTGTGGCGGCAGCCCCAGAGTGAAAACTGCTGGTCTCTGGTCCTCGGTCTGCCTGTCCCTCCTCCGAGACCAGCCAAGGGCCAGAGGGGAGAGGGAGAAAACGTGGGGGGGGGGGGGGGTTTCTATCTGCTGAGGCTAACCGGTAGGCTGTCCCTCTTTCTGCGTCGCCAAGTGTTGCGGTGATACTGTGTGTGCGTGTGCGTGTGGGTGTGTGTGTGTCCGCGGTTAGGCAGGACAGGGTTGCTGACCAGCGGCGGGTTGTGGAAGCCCTTCACGTTGAACTTGGCTCCGTTCTGGAGAGGGAGGGAAAGAATACAGGGAGAGAAGACGTATAATTAAACTTCTAACCACTTTCCTGATGATGAACCAAGAAGGAAAATTACCCATAAAGCAAAAAAAAAAAAAAAAAAAAAGGCCAGGCTAGATGGTACTTCTGCTTTCAGTGTGAATGTCAAGCTAAGCTAATTTCCTGCAGGCTGTGGCTTTATAATTAACATACAAATATGAGTGGTATCAATCTTCTCATCTAACTCTTTGTCTAACTCTTGGTTTAGGGCCAAAAAGACATTTCTGATCTTCTGCTGCATTATGGACCTCAGACCTCTCGGGTCACCTGGGACAGGTCTGCTTTCTGTCCCAGATTCTGAACTAAACAAGGGGAAGCAGTGATCAGTTTCTTTCCACCACACATCTGGAACAAACTCCCAGAAAGCTGTAGGTCTGCGGCAAATCTGTCCTTTTAAACCAAGGCTGAAGACCTTTCTTTTTAATGCTGCCTTTCATTGAGTAATTGTTCATTTCTTACACAGCAATGTAATCTATATTCTTCCATTTCACAGCAGTCTTATTCTATTTTAGATTTTTTTTATTCTCTAACTGTTCTTTAATGTTTTACGTAAAGCACTTTGAATTGCATTGTTGCAGAAATGTGCTATACAGATAAATCTGCCCTGCCTGAGCATCTTTCCCAAAAAACTAACTATTCCTTTAATGAACCAGTAGGCTGTGAGAGGTAAAAAGTCCCTGTTTATGACATTCGTCATAGCAACAGGTACACATCAGATGTTGGAATATCAGGCCAGAGAGGAGCAGTGACCGTTATGGACTACAGAGACAGACAAAGTCATTTTGAGAGAGAGAGAGAGAGAGAGAGAGAGAGAGAGAGAGAGAGAGAGAGAACACACTTGGAAGAGAAACAGAAAATATGAGATGTACTGTGTGTACTGTGTGTGATGTGTGTGTATATGTGTATCAAGTTTGCCTTAACAGTGCAGTGTGTTTGTGGCACCGCGCCTACCTGGGTGGGTTGCTGGAGTGGGGGCTGGGCGGAGGCTGGGGGCTGGAGGGCAGGGGCATGAGCTGGCTGGGGGGGCATGTGGAAGAAGGGGGGGAGCCCGGTGTCTATACACACCTGTCTGCCAGGTATGGAGCGCATTGCTAGACCACCGGGCAGTGAGACACGAGCCTGGAGGACGAAAGGGACAATTAGTAAGTATGAGGAAAGAGCAACGACATCCAGTTGTTCTTGATTTTATTAAATGACGCTGTAAATGTCCGCTTACAAAAACACCCTTGCTCTTTGGTCTGATATTCTATATATAGCCCCTTAAATCCTGATCCAAATGTTAACCATCACTTCCTAATTTCCATACATTATCCGAGCTGCAGTGTAATCCGAATGCTGCGTGCCTACCTGTGAGCCTGGAGGCAAGAGGAGATGGTGTCCTCCCATGCAGGGCTTGCCGGTGCCCATGCTGAGGCCTGGTGGCAAAGCTAGGCCCAGATGAGGGAAAGAAAGAGGCGGGTATTGTGGCAGGGCAGGTGGAGGGACGTGACACGGCAGCGTTGAATCAGAGTCCTGGCAAACGACACAAAAAGGAAAAACAATGAGCAAGGTAAAATTAGATGCAAATTGGGTGTGCTTCCTTTAGATGGGTTTGAGAGAATAAAATAGGATACGCTTCATGTAGTTGGACCAAGTGGGTGGCAGCATTACTCTATTATGTTGGATGTCAAATGCATAATCCCAAACTGTAGCTGTGTCTGGTAATAGATCATTCACCGAGGTGGATTTGGGTAGAGGTCTGCAGCAATTTACCAGTCTGTCATGGGCGTTTCGTACCAGTTAGTGTCGACTGCATTTCATGCTGTCCCCATTCAACGGAGCAGCCGTTATGCAAATTGACTACTAACTATGTCCTATACTTGACAAATATTTACCTTCTTACTCTATCTTACTTACATAGGCAAACGGCACATAAAGTGCTTTAACAGCGTGCGCTTTGCCTGCGTGTCCCGCCTGCGTGTGTGTGTGTGTGTGTGTGTGCATTTTCTTACGTTGTCTGATCCAGACAGGGAGGAGACAGAGGAGGCTGAAGAGTGCTGCTGGGGGCTGGAGATGGACATGGGGGAGTCTGCGCTGTGGGGTGACACCGAGTCCCTTTGCTGCTCCTCTGATCCGACACCACCACCACCACCACCGCCCCCGCCGAGCGTGCAAGGCTCCTGCTCCGACACCGGCTCCTTGGGAGGTGAAACTGCCGAAACAAATGAAAGGATCATGGATTCACAAAATCTACATGATTATCAAGTGGATTTTATTATGTATACATTCAAAATAGTGTAATTTTTCAGCAGATTATTGAACTCTCAAATATTCTTATACTAAGTGTAGTAACTTATCTGATGCAAACAATCGGTTTAATAACACATTTTCCATTTACTATAATAAACACCACATTTAAAAACTACAATTAAATTAGTGCTTGCTTTAGATGGGTTGGAGGGAATAAAATAGCATATGCTTCTTGTTGTACCAAGTGAGTGGCGGTATTACTGCATTATGTTGACTGTCAATTGCACAATCAGATAATATATAATATACAGTACAGAGGTGAAGTTGGATAGAGGTCTGCAGAAACTAAGACCTCATACCGTCTTAGTCTGGAGACATTATCACGATGAGCACAAGCAGTTATTTATTTATTACTGTAGAACTATATATTAAAGTCAGAGGAACTGTACCTCTGTTGTCAGTTCGCGCCAGATCCCTGCCCCCCCACTTCTTAATGATCCATTCCCTGTAGTCGATCACTTCCTGGGTCAACCTAATTATCCTGCCCAGGGTGCTGCAGGAAAGAGAGAGACTGTGTTTTAAAGAGCAACACTTTTAAGCAGGACATCTTTGGTGCTGTTAAGTGGATTGAATACTAACCTCTCAGAGTCTTTGTTGGGATACGACTGTGCCAGCGGGGACACGGCATGACTCAGGACAGTGTAGGCATAGTCAAACACCTGCTTGACATTCATGGCCCCATAGGAACCCCTCCCCACATCATTACCTACATGGAGTAGAGACAGACACGGCAATGCAATAGTAAATATTAAAAGGGTAAAGAGAAAGAAGATGAGCCCAAACTCTAAATTTTTCCCTTGCTGTGGAATATTACACAATCATACATAGAGATTTGGAATTTCTGTTAGAACCACAACTTTATATATGGATATATAGATTTTTTTTATAGATCCTGGTGAAAAACGGTGTAGTCTGTGTTGCTTTTAGCCCAATTACTCCACGCCCCATTGCTGTATGCAATGGGACGCCTCTTATAACTACCACCAGATGTCATCAAAATGAAACAATTTTAAATCCTCCAGGTAAGTGACTTTAGGCGCACACACACACACACACACCCCCAAAACCCCACCCACACACACCTGGGAGCAGTGGGTCCTCTATGCAGAGCATGGATGGTCTGTATCCATTTATCATGGCCTTCATGATCTCCTCTTTGGCTATGTACGCGCCTCCATTTTTGATGCGAATCCCTGTTTTCAAGTAGTTGAAATGGCGGCCGTATAACTCAAAGAACTCGATCAGCAAAATGCCCAAATTCTCATTGGGGTTTCGGGCATCGATACGGGGATGGAGCTGTAAAACAAGTATTATTATGCATTAGTCAAGATTACCAACATTGGATATGTGGGAAGCCGTTTACTACTTATTCCACTATGAATCCTCTTATTGCTGCTATCAGTATTGGTATTACTACCTTAACAGCCCCATATTGTAAAAAGTAAGATATCCATGTATTTATTTTTTTAATTATAAAAAGCAGCTTGAGGTGCTATGAAAATACTTTGAAAATATCAAAATGCTCAATCCACAGACAAATTCACACAGCCTGTAGTGTGTGTGTGTGTGTGTGTGTGTGATATATATACATAAATGTCTCTTAGTAATACCAAAATACAAGTTTGAGCCTGAAAATGAGCATGATATGGGACCTTTAAGACAGACTATGGCTAATACACTAGAATACTGCTACAGTTGCCATTATTAGCACTGCTACTACCTCTGAAATTGGTCCCAATGTGCAACTGCTACCACATCCTGCACTAGGGATACGTTCTGCTCATATTCAACACATGTTTCCATTTGGGGTGTGTATCTGCATCTCAATGTACCTGTAGGAAGCTGATGACCATGAGGATGAGGCTGTAAGAGCTGATTCCGCCAGTAAAAACTTCGTTTAGATCTCTCTGCAGCAGAAACTGCTTTAGAACGAAGATCAGGTAAGGCAGCACTGGATACATCTGAGAGTGGAAGAAGAGACAGGTGTGAGAAGGGTCGATTAGTTAGGTTTCCGCAGTAACTGTGACTAATGCGTACTGTGCCAAATCAGTGAAAACCCCCTGCTGAAGCCACGGTTATTGCTGAAGCCACAGTGGTTCAGTCATGGTTTTATTAAAGCTGCAAAAGGTAAAATTTGAAAACAACGACAGGAACTGCCTCCCCAGCTTAAAGTTGAGGCAGTTGACTAACCATAATTTGTAATCAATGCTGTCAATGAACGGTAGCCCTCAACGAGGCTTCCTAGAGCCTGTGACTTGATTATGTGCTGAAACCCCAGAAGGCCTGGGAATGGAAATACAAATATGTTCATTTTCCAATTGAAAAGAAAGCATAACCTCCTGGCAGTATGTGTGTGCATATATGTGCCAGTGGAGCAGCAGGACTTGGTTTGACTGTTCAAATGTGCTTTTAAGAAGTGAGAACAAGACTGGGCGCTACGCTGCTCCAAGGGGCTGGCATGGGAATCTGACATACAGTATGAGGACTGGCCTGGAGGTGACCTTTTCACTGGGGTCTGGTCTCACCCACGCATTCATCATTCAACATCAACTATCCCTGGATTGATGCTAAGTGTGGTTGTCGACAGCCGGCTTTCAAGCTCTGACACGTTTCCCCACAGACCCATAATACAAAAATCAACAACAATACAAGGGGAAAAAGTCACACCCTTGACAGCTTGCTGGAACATCAGCACATTCCTCTCCTTCATTAGCTACTACAACCATGACTAAAGCAGGAAGAGATCCACCTTCGGGAGGAATCTTGTCAGAGCCATGGGGTGCATTTCACCTCTGCTGAGTGTATTCGGCAACACGGTTTTCAGCAACACACAGACTCAGTTTGATTTAAGTGGACATTATACTGAGCAGAGTTGCTGGGGTCCGTTCCAGCTCCACTTTGGAAATGAAATGTGCCAATGCAAGATTGGAGTGAAGTAAAGTGTCATGCTTTATACTGCCGGCTTGCCTGATTCACAGAGGGAATATCCAAAGTTCTGTATTTAGACCCCATTGTAAAACAGTAATTATGTGACTCCTCCGGTGGTTTTTATTTAAATATGTCTACATAACCTTTTCCAGCTCTCCTCCTCCATATCTAAGTATTGCTTGCATTGTGGCCAGATTTCATTTAGTCCGCAAAGACTTCTATTTCAATTCAATTTTATTTATAGTATCAATTCATAACAAGAGTTATCTCGAGAAACTTTACAGACAGAGTAGGTCTAGACCACAGTCTATCATTTACAAGGACCCAACAGTTCTAGTAGTGCCCTCCAGAGAAGGAAATAGTGCGATTCACAATCTCTATCTGGTTTTAAAATGCAGTAGCAAAAGGTGCGCGTGGATTTCAGTGCATCATTTGATGCCTTCTGGTCTGAGCCGACTACTTACTAAATTAATACTAAGTTAGTATTTTACCTGTAAGCTGTACATCCTGACAGCGGTAGGACCAAGGTGATATGTACATCTCACCTTAACATAATCTTTAATTAAGCTTGCTGCCCTGACTCCAGTCTCCACATTGAAACTGATGTCCACCTTCACCTCGGTTTCCTGGTCTGTCAGCTTGATGATTGGCACCTGAAGGGAGAAAAAAGTGAATATTAGCAAACATTACTGTCAAGTCATCAGCTCAGTGGAGGAGGGGGGGGGGGGGGGGGGGGGGGGGGGGGGGGAGAGAGAGAACGAGAGAACTGACAGCCTTTTAGACGGAATGAATCCAAACATGAAAATTCAGCCATTAACTACTTATTATCATGTCAGTTGAGATGGCATTGTAGCCTGCAGTGGATAGCTCGTTTGTGTGCACACCCCACAGGATGATAGTGCATGCTACCCGACTGGGTAAGCCCCGCCCACTCTGCCGGGGATTTGATTTCGCCCTGTAGCTCGGTCAGGAAACCTGCACGTGTGCGGGAACCAATCACAAACTGGCTTATCTACCTGGCACGCTATTGGCGGGTTTAACACCATGACGATAGAGAAGTCACCAAGCAGCTTCTTGTTTACATTCAACATAGCGGGTACCGAAGCTCTGCAACCTGTTGATGCCGCGGTCGCTTCGACGTCACCTGGATCGTTGGTCTGATTGGTTGAAGGAATGTCCAATTGGGTACAGAGTCAAACTCCCCAGACCAGACTCCAAGTGCAACTCTCAATCTCAGCTCTATTGAGCTTGTCTGGTGATAGCCAGACTAGGATGCTACCATGCCACTGAGGAATTTTAGCTATAAAAACTTCCACCAGAGTGGGTATTAGCATTAAATGGCTTTGAGGCACAACATGCATTTTTATCTGCTGAAAATTGTATTTTAACTCCAAAACAATAACGAAGAACTACAACAGAACAGCCAAAAGTACACAGGCTGAGGCAGAGTAGTTGATGCCCAGTTTTAATTTTAGATGAACTAAAGCTGACAAAGCAATCACTGCTATTGTAATATTATAGCGGGCATAAACAATACACTGTATATTCACAGTGTAACAGGAACAATAAACACAACTGGCAGTGTGCACCACCTATCAAGCAAACAGATGGAAGGCACTAATTGGGCGGTTTCCTCCCCCCTCATATTTCATGGATGTGAGAGCCAAAGCTTTTTACATCAAACTGAGCACTTGGGAGTCCCAAAAAAAACTTTTCTAGGAATGTAATAAGTTTGGCCAAATTTTCATTTGGCTATGTTTGTTACAATTGGTTACCCATTTACTGGGGTGGAATATTATCTTACTTATGATGAATTGAACCTTTAGAAAATTAACAGACTATTTTATGTGCCAAATCATTAATCATTGCATCAGCATACATGGATTTTTAAATTGTCTTTTTATCAAATACGGGTGATAAAATATGTCAACGTGGGTTTGATGGATATCTGTTGCTGCAAACCAGTGTGGCTTTATTTAGGGACTCAATATGAGCACAGAATCATGGTACTGGTTACTTACTGTAGCCTTGTCCAGCACTTTAATGGAGAAAGGTTCCGCCACGTTATGCTTGCGAAGAGCTTGTTCCAGTTCTTGCAGCGGCGGGCGCTCCCACTTCCCAAACACCACCAGGTCAATGTCACTGAAGACAAAAAACCAGGCAGAACGTTACAATGCCGGCCAGCGAAACGTATCAGTTATAAAACAGTTTGAGCGGTTTCCTTAAACACAAAGGTCTTACCTTGTTGGAAGGTACAGCCCTGTGCTGAAGCTGCCAAATATTTGGACCTGAAAAAGCAACGATGAAGGCAAATGAAAACATTGAAGAAAAATAGTATTGTGTACATAAAAAAAAAAAATACATATATATATATATAGTAAAGCAGCTCATTTGTCTTGAGGATTTACAAAACCAACTTTGCAAACTAAAAGGAACGAGGTATTTCCGCGTGCCACTTCAGGGACAGTAAATGCTGACAAGCGGAATAAGCTGCCAAATTAAGTAAACAAAAGCTAGAGAAAAATGCAGTGTTTGGGGGCTGCAAGCGAAAGCTCTCCAAAGAAAGCAGAGTAGAGTTCTTTCCCTTTCCGTCTGGTAAATAAGACAAGGCAAAAGCCCAAAGACAGGCCGGGATTAATAGGGTTAAAATGAAAAGGGAGGTTGGTACAAATCAGGGGCTTGATCTATTTACCTGACAACCGGGCTCACAGTGGAAGAGGGGGAAGACTGGCAGCCAACAAATCCCAACCGCGCGTGTTTTATATGATTAAGTAATGAGAGGGGCATTATATCAACCCTACGTCGCTGCACTACTCAACGAGCTGCAAGATCCTCCATCACTATTTCTGCACATAGAAAGTGAGTGCACCTCAAAAATATGACTGAGCATATTTTTTTGTTGTTGTTTATTATCATTTTAAAAGTACTATTATTACATTGATTAAATTACTTTTTGTAACTTCAACTATGGGGCCTGGTTTTTTCCTCTACGGAAACATCATTTAGCATCATGATAACGTACTTGCTGCTTAGCTTCCAAAAAAAAAAACAACAACACATGCACAAATAGAAAAATGTCAGAATACAGTGTTGGTCGGGTGTCAGTTTTGCGGGACTTCCCACAAATGTGTCACGACTTACTATATATGATTATATCAGCTCAATTTTACATTTTTAAAGAAAGATTTATATGTATGACATTGTACGCTTGCCACGCAACCAGTAGAGACTCCGGGAAGTTATTGCTCCTGACCAAGAAATAGTCTGGTACATAATGTCACATCGTCATCTATATAATTTGGTTTTTGGACGGTTTAAACAAATGAGACACCACTCGTTAATTAGTGACTTTAAAATGCACTGGTGGCCGGATTTTCGTACGTTTGGCCCACACCAGGCTAGCCGTTTACCCTGTTTCCAGTTTTTGTGCTAAGCTAAGTTAGCTAAAAACACTGCCTCACCTTTAAAAAAAAAAGTGAAAACACAGTATATCAACAAAGCATTCGTCTGTGTACCAAGAATTCCTCCTCAAAGACTGGACTGCATGATTTGAGAGAGTGCTCTCTAAGATATTAAGAGTCTGAAAGGGGGAAATCCATCAAATTACAAATTAAACGGTGGCATGTGTGTGTGTATCTTACATCTGCAGTGGGCCACAGCTCCTTGATGATCATCTCTATCCGGTCCACCACCTCTTTCCTCATAGCGGCTTCCTCCGGCCGAGGAGACATGAAGTTGTAGAAGTCCATCACCTCCTCGTGGAGTCTTGACAGAGAGGAGGATGACAGATAAAGGTTATTCTCACCGCTGTGTCATCATGCCACACACAGACCCATATGAAAGAAGGAACTGTAGATAATGTGAACTCTCTCTTCTGCTTTGAAGTATTTCATATTTCTTTTGCAGACTTCTACAACTAACAATCACATGAGGATATCTTCTAAAACATTGACTTACATATACACCATTTTTGGCTTACATTTTGGAATTTAAAAACGTTCTCCAGATGGCCCATGATATGCTTCCTTCTTATCACTGTGTTGGTTAACTGCAATTAATCCAGAGCCGGGGAAGCAAAGCAACAGCATAGTATGTTTGACTAAAAAAATACCATGCAGTTCTGTTTTGTTAGCTTATACTGTACTTCAGACCTGATTACCAAAAAGCACAAGGTCTTGGTGCTGATGCTGTACTTGTTTAATGGATCAAGTATCAACCAGAGACAATCAATCCACATTGACCCTGGGGTCTAGGCTAGTTTATTTTTTATTTGTGTCGACTGGTTTCCTTTTGTGAAAATGCTTGTATAATCTCAACCCTGTAAATGTACTGAAATCACACAGAGAAAAATAATGAACAAGACAATTTTTTTTTCTTTTTTTTCCAAGAAAAGTCCATACGCTTTTTTTTGGTGTCATTTTGTGACAACACCAACACAGTCAAGAAAGTGGCACCATTGCAGCTGCTGGTTGCAGTAAAACACCAAAGAAGAAGAAGCTAGATAGTCAGGGAAAAAGCCTCCGATTGGTCGACACACCATTGTATTCTGGGAGTCACGGTGGCAGGGGCTAACAGTAAAACAATACCTTTTAACAGAAAAATGATGAATAAATAACCCTTCAGTTGTGTGATTTTTTTTTTTACTGGAATTATTGTCTCTGGAAAGACAGTCAGTTCGCGGCTGGATTAAAAAGCTTCCGGAAGGTCTACAATCACACAGGAGCCCTCTTCGGAAAGAACCAGGTGTTGACTTTCATGCTAAACAATCAGGAATGTGGCCTGGTGGACTCCGTTGGTAGAGCAGGCGCACATATACTGTACATAGGGGTTTATGCCTCGACGCAGAGGTCCAGGGTTCGAGTCCGACCTGGGACGATTTCCTGCCTGTCTTTCTCCCCGCTCTCCCTTTTCTCACCTAGCTGTTCTTCCATTAAAAGGCGGAAAAACCCCAAAACATTCTCTCAAAAAACAACAACAATCAGGAAGATACTAGTTTGAAGCAATGTGGCAATATTGAAAATTCTAAGTATCTTGATTTATTTTAAAAAATGTTTTGTAACCATTTGTCACCTCAATATTTTATATTTATATAATACCGCTGACGTAATATCCGTTTTCAGCAAAACAGGCGGAAAGCCTGTTTTGTACTTCTTTTACAAATGAAATAAATGTCAGACTGACTGACTTGTGATGTGCATTTTTTTTAGAAGAACAATTTTTAGAAATGCCTCGTGATATCTCTAGAAGTATATTAATAATAATAGTAATTTTGTTTGTGTTAAAGGAGGAATAGAAAATTGCAATACTCAATACTATGGAATCGCAATACTTCTAGAACTGCAATAAAGGAAAATCACAATATAAATTAATAAATCGGGGTAATATATCGTCCCAGCCCTAGAAGATATTGAATTTTACAAAACGTGTAGTTTGATGTTGTATACGACATTGTTGGCCCCGGGGTGAAATCTTAGTACCTGTTAATTGAAAAGGGGAAATCCATAAATAAATTACTCTGTGTATTGACTACATTTTAAATATCTCTTTATATTTACTTTTCTGTTGAATTGTTATTTTAAAATCCCAACTATGTGAAACCATGAGGTTGTGATAAAAAAGGGAAGGAGACTTTGAACCCTGTAAGTTTTCTAATTTTACTTCCAGGGAGAACATTTGTTCCTTGTCAAGAAACGGGTACAACAACACAAGCCTATGAGGTTTTTAGAAGAATTTGACGAGGGTTTAGTAAAACACTGAAGGTCATATCAGCCAGTGTAGGTCTGATGTCTCTGGCTTCATTGTTATTGCAGACAATGTAAAGATTTCTGACTAGTCAAATGCCTCTGCAAGAGGGGAACCCTATTCAACCCTGTGGTTGTTCTAGGACTGCATGCCATGATGTCAGTGTGAAATACAGAACAGGGAAACTGTCACAATCAATTACCAAAGCCCTGGAGGAAATGCATTCAGCCCATGTGCCCACTCTTTGGTAAAAACTCTGCCAGCATGCCAGTGCATATCTATGCCAATCGTCCACCGCTGACATGGGCATGGTTTTTGTTAGCGCCCCCCCCACTGTCAAAACAAAAACTGCCATCCCTGACAAACTAGTCAAACATCACCTCTTCAACAACTTTAGAGCCCAGTGTTCAAGGAATCAATGGTGTTTGCAGGTGCAGTCTAAGACCACACTACGACAGTGATCAATTAACCTTATCATCCCAATATCACTGCAGCATAAGTATTAGCATTTTCAATTTGAAGTGCCAATTCCTCTATGTGGGACTTCAGAGGGTACCCCTGAAGGCAAACTACTGCGAGACTTATCCGTGCACAAGCCAAAAACTTCATCATATAAAGAAATATCAATCAACAAATTACATTTTCAGGTAATTTAGGATGTGGGTTAGTAGGAAACTAAGCATCAAGCATGTGGAAATGCTGCCAAGACAAACGCCGATTCCTTGTACAGAAAATTCCCAGATGGGTGCAACCAGCCATTACAAATATCACACGGTCCTGCAACACAGGTGGAAGTTCTATAGTCAATTCTTATGGATAAAGGCTTCTGCCAGAGCAAAATAACTCCCGTTATAATGTAAAAAAAAAAATCGTAATATATTTCAGTCACACAGCTCTCACTATAACAATGTAGGTGTCATGCTTTTTTATACAACCCCCACAAATCATAACAGCAACAGAAAAAAGTTAGATTACACTAGAAATATAGTCCCCTTAAGCTGTATTCACAAACATTGTTATTTATTACTTTGGAAGATTTTGGCAATAGTACTTACAGTATATGTACATTAAGTCCCACCCATATCTGTTATGTCACCCTGAAGGAAAAAGAGAGCTAACTGTGACTACACCCAGAATAACTTGGGCATAAAGGAATTTATCAAGATATGAATACAATTAAGTCAAGAAGACGCGCATAACTAAGCTTACTAAGGAACAGTTTAACTTCACTTTTATTCCATTTAATTCAGAGGAAACGACTATATCATACAATATCAAGGCTCCTCTTGTAAACCCAATGTTCCGTTATACTCTCACTCTAAGCAGACTGATTAAAAGGAACTTTTATGATCAAGCAATTCAAAAAAGTTTGATTGCCCTGGGATGAATTAACAGCTAGCTAGGTTAACTTCACCCAACATACACCATTACACACGTTAAGTGTTACCCAACCCCGTTAGCTAGCTAAGACTTGGCCAGGTTAAAGTATTTTATAATTATTTCAGTAAAGAGTTTAAGCTCTGCTTCGTAATTCGGCATCATTTCGACGGGAAAATGTGTATTCGTTTTGTTTTTAAATTGCTAGTTTCCTAACTTTAATGTGGAGACCAAAAGGGAGCACCGCGAGCTAACGTTAAGTTAGCTAGGCTCATCAGGCTAACAAGCACTAAAAAGCACATATCCAGTCAAAACCTTAAAGTACCCGTTGA
>NC_045746.1:11766912-11772872 GCF_008692095.1 Etheostoma spectabile
TTCTAAATCAAGTTCTCACAATGGACGTCTTTTAATTGTTCTTGACAATGGTTCGTGTGGCATATTTGTATTTTTTAGTGACCCAGTTCAAACTTCAGGAGACGAAATCAGAGCACTTCCGGTCTTGTTGTAGCCAACCATCGCTGTCTGTCGGTGGCTTGTAGCTATCCAGCAAACAGCCCAACTCCAGTTTAAACTGCATTGCTGGGTATACTGTCGTAGATAGCGTTAACTGCGTTGAAAATAGCTCTATGACGTTCTAACAATACCATAATATTTGGCACACATGACTGCCCAAGATGTAACAATGTCTTGTAACCATTAACGTTAAAACAAACAGCAAATGTTAGCGTCAGTTAGCCTTTTAGTAATAGTGTTCACTCACCCGTGGACGCCAGGGTTGTACTTCCTTGTCTTCCAGGGTGTCCAAGTGCTCGCATAATTGCCATTAGTGCAGTTTGAAAGCAAGTAGTTCATCCCATAAGTGCTTGCTTTGTTGTCACTTTTCCTTCGGCCTGGATGGTGATTGTGTGTGTGATTTACAGATGCAGTGGGGTGTACCTGATGGCGCCTCACGTAAACCTGCTGTAAATTAAAAGCCGGGTGCTCCTGTAACGTTAGATGAGGGTGGTAGAGGTTGACATTATTGTCCACGCCGTCCCTCACGCTAAAAAACAGACTGGCACCCCCGACGTTTTTATTAATGTTGCTTGTTACATTGCTTCCCATAGTCCTCTCAAGTGAGCAGCTGGAAGGGGGGCTGTCCGCCCCGGATTCCTGTGAGGAGGACGAAGAGACAGATCCCGTTTTCTGGGGCAGGGGTCTGCCCTTACCTGGTTCAGCGGCGTTTGCCGTGGCGAAGGAGTTACACACGTTCCCGTTGGACAGCGCTATCCCCAGCGAGGAAATCGCAGCGCCGTTGATACTAGTAGTGCCGTTCATGATGCTGTGATGGCTGCTGCTTAAGCTGGCAGGAACGTTACCGGTGCTGCCGCAAATGCTCTTGCTCGATGCCACCGCGGTCGCCACATTTTTTAAAACATCCAACGCAGCGTAATTCACGCACTGGTTGTAGTTTTGATTGTGAAGCTGGTGCTGAGCGGAGAGTGTCCGTACTCCCTGAGAGGTCTCCCAGACGTGCATCCATAAGGCGTTCGCAGGTCCTTTCTGTTCGGGCTGAATCCAAGCTACCCTCGGATCCATTCAACTTCTTTCTCCGGTAACCCCTCTACAAGTATCACTAGCGAGCCCGTTGTGAATCTGCGCCACTACCTGGGCCGTTCAAATGTCGCCGCACTGTCCGGGGTTGCGAAGAAGAGAAGTCTTTAAACATTAAACCGAATCAGGACCATAGATAAAGTGGCCCCTGATACCGCTAGCTGGGGAAAAAAAACGCTAACCGTTTCCTACGGGAATTCAATATGGCGTATTCTATCTCTTCAAATCCATGCGCATGCGCTCTACGAGGGGTTTCTTTAACGACGACTGCGCCCCCCATCCGCCCACTTCTTCATCACGCCGGCCGTTTGATGAATTGCACAGAATATATATAAATATTACTTTAATTCAATATATATTTCATTGAACAAAAAGTAATGGACTCCACGGTTATCGTCAGTAATATATAGAATAGCCTGCATTCTATCTTCATCCATGGGTGGGGGAACGGGAGTGTGGGTTCATAGGTCATCCCCTATCTAAATGAGGCAGTGGCTGACTTTTGCAGGAATGTCAGTCTCAGATAGCAAATATTGGCAGATAAGATACATATGCAAAGCTGTGGATTATAGGGACATTAATAGCTTGGGATTCAAAGGGAATCGGTCTGTCCTAGTATCCCAGACAGGGATCCACAACTTCATGTTCTTCTGTTTAGGAAAGCTCTGACATAAAATTGCCCACTGTAAACATATAAAATCCTATTTTGAATGTCTAAAAATTCTATTGAAATAAAAAAAAACACCACTCTTCTACAAAATATACTTTACATAAACATTAACCAAAGAGGGAGACCACATTGTGTTGTCAGCTGGCATCTGAAATACAGCTGGGGCCCATAATAACAACCTCTGGCCCCTTGAAATGCTGCTCGCATACATTCAAACAGCAGAAAAACCACATTCCACAGGGTAGCACACAGAGGGGTTTACACTCAAATGGAGCATTTCAGATGTTCTCAGCAACCTGTGAATCAAAATGCTCAAGGGGCAAAACACAATAGATGGTGTTGATTATCCCAGACTCTGTAACCCACCCTGCCCGAGAAACAACAATCTCCCAGCCCATTAAGGGCTTGGATAGAGTGGAGGCAGGCTGGATAAGGCCTAACCAGCACCTTCTGGGACGTGTATGCATGTAAAGGAGTGGATGAGTGTTTCTTGCATAATGCCCGCCCCCAACCCTTGCTACTCACGTGCAGCATGTGACAGAGTCAAGGAAAACCCCCCAGAGCAAACTATGTGCCAGCTAGGATATGCAGCCCTCTGCATGACACTCATACACACAGCTGCTCACTCCCACTGTATGCTTGTAGAAATATAAGCTCTTCTTTCTATCTTACACTGTGTGAAACAGGCAGATTGAACAGGTTATTCCTCTCATTTCTCATGTCACACTCTCGGCTAAAGCCAAACGGCAACACTGACTGTGTGCCAGTGTGTGTGTGTGTGTGTGTGATTTCAAGGCTGGTTTGTCTCATTGTCAGCTTTTATGGGATTACCACATTGGTGACGACTGGACCACAGCTGATAGATGTCTAAAACACACACACACACACACAAGGCTGGAACAGACAACAGAATGCTCTTAGGCACAACAGTCATGGCACATAATATTAAGGCAGCAGCCAGTAGTCTGAGACGGCATGTAGCTTGAATAATAATGAGGCCACAGCACTTACACGGTTATATCAGCAGCTATTTAACATCTCTACACAGGCACACGTTGCCTGTGGGGAGTCAACCGCACTGTGGCGTTTTATACAGCATAACAAGGATAGAGGTATAATGGGCCCAGCAAATATCATCCAACTGCGTAGCTGCAGCTGCTGCGGGGTCAGAACTGTATCATCAAGGCAAGGAAAAAAACGCTTCTTTAATGTTAACATCAACACATCACCTGCAGGCAATTGCTGAGGCTTTACTTTGTGTTAATGCATTGATTTAATTTTGCTTATCAGGCTTTCACAAAATTTGAAACCAGTCAGTCATGTGTATTATGTTAACTAGAGCATAATTGTTATTCACTCCTATTGGTGGATTTGGAAACCAAGGGGGAGGATCTTTACTAAATTTGATCTATCCAAACACACATAAAAAGGACACGGGGATGCAAAAGCCAAAGATAAAGATCAAAAGAAATCATTAATTTGACTAAGTTCTGTAATGAGTAATATTGACCTAAACATTTTATTACATTATTAAATCAACTGACCTATTCTTGTGTATGGCCAGAATAGTTAGCTCTGATCAGCTGACAGTTTCCCGTGGTCTAGTTCCTGAAAAAACTTGCAAAACAAAATTAATTATCTTCTAGAGCTTACATTTGGTGTTTTAAAGACATCAATTCAATCCTCAACACCTTATGAACACACCTACGTGACAGCAGCCGTAAAAAAAGGATAGAATAACCGACGCTGCAATTGAAGAAGTGTACACATGAAAGAAGCTATTCTATCTTTGTACGTATGTAAGCATATAAAAAAGGAAATCCATAGGCGCCTGCCTAAAGATGAATGGTGTTATAGTCAGATGGCAGACTCAGTAAAGACTTGCTGTGTAATATAGAGATGCAATTACACCAAGCGTGGACAACGTGGATACACCGAGGAAAGAGAGAGAGACGGTGGGGACCTCGAACATGAAGGATATCCCTCTGCATAGCCCTCAGCGACACGCAGCCTTCATTCTTCATCACACTCGAACACAGAGGTCTTATGATTTATTGATGGGACGTGTAAAAACAATGACAATATATTTATATATATTTTTCCAATACAACACATTAATAAAATTCATGATAACCTGGCCTTGGCTGTGTAATTGCACTTGTTTCCTTTCTAAACCTATTGTGAGAAAAACTGAACATAAGGCAGATCACATTGTTAGTATCTATAAAATAAGACATGATTTCAGAAACTCCCAATCATATGATTATTTAGCTCATGGTAAAAGTGACTATGAAACAAAAATAAATAAAGAAGATCGATTGCAATGTTTCATTTTCTTATCTTCTCTCCTACGCTCCCTCTTTCCATTCAGTCACACACAAGCTCATCCATTCAGCGTTGCTTAGGTCAAACGTGCTGCTGATGTGAACATACTCTATATATATATATATATATATATACACACACACACACACCACTATGTGTGTATATATATGTATATATATATATATAATATCACATATATATATCTACTATCATAAATATACACATACTACATATATACACATACACACACATATATACAACACCACATCACACATATATACATATCATAATACATATATATTACACACATATATATATATACACATATATATTTATATATACACACTATATATTAATATATATTATGTAATATCAACATCCACTATATATATACACATATACACATATATCACACATATATATTATACATTATATACACACAATATATATACACACATTACATATATATCACCATTCCATATCACACATCATATATACACCTATATACACCTATATATATATAACATATTATATTTACCTATATACATATATACGTATATATACACATATATACATACATATATACATACATATATATACACATATATACATACATATGTACATATACATACATACATATACATATACATATATACACATATACATATATATACATATACATATATATATATACATATATACACACATACATCTCTCCGCCAGTTCTTCTTTGATCTCTTTCTCAGAAGCCCCGACAGGAGTGACGTGTTGAGGCAACGCTATCTTCTTCTCATTTCAGGCATGGCTGAGTTATCGAGGGCCGTGCTTGATTTCCCTGCAGCCGGTAGCTGTGTGCAGGCCTGCTGCAGTCTCAAGTCTTCACAGGATAGCGATGTAGTTACCCTTTGTTCCAAAGTGGCTTCTCATCCAGGAGTTTGCGATGATGAGGCGAGTAGTAAAAAGTCTTTTCCTGGAGCAAAGTGAGGGAGGGAATTGTATTGGGACTTCGTTCAAGGTCCTTTGTCTTTCATCTTTGCAATTCAAAAGGATGTTAAAAAGATGCACTTGCAACAGATGACTCGAGAGTGAATAAAAACTTTTAAGTGTCTGCTTTGCATTTCCAAGTTAATGTTCCATCTGGGGGGAACTACAGATCAGCGGAGAGTCTTATAAGTGTTTCTTGCTGGTGCCAAGTGTTATAAATCCACTGTATTACTGTTGAGGTATACTCCATTTGATATCTTATTTCCTCTGGAGGGCACTGAATGTTGCCTCTCCAGCAAACATAGCACTTTCACTACATTCAGTTCATGGCTGTTGAGGTTATGTTGTGCTTTATGGACAATATTAACAAAGTAATAAGCAAAGGTAATGATACTAATCCATTTAAAAATTAAAAATGATGGCTTTTAACCGTTGCTTGGACCTCAGATAAAAGCATTTAAAAGCATGTAGCCTGTGATTCATTCGGTTTTCAGTAAAAAACAACAACAACAACAACTGCGTCTTCAAGGTCTTTTTCTGACAGAGCTTTCCTACATTATAGGAATGTATTTTGCAAATGTTATTCCCAGCCATTGGAAGAACCAGTAGCTTTTCAAGCTTCTAGTACCCGATGTGTTTTTAGAGCAGAAAGGGAATCAGTGCCTTTCTACTTTTAGGGTAGTCTTCAAACTTAGCGAGGTACCATCTAGAGAGAGAGAGAATGAGGGGGAAAAAAGGCATTTTCTTCTATTAATACGAGTAT
>NC_045746.1:11772882-11773913 GCF_008692095.1 Etheostoma spectabile
TTCAAAGGGTTCAATATAATCCATGAAAATGAGAGTCTGTGATATATTTCTTACTTGTGGTGGGCCACAGCCCTGCTGGAGAGGACCACTGTGGTAAAGATGGCAAAAGCTGAACTGTGAACAGAGTGGCTAGCCAGAGCGAAGCCGGCCCACTCTATTATCTCACCTAAGAAGTTGGCTCCAGACACATATTCAAACATTCCGCCTGAGGGTGGAATACACAGGAATTAGGACGCTTACCCTTTCGTACGTTCACTGAAGCAAGAACAAACCAAATAATTTACTGTGGAAAAACATCAAATGGGATGGATAACTGAAAGGATCTGCAAGTTGCTAAAGTCTCCAAGCTATGGCTCCATATTGACCATAGCTGGCTGAGCGCTCCCTCTTTGACTGCAGCCCATGTGTAGTGTTGCTACCCACTATGTGAAAGTGGCATTCTTGGCTGAAGGGATTCCAGACGTGCCTGGGAGTTCATTTGGAGCAGCACAGCTCACAGCTTCCTCCTGCCTCGCCTTCTCCATTTTATTTTCCTTGAGTGTCCGGGACAGATTGTTTTAACAGGTTCACCGCAAGTTCAGGCTCAAGGTGCTATTATTGTGACTATATGTTCTTAGTCAGGGGAGCCCTTCTCCTTATGAACCGGTTAGGATTACTAATTTAGTTAAGAATGGGAAAAGCCCAACTTATTGTGGGATTTTGCCAAGTATGTAAACCAAAGAAAAAGCAATTTTGCTTTTCCAATACACACTGCCCTCATCTATTTTTTCAATTTGGAGATCTTGTTTTTGAATCTTGTTTAACCCGCATGTTGTCCTCGGGTCAAATTGACCCGTTTTCCGATATCAGTAAGGAAAAAAGGAAGGAAAAAGCAAGAAAAGAAATGAGGAAAAAAGGGAAGGAAGGTAAAAGTAAGGATGGAAGTAAAGAAGGAAGGAAGGTACAAAGTTAGAAAGGGAAGAAATGAAGGTAAAAAGTGGAAGATGAAAGAAATAAAGGAAGGAAGGAAAGGTAAACAACCAAGCAAAGAG
>NC_045746.1:11773923-11779321 GCF_008692095.1 Etheostoma spectabile
GAAGCTGTTGCTTAACCCTCATGTTGTCCTTGGGTCAAATTTGACTCGTTTTCAGTTAATAAATAATATTTATATCAAAATGTACCCACGACACTGAAAAAGTGACAAAAATGTTGGAAAAAGCGATTGTAATGTATAAAAAAAAGTGACCAAAACGTTGTTTGTTTTTTTCATGGTTGATGTGAAGACACCACAAGGGTTAACCACACCTCACCTCTCCTTGTCAGTTCTTAAATATGCATCCATGTTTAACACAGTAAAGGTTATATACTCTAAAATAATATCCACCATCAAAACCATCTTTCATCTGTTTTGTCAGTGAATTGTTGTCATTGTTAATCAACTTGATTTAAGAATTTTCAGAAATGTGAGTTTTCTTGATATAAGTGATAAGCCCTTATCATACTTTGTTTTAAGGGAACAGTTCCATATTTTGGGAAATAAACCTGTTTTCTTGCTGAGATCAGTGGATCCCATCCATTGTTTTTATGGCAGGAAGTGTAATAAACCATGACCAAAATAGTCATTCTTTCATTGTAATACTTAAGGATGGAAAAATTGTGAAAACAAATGATTCCCTTTTTTGCTGGGGACCCCCTAGTACTCCCTCAAGAACACCTGGAGGTCCCCGGACCCCACTTTGGAAACCAATGAGCTAGACAATCTTTTCATATCTGTGAGTTCAATATAAGCTGGAGCCAGCAGCCAGTTAGCCTAGCTTAGCATAAAGACGGAAAACAAATAGGGGGACACAGCTAGCATGGCTTTGTAAAACCTTTTTTTTTACCCTTTAATTTGGTATTTATTAGACAAAAAATATATTACACATTGGTGAGATTAAGCTGTGCTGGCAGGCAGACTTATTTACCGTTGTTACTGGACAGAACCAGGCTAGCTGTTTCCCTAGCGTTCATTTTAAGCTAAGCTGTAGCTCCATATTTAGCGTGCAAACATGAGTGTGATGTTGAGCAGATGAGCAGTAGACTGACTGCTTTACTGCGCATGTATCTTGAATCAGTCAGGTTCCAGACCTAATGTCCATGTTCCAGCATGGGGCTGTCTAACATGATTACTATAAACACTGTGTGGTTTACAACATTTTTCTCTCGGTGTCGAGCACAGCAAAGCTACACACACACAAACACTACAAGTAGTGTGAGTCACTGACACACAGCTGAGTTGGAGCAGGAAGAACCTTTTTAAACACTAATGGGAGGGTTCACAGAGGGAAAGGCACAGAGGAAAAGATAGCCATTGACAACCTGTGATTCTGCTTACAGTTTGAGCCTGTATAATCATGTGACCACACTGGGAAATTAGCATCTAGGCTTGTGTACGAAGACCGCAGAGTTGTGCGCCATGATGTGATTACTGCTTTCTTGACTTTCTTGTCACCCCACGACAGTGGTGAAAAAAAGTCGCAAGCTCTAAACCTACAGTAATTTGAAGTAATGTTACAATGTAAAATGTGTCTTTACCATTACATGTCCTGCATTCAAAATTCCAAATATTCATTTTGAAGAATGGAGCCATTCAGTCGGTAAATATAAGAAATTTTAATTGTACATTGTCAAGGTTGGCTACAGTAACTAGCAGTCTTGTATAAAATACTTAAATAATACTTGAGTAAAAGTACAAGTATCTTACCAGAAAGACTGGCGGAAGTTAAAGTCACCTTATAGAATATTACTTTACTAAAAATCTAAAAATATCTGATATTGACAGTTTAAGTATTGCAAGTAATTTTCTGATATTAGATTGGTATTAGAAAAAAAACAAAAAAAACATTGGTTATGAACTTTATGGCCAAAGGGGTGTACTGCTATATTCATTACCCTTGTGGTCGGCGTGGTCATGGTCTGTTACAGCAGGTGTTTCCATGACATTATGCATCATTATGTTTCCATCTCTTCTACTTTAGTTTGGGCTTATGCTTTTTTTGTTGCCGCTTGGCAACAGACAGACATTACGTCACCAACTGGAATAGACTATGCATTAACTCGCAATCTAGGAGCAATGATTCACAAACCTGCTTTTTTCCATTGTAACAAAATGTCTTGGGATTTTAATAATAATAATAATAATAATAATAATAAAAAATTCTTTACTAGTCCCACAAGGGGAAATTACAATTTGTTGTTTTTACACACAGGCCTGAATTACACACACGTGCTCAGTACCTATACATGCACTAAATAAAGAGATGTCAGAGAGGGGGGGGGCTGCCCATGGAAAGGCGCCCCGAGCAGTCGGGGGGTCGGTGCCTTGCTCAAGAGCACATTAGCAGTGCCCAGGAGGTGAACTGGCACCTCTCCAGCTACCAGTCCACCACCACACTTTGGCCCTTATGTGGACTCGAACCAGCGACCCTCCGGTTCCCAACCCCCTACAGCCTGAGCTACTGCCACCCCCATTATTATTTGTATTTTGATTGATAATCATATTGATAGGAACGAGTGACTAAGATGCTTAGGGGAAATGTAGTGGAGTAAAAGTATACAATTTTTTTTAGGAAATGTAGTGGAGTAAAAGTAAAAGTTTCCAGAAATGTAAATAACTACCAGTTAAATACTTGAAAATCAACAAAGTATTTGTACTTTGTTACATTACAACACTGGTAACTAGTAACTACAGCCTTCATATACAGTTGAGGAAACTAGGTGAAAGAACAATATTTTAGTGGAGTTAAAGTCCAGAGGATATATGAATGTACAAAATGTAATTTTCGGCTGCTGAGGGTCTCTCAATCCAAACAACGACAAAAGACGGAGCCATGTTTCTCCCGGTTAGGATTCCTCCAGGAGGTTTTTACCAGGAGCTGAATTATGCTCAGAGGTCTCCTCCTCTCCAAGACAAACAGACCCGGCGCTTTCAACTGGTAAAACTCGGAATATAGCAGTTTCACGTTCTGTGTCAATAATCTGTGTTACTCAAACGTTTGGCAAGTCAACGGAGGGGCTGTGAGCTGAGCTGCAGCTAGCCCAGCTTCTTTCTCTAAAAACCTTTTTTTTAAAGATTATTTTTGGGGCTTTTTTATCCTTTATTAGAGTTGATAGGCATGAGAGGGGGAGAGAGAGATGGGGGATGACACGCAGCAAAGGGCTGCAGGTCAGATTTGAACCCGGGCCGCTGCAGGACTCAGCCAAAACGGGTCCCCGGTTTCTCAAAAACTTAAAAGGTCAAGACGTCTGATGACTATAATCCTTCATCCGGTTAAAACTTTTTTAGTTAAAAATGAGTGTATCATAGAAATGTGGCATAAAAGTAGGGTTGCACAATATTGACAAAAGGTGATTTTGTGATATATGTTTTTTTTTTTTTTAAGATTATTTTGTGGGCATTTGCGACCTTTATTTTTGACAGGACAGCTGAAGACATGACAGGGAATGAGGGGGGGGGATGACATGCAGCAAAGGACCGCAGGTTGGAGTTGGACCTGCAACCCCGGCGCTGAGGCGCAAAACTCTATACATGGGCGCCCACTCTACCAACTGAGCTATCTGGGTGCTCGTGATATTCAATATTGATATCAACATCGATACATCGAAACATAATTACAAAAGTTAACGCATCAAAAATAGATTCATAACAAATTAAGTTTTCTTATAACACAAGTTTTATTTAAACGGACTGTCATATTGGACTGGTCCAACATAAATAAATAAACATAGAGCATGTCTGCAGAACTGGACATGTTGTACTTGTTGTACAGTATCAAATAAATAAAGACAACAGGACACAGCTTTCCTTTTGCTTCTCTGATTCTTTCCGTTTTGTCGTCTCTTTCTATTCCTTCACTTACACCGTCACTCTGTTGGAACATGCACACGCGTGGTACGCTCCATAGGGTTTATCACGGCGTGGACCCGTGCACAGACCTGCACTAACATATACAAGTGGCACGGCCACTGGCCAATGAAATGGTGATCCTTATAGCGTTTCAATCGGATTCTAAATCAAACACAACTAAGCAACACAGCCAACGGACGGGATGCAGCACACCCCAAAATAAACTAAATATTGCATACTTATTGCAACACTTTCGATATATTGCGATATTGAGTCGAGATTATATATCTTGCACCCCTACTTAAAACTGGATAAAAAGTAAATTTATGAAAACCACAACGCTGATGCATGCACAAAGGGCTATGACGCCATTGACAGGAAACCAAATGAGACGAGCCGTGTCCTTGGTTACCATTACAGATTTATCTGGGTTTGAAGATGCATTTTATATCTTTAAAGAAATGTATTTATGTATTAATGTTATTGGTTGCAAACAGGACACTTTTGAAGCCGTGGTGGAGCGGAGGTCACTGAACAAACAGTCATCTGTCATGGATAACCCCGACCACCCTCTCCACCCCCCCACACTGGTCCAACAGAGGAGCAGCTTATCTAAGAGGCTCCAAAAGCTTTGATGTCGCACAGACCGCTACAGGAAATCATTCCTACCACAGGCAGTAAAACTCTTTAACACGTCATCACTGGGTGGTAGTTCAGATTTTCAGACATCACAACTGCACTAAGTGCTCCTTACACAACAGATTTATCTACAGCTTTATCACTAACAGTTGTACATTTTTATTTTCATTCCCAACTTGAAGACTTGTTCGACTGTGGTGAGAGAAATGATTTGCCCCAGTGTTTTCCCGACTAAAGCCCTTACCTGTGGGGATCTTGTAACCGGTCTCTCCGGGCTTTCTCAGGTTCCTCAGGATGTGGTCAGAGTGCATATTCACCAGCCAGCCGGCCAACCACAGCACAGACCCTGGAGACAGTCAACGGACCAAAAGCTGCTTTAGCATGACATTTTACTGACCAAATGTTCATAAAAAAAATACTTTAAACATTCTAGGAAGTACTCATATTTGCTTTCTTCCCAGTAGCGTGATGAGCAGATCAACACCACTCTCATATGTTTCTATGAGATTGTAAGCCACTTCCTCCTGGTTACAATCTTTATGCTGTTGGAAAAGTGCACGAAAAATCTGCTGCCAGGGGCCAGATAAAAGCTAAAAGTAAAAATATCATTGATATTTTCCTTCTGTCAGGGACAGAACTGAGTGAGTGTACCTGGGGTACACTGTTGGAAAAGTGCACAAAAAATCTGCTGCCAGGGGCCAGATAAAAGTGATGCTGCCTTTCTTTAAATGACTGCTCATTTCTTTAACGAACAGACACGGGTGAGTGACGCACTGTTGGAAAAGTGCGCGAAAAATCTGCTGCCAGGGGCCAGACAAAAGCTAAAAGTAAACTGAGTGAGTGTACCTGGGGTACACTGTTGGAAAAGTCAACAAAAATATGCTGCCAGGGGCCAGATAAAAGTGCACAAAAAATCTGCTGCCAGGGGCCAGATAAAAGCTAAACGTAAAAATATCATTGATATTTTCCT
>NC_045746.1:11779331-11779655 GCF_008692095.1 Etheostoma spectabile
ACAGAACTGAGTGACATAATTTCCCAAAGCGGGGACCAGTAGATGTGTTCTGAAACAATTAAATTTCCTTATGTGCGCCACGGTGTAAACTTTTATTCTTGTGTTTTATGTGTCCTAATGTTTCTATTTTGTTTTAGACTGTCCATTCATGTTTATCTTTAAATTTCTTATGCTGCCACTGTAACTTTTATTTTATGTTTTAGTGTCTATTTTGTTTTTAACTGTCTATTCATGTGTTTTATATGCTTATAATTTTTAACTGTTCTTACTTGTGTTTTATTTAACTGATTTTGTGTAAAGCACTTTGAATTGCCCTGTTGCTGA
>NC_045746.1:11779674-11780503 GCF_008692095.1 Etheostoma spectabile
GCTGCCTTGCCTTGCCTATGCTAAGCTAATCGCCTCCAGCTCCACCCTCCATGCACAGACATGAGCTTGAGTGTTTTCTCATCTAAGTCTCAAAAAGAAAGCAACTGAGCTTGTTTGCGAAAAATGTTGAAAGTTTTTATAACAGTTACTAGAGGTGGGAATCACCAGAGGCCTCACCATACGATATCATCATGATGCTTATGTCACAATACGATGTTTTTTGCGATTTTAAAACATGTTGCACTAGTCAGCGACAACTTTCTCCCAATTTTAAATGATGTCCCTAAAAGGAAACATCTGTTTAGTCTAAAAAGATATGTTTCTCTGTTTTTTCATCTCACTTCAGTTTTACTGCTGCAAAATGGGATTGCCAAGCAGACAGACTGACCAACAGACGTCTGTGTATCGATACAGCATTCCCACGGAAAATATTGCGATACTATGCTCAGGTCTGTATATCTATCTATATCTCGGAAACAAGTTTCGGTGAATTATTTTTGTAAAATACGAGATCATATTCAGAACAAGTCGCATTATTGTCGGTTTTGAAATACCGGAGAAGCCAGACCCACGTGACGCGTTTGTCCAATTTTTATTTTTTGGGCGACAATACAGATTAGCCCCCCCCCCCGAACAGTTGGAGCATGTTTACACAGTATTCATCAGTAGGGTTGCTTGCTTCAGTGACCTACAATGCTCTAAATAAACTTCTTACATACTGCATAACCAGATATCTAGTAATTTGGTACACTTAGTATCTGTTTAGATGTAAATGTGCTGTATTTTATACCGCGCTTTTCTAGTCTTAACGACTACTCAAAGCGCTTTT
>NC_045746.1:11780513-11794455 GCF_008692095.1 Etheostoma spectabile
GGAACCATTCACCATTCACACACATTCACACACTGTGGCAGAGGCTGCCGTACAAGGTGTCACCTGCTCATCAGATAAACACTCACACACACACACACACACATTCACACTCAAACATGCAAATGATATTTCAGACATTGAGTTCTGCCACTTCTAACATGTTTGTCCTGATTAATTACAGTATGAACTGTTAGAGAGTCTAGACTGTGGAAAGACAGGGTTAGTTAAACTGATAAGGGTAATTACCGTACATAATAATAATAATAATAATATTGTATTAATCCTGCAAGGGGGAATTACAATCAGCCTGGTTCCAGATTTTCTCCGGGATTGAAAATGGCATCTCAGTCAGGTTATATATCGACTATATTATAAGGATTTAAGGGAATATATTCACTGGGAATTGGGACATAAATTTAGGTTGGTAAGAAAGTCCCAACATATATAATAATAACATACTGTAGATACAACACATATTAATACAAACTGCTCACTACTCCAGAGTAGGCCTGCCCAATTAATTGTAAGTGTAAAATCGCGATCTCGGTTCACCCTGTTCACCATTTTTGTTTTTTTAAATAACTGTAAATAAATGATTTTTTCAACGACTTTGATTCTCATTTAATTAACAAGCCGACTGCATCACAAACGCTACCACTTCCTTCTGTGAGTTTTAAACATAGACTGTGTGAAATAGGTCTTAATGCTCTCCCTTCTCTTCATCGAAGCCTCTATGTTTACAAGCTTGTGCTGAGGCGCACTGTGCTATAGGTGCCAAAACAAATCTATGTTTGGTACTGGCGATTTGTTTTGTTATGGTCAAAAAAATCGTGGCAGAGAACCGTAATATCAATCTTAGACAAAAAAATCTTGATTCGTTGTTTTTCCTGAATCGTGCTGCCTACTCTAGAGAGTCAATCATTGTTATACTTTCTAACCAGTACACGTGTGTTCATCATGTGTGAATCATTTTGTCAAGGATGGGTGGTAAAATGTTGGAAATAATTTACTAAATGATACAGTTTTTGAGCAACTTTTTACATTACTGTAATTCCATTCTACTTGGCTCTATTTTTTGATTTTGTTACACTTGTTTTTATCTTCTGCAGGCGCAAGGATCAACAGGGAGTAAAGGGAGTGGAGGAGCATTTACAGTGGAAAAACATGTTTTTGAAATTGAAAGTTTCCTGTGTTAACTTGACCAGCAAAGGGAGCCAAGAAAAACTGCTGAGCTCTTTGAGGTTTGGAAAGCGTGGAAGCACTTGGAAATGACAATGGACCAAAGAGCTTGAATGACAGCAGTGTGTGTTTACGGAGAGTCATTTCATTTCAGTTCAAGTGGAAAAAGAAAGGAGTAGGAGATGAAAGAGTGGTAGAAGGGATGAACTGGAAGAGATGGCAGAGGTAGGGATCCGGTATTTCCTGACTTTTACTTGATTTTCTCATTAAGACATGATCTTCTCATATAGTTTAAACACTACTGCACTCTCTCTTATCAGTGTACCTTGTGTTTAAATGATTGTTATGATGAAATGTCAACATCTGACAATACAAAATCCTTCATTTCACCTATGCTGATGTTTGTGAATGCCAAACCAGATCTGTTTCTAGCAGGAACAAGTTTCACCAAGACGAGCTCTTGTACAAAAAAACAAACAACAATTTCTATTTTCCTTGTAGAAAGTGAGGTAGCAGACACAGAACACCAACCTGCGATGAAGCATGGGTGGGTAACCCAATATGTCGGATACTCCGCATAATGGCTCAGGTATCGGATCTGCATGTAGCCATTATAGATGCAGAAAACAACGGCCAGGACAAATGAGGCAAATGGTGTTGGTTTACCTCCTCGGATTAAAAATGGATAAATGAGGGATCTGCAGCGGAGCAAACATAATAATAACACAACTAAGTTATTTTACATACTTGCTTTGACATTCAGATAGATAGATAGATAGATAGATAGATAGATAGATAGATAGATAGATCGATTGATGGATACTTTATTCATCCCAAAGGAAATTTTAGGCATCCAGTAGCAAGACAACATAACACAACAAACACATATACACACACACATATAATCACACATACATAAGAATAAAATAAAAATCATACACAGAAATGCAATGACCATGATAAGGTGAGATACTATGGTAGACTGTGTGTAATGGGGAAAAAGGGAACAGTGCAATAGATCATGATAAAATATTTCATATCTATGACTATAAAATATAAACAAAACAACCTATAAACTGACTGAATAAGAACACTATGTAACAGGGAATTAGTTATAATATATGAATGTTATGAGTCATGACCAGAGTCTAGGCTATGTATGAGGGCTAATATAGCCAATAAGAAAGTTGTACAGCAGACAAGTGATATGATGATGCTCGTACTACTGATGTAATATAAATGTAACGTAGATTTGTACACCCTGATCACTTCATGTGGTCATTATTAAATTGAGCTGCATAATTAATTGTTCAGATTCATGCATTCTACAGGTGTTGCTCCTGATTAAATTGATTGTAATTACCTACCTGTGAACATAGTGGCAGAAATACATGGCAATGAGCAGTTGGTTGGGCTGTAGTGAGGTTTTCGCACAGGGTGTCCAAAGTACCAGACACACAGGCACCAGGAACGCAGGCAGCTCCTGAACGAACCAAGCGAGCCGGACATTAATTGGAAATCCATATTTGCTGGTGGTGTATCGTCCGTATGGGACATTTTCGAAAAGCAAAGTGACGAAAGTGCAGGCTGCCATGAAAACCATTGAGTAAGCCATGCAGTCCAAAATGTACAGTTCTTCTTCGGAGGAGGAGAAGAGCCCGGAAAGGACTGCGTCCATCACGACTGAGAGGCTATTGTTACATATAAATAGAAACAATGTAACTAATATTTGCAACTATTTGCCAAAATGCCGTATCACTAGCGAAAGATGTACACGCGACTTGTTTCCCATCCAGGTCCAATCAAAGTCCCTGAACAGATATGGCATTGGATCTTATCAGCCAATGAAAATGCTCTCTTTTGCAACGTCGTGTCGTGTCTGCTCTCACCGATAAATATTCATCAGGCCTGCTATTTACATCGTTTTCTGTACCTGGTGTCGCACAGTTAACAGCTAAATAATGTTAGTAATTTTCTATTTTCTATTACACTGAAAAAATTCAATTTGAAATCCTATTTCGGTGCCAACAAAGGAACGGGCAGATTTTGTGGCCACCTCGTGCGGTCCTAATTCACGTGCGTCAGAGACAACACGTTTCGAGGGTAGCAATTCATTTTCAAACGCTCAGTAGATTCGCATTTTATCCGAGTCGCAGGTACATTTCTCTGCTTCTACCACCATTTTGTTCCGCAGACTTTTCTCTAGAGTTGTGTGCTATTCCAACATGGGGAAAAGAAGCCGGCAGAGGCAGAAAAACCAGACTACTGGCAGGGACGACAGAGACAACGCTGTAAGATTCACACTTCTAACGTTGTGCACCAACTTTTGCTAATGTCAACCTTAGGTGTAAAGTGCTCAGTCAGGCCTCATACTAGCGTTACCTCTATTAAGTTAATTGCGAAGGAGGCTGGGATAAACACGGTTATATTTCTTTGGAAAACCTGTGCAGTCATGTTGCTATACACTGCTAAACAGCAACACCAGATAGCTTACTGTTAGCTAGCTAACGTTACTGTTAACCTGGCTATTTCCCAAGTTTTTGACCATTTGTGACGTTAGTCTATATAAGGGCCTTACGTTTTTACTCGGAGGGCTCGTGGTCTTCACCAGATAGCTCATAAATGTGTCTATTTTATGTTGCCATGCGTACAGGTACAGACATTGGTTGAAAACTCAAAAATGTAATTAAAATAAGTGCGTAGTTCTTGGCTTAAAGTTACTACATGCCGAATTGATCATTAGACTATACTAAAATAATGTAGCAGGTTTTTCGAAGTGTTCTAGTTATTTACCCTCGTCCATGAGCAAGAAAACCTTAAAATTACATATTTCTGAATGACATTTTTGTTGTTGTTAAAGATTTCATTTTTATTTAGTAGTAAATGACAGTTATAAAATATTTAGTACTTATGACCCATACTAGTAACCATATGACCCATACTAGTAACCATGCATTCATGTGTTCAGGGCTGGGGAGCTGGCTATGCTGACATTGTCAAGGAGAATAAGCTGTTTGAGCACTACTACAAAGAGCAAGGCCTGGTTCCTGGGGGGGAGTTTGAACAGTTCATGGATGCAATGAGGGAACCGCTGCCAGCAACCATCCGCATCACTGGATACAAGAGGTGAGTTAGACAGATTTATAACCTAGATTCCGACTATTTGACAGGTCTGTTAAGTGTCATGCTCCAAGCCATGCAAGATGTTGTACAAATGTGCCTGTTCTTTATTGGCAAGGTACCCTTTTGGTCTGTTTTCGTTGTCTGTCTGTACATTTGTCACCTTTTTAAAAAATGTTTAATTTCAGATTCACTAGGTGCTAAGCTGCAGGAGACAATATTGTTGTTAAGCTGTAATTGATGAAAGTGCTTTTGAACTAAATTTTATATGATAGATGTGAACGATTAAGGCATGAATGAAAGTTGGCATGTAGGAGTAAACCCACAACGTTGCATATCTGCATCATCTTCATCTAAACCACAATGTATTGGATTATAAGGAGGATAGTTGTTTGAATTAATTGTATTTATCATGTTGGATGACTGCAGTTAGTATTTTGTATTGTGTTTGATTGCAATTTCTCCTCTTTCTGTCTTGCTCCAGCCATGCCAAGGAAATCCTCCACTGTCTGAAGGAAAAATACTTTAAGGACATACAGGAAGTGGAGATCGATGGCCAGAAGATTGAGGCTCCACAGTCTCTGAGCTGGTAAGATGTCATGGTTTACCCAAGGCTAAAAGAACACACGGATTCAAACTAGAAACTCAGAACACACTGTGTCTGTCTTCTACAGGTATCCCGATGAGCAGGCCTGGCACACCAACATGAGCAGGAAGATCATTAGGAAGTCTCCCCTTCTGGAGAAGTTCCACCAGTTTCTGGTCAGCGAGACTGAGTCGGTGAGTCAACACAAACAGAAATATACCACAAACAGGCATGGCATTATGACATCAGCATTACTTATAACGGTGGCGTTGCAGCTGTTCATATTGGCCATGTTCACAAAATGTACCCTCCATAGGAAGTTAGATAAATAAAGTGAAACAAAATGTCAGAAGTCATCAGAGAAATAAAAAGGCGAGCATTGTTCTTGTGTTTGTCCTTGCAGGGTAACATCAGCCGACAGGAAGCTGTCAGTATGATCCCTCCTCTCCTCCTGAAGATTGAGTCACACCACAAGGTAAAAGCACTGCCTTTTTTTAAGGTTACAAATAGTAGGTCTGTCTGCATTTCTAATGTCTAATGCATTTTCAGTTTTCTCTCCCATGTGCCCCTTGAAAAAAACACTTTCCTTGTGGCTTGAAAACAGCTGTGTTCAAAGAAAAGGATATTGTGAACATGCATGTCTCTCTGTGCAGATCCTGGACATGTGTGCAGCTCCAGGGTCAAAGACAGCCCAGCTGATTGAGATGCTCCATTCTGACATGGACGTGCCATTTCCAGGTAAGATGCACACATTTAAAATCAGGAAATATGCAACAATAACTGATTTCTTATTACTGGATTGAAAAAACTTATTTGATCTATGACTATAAACCAGTATCTATATTGCATTGTACAAAAAAACCTAGGGGATAATCAGCAGTCCCTGTCGTTTTAACAGTAGTTCACTTTAATCCACTCTTCTACCTCCAGAGGGCTTTGTCATTGCCAACGACGTAGACAACAAACGCTGCTACCTTCTTGTGCACCAAGCCAAGCGTCTCAACAGCCCGTGCATAATGGTGGTCAACCACGATGCCTCCTGCATCCCCACGCTCAAGATCGACTTGGATGGCAAGAAGGACATCCTCTTCTACGATCGCATCCTGTGCGACGTGCCCTGCAGGTCAGCAAAGGGCTGCAGGACTTTGCCTTTTTTATTTGGCTTGTGTCGGCATCACTAACCCATATCACACAATTTTGTCAGGAATTGGCGTTGTTGCAATCGCAGCGTCTCATGCAAATTCAACCAATTTAACTAATTTGACAATGACATAAGTTGAGGAGAGATATGCTTGTTATCGAAAGTGCAATTAAAAAGTTAAAGGCCAGTGGGTACTTTATCAAGTATGTAAGGGGATGCTGGTCTCAGATGGGAAATTTACATTTTACAGTGTGAACATCAAACAGCCACTAACAGATATACTATTGAATTTGATTCAATAACATTCCTTAAATAGTAAATTATCATTTTTTTTTTGGTCTTAAATCCACCAGCCATTTACATATCATTCCAGCATGAGCAGAATCCTGAGCCTTTTTAGTAAGGTTACTTGGAACACTTAGCCCAGAGTAGTTTTACTCTCCCAAAAACACCTTTCCATTTTATTTTTACAGAATTATTTAAAAAGAAAAATCAAATTTTTTGTTGTTGCAATTTCCACGGTCTTCCACAATTCCATAGCAAAAAAAAATACAGCAGACATTGCAACTTTTATTGTAATTCTTTACAAAACTGCTGCAAAATTAGGCATTTTGGGCCACAACAATTCCCCCCCCGAAAAGGCTGCAAAATCCTGGACGGATTGCAGGAGAGTTAGGGTTTGGAAGTCTGAGGAGGGAGTGGATAAAGAAAGAAATATGGTTAATGAGCTTTTCTGTATGTGTGGGTGTTTGGCTGGAGAAAAGAATTTGTGTGACAGATGGAGATGAGCCTTAACCCTGTCTGCCCTGTGCAGGCTATTTACAGGTTCTTTTCATAAATGGCTTTAAATAATGTTTTGTTTTTAACGTTTCAGTACGGGGTTAGTGGTAAAACATCCTCCTCTTGAAACTAGCGTCAGTTTATAGCCAGAACTGAACAGCATTTTTTTTGTTGCAAATGCTGCCTGAGTTTAGCCAGCTGCGGCGTTGAAGCCAGAAGCCCCTGCCAAACCCAACAGAGAGAGAGAGAGGGCGGGGAGGAAAAGCAGTAATGAAGACAGAGAGGCGGACAGACACTCAGCAGTGATGTGACCAGTCAGCTTAAGCCCTGCATGTAGACAGTTTGTGCTTGGCAGACTTTTTTTTGCCCTGTGAAAAGTGTTGAGGACCTCTGGTTGTTTTGGCGCCTCGGGCCAAACTGGGGTTGTGTCTGAGTGGTCTTCTCTGTGTTCTGCAGCGGGGACGGCACCTTGAGGAAGAACATAGACGTGTGGAAGAAATGGACGACAAGCAACAGCCTGCACCTCCACGGGTGAGTGGGGAGACTGAGCGTTTGTGCTTTAGTGACAACATAGGAATTCATGCACTTGTGTGGTAGACCAAATTGACTAAAGGACAAGGGAATCGAGTGTGTTCTTTTGCTGCTAATTAAAAAAAAGTTGGCAGTATTACAGAGTGTGTGTGTGTGTTCACCAGGCTCCAGCTGCGTATCGCAGTGCGTGGGGTTGAACAGCTGGCTGTAGGAGGGAGGATGGTCTACTCCACCTGTTCACTCAACCCTATAGAGGACGAAGCTGTCATCGCAGCACTGCTGGAGAAGAGCGAAGGTAACCAACACGCACAAACACTTGCAGGGCTATTCAATATAAGCAATATGCTTTTTATTTAAATCAAAGTTCTGTTCTCAGTTTTTTTTTCTCTCTTCCAGTTGTTGCTAGGTAGAGCAAACACAAGTCAAAAGTCTCAGTCCTGATTGGTTTAAACAGCCTGATATATAAATTCTTCAAAATTGGCAACACGCGTTCATATTCAGGGGGAGTTAATTTCACTACATCCACAGCAGATATTAGAATAAAAAGATGATCTCTGTCACAAAGTTACCTACGGTGTCATTAACTAGCTTACAATTAGCTTACTTTATGTGGAAACATTTCACATTTCAAGAGCACTGGTGCTTGATTTGTTAGAACTGTTCTTAGGGTTGCGGTTGGGTGTTTTTTTTTCTTTTAATTTTTTAAATCCCAATAATTTTCTCAATAAATCAATTATTGTTGGTTGAAAATGGCAGAAAATTGGGACAAATGCCTACTATAATATACATTTCATACATGTGGTCCAACGTCATTATAAAACATCCTGCAAGCTTTGTAACGACTGGACAAATTGCACTTTGTTTAAAGTGCCTACAACTGATTTGTCAAAAACCTTTTTATTTTCAATTCAGTGCGATATGTAGCTCAGTCCAGCTCACGGCAGTTTGAGAAAAGCAGGTGACCAACAAAAGAACAATTGCTGATAAAGCCGCAAGCCGCAAGCTGCGATTCCAAGCTCAAACCTTGATTTGCATCATTCCACGTCCAGTTGTTGTGCATTTAAAGAGCCCCCTAGTGGTCAATTTGAATGAAATGTGCAGTGTATCTATGAGGTCATTATGGAGACATTTCCCTGAAGTTTTGTGTTGATTGGACAAACATTTAGTCATTTATAGCCTGATTTGCGCCATTTCACCTGCAGCTTGTTTGCATTCATATTGCCCCTTGTTGTTCAATTTGAATGTATCTTTCAGGAAGTGGTTCAGGTACCTTTAAGGACATATCCTGAGAGATTTGTGATGATTGGACAATGAAAATGTGATTTATATTAAAATGTGTGTAATGTCACTCGCTTGTAGTGCCCCCTGGCGGCGTATGTATATCAAACTGTCCGGGTGTATCTGGGGCACTTATCTGAGCAAACACTGTGAGTTTTGTGGGTTAGGGTATTAGTGGCGTATGTGTATCAAACTGTCTGGGTGTATCTGGGGCACTTATCTGAGCATACACTGTGAGTTTAGTGATGATTGGCCTGACGGTTGCTGACTTGTGTTCATTTATGTCCAGAGCTACGCCCCTTTTGAAAATCATTGGTCAATAACTTGAAAAGTAATGGAGATAGAAACAGGCTCTATTCCACTTGTAATACACTTGATCCATTGATGGTTCTCTTGGTGGCAATCGGCGCTACGGTGTAGGAGGAGATCTCAAAAATGTGTTTCATTTCAAAAAATTCAAAATGGCGGAACATTTTTCTAGGCGGACCTTAATGGTCCTTGAGGCTTTTTTGTGGAGCACATTAAGCTGCATCTGTGTAAGAAATTTCAAGTCAATCAGACTTACGGTGTGGGGGCGTGGCCTTTCTACGTTTGCATTTTGAAGTATTAATCACAGCGCCACCGTGTCGCCACAGATTGGGTTCATATTTCTATAGAAGCACATTTACTCCATTTCCAGTTATTTCCCCAAGTTTCATGTTTCTAGCTCATTCCAGCTCACGGGAATTTGAGCTGGCGCAACAACAAATAATAACTAAAACCGACAAACATAGAGGGTTCTACCGCCTTGCAGTTCGAACCCTAATTAAGTGTGGCAAATGTTTGGTATGATCATATAACTGTCGTGTCGCATACACAGTATATCCATTTGAAAATCCTGTATAGTGTGATAATGGAACTAAAGCTAAATGAGTCTTCAATGTGATCATGTGTTCCAGATGTTTAAATGCCCACGGAGAATATTTCTGTTTATTATGCTGTTAAGTGTCCTTTTCTTCCACCTATCAGGTAGTTTTAACACTGCATGTTTAGATTGTACAACTGGTCAGATCATAAAAATAAGCAGAGTTGGAAACGCATAAGGTCAATAGCTGCAGAGCCAAACCAACAATTTAATTCACTTTTGAAGTTGTGCACGCATCATATTTAGGTATAAATTTCAGTAGTTTTCTGCCAAGTTGTAATGTGTTTTCACTCCCCGTTGCAGGAGCCTTGGAGTTGGCCGATGGCTCGGCTGATCTGCCAGGGCTGAAGTGGATGCCTGGGGTCACTTCCTGGAAGGTACTGGAACTCTATGTCTTTGACCAACCTCTACAACCATAAACAGTATTTAGGTCGTGGAAGTGACTGTGGATTACTTTAACTGGCTCACACACTTAAAGCAGTTGTTGTCTCTGTAGCTGATGACCAAAGAGGGCCAGTGGTACTCCGACTGGTCCGCGGTTCCGACCAGTCGTCACACACAGATCCGCCCCACCATGTTCCCGCCAACAGACCCAGAGAAACTTGCTAGCATGCATCTGGAGAGGTGGTATGTACGCACTCAATAAAGGTTTGTGCTATTATATAATGTGAGAGACTCGGTTTGGGACTTCTCAGTCCCTAAGCAAAGGCCTTCCCATCCTAACCCGGAACCATTAAATCCATCTATGGCACGGTTCTAATAGGAACAGGAACACCGAGACAGGAAGCCTTGTTAAACGCCTCTTTGAGTGCCAAAATAATCAGAGCGCATTTGTTATTCTCTATTAACATTTTCCCCAGGTGTTATTTTTGTATACAGAAATGAATGAGCCATTTAATGTGATCAAACTGCCCACCCCCCAAACCCTTGTCTCAATTTAGCTCATTTTTCTTATCTTTTATCCTACTGCGAGTATTTTGTTCTCATCAAAACCCACTTGGAGACACTTTTCTGTTTTGATGCCAACTTCATTAGCAGACTTTTTTTCCTTGGCACAGCCTTGCATACACACCGTCTGCATGGATGCGCATGCATATACACACCTGCAGTCTCACTTAGTGGTGCATGATGTCATTTCTAGCTTTTACTTTGACTCACAGGCCCGTTGCTGGCCAGCAGAGGGAGCTCCTGTCACACGTCTAAGAACCTTTTGTATTTAATGCTGAAAAAAACAATCCTTGTTTATCTTCAAAGTAAGTGGCACTGTGAAACTCAAGCCATGATTTATGTTTGTGTGTGTGTGTTTTAATGTCAGTATGAGGATTCTACCACATCACCAGAACACTGGAGGTTTCTTTGTGGCTGTGCTGGTGAAGAAAGCTCCGATGCCTTGGAACAAAAGATATCCCAAGGTACTTCTTTTAAACACACACTCACTTAACGGATGATTAGATTGGCAGTCTTACTTGAGGAGGTAAATAGAGCAGAATGCCCCCCCCCCTTGCATCACTCACCTGTTACTAATCACAGCTGGGACTTTTTCTTTTATCTTCTTTGTCTGCTCATCGTTGTCTCCAGCTGAGGAAGGACATCTCGTCCAGCTCAGCGGCCCAGACTGAAGGCTCCCCGGTGGCCTCAACCCCCGCAGACACGCCCTGCATCCCCGAGAGTGCGGTGGAGGACGGCGAAGCCCCAGAGGGGAAAGTAGACAAGGAGGCAGAAGAGGAGACAACCCAAGGAGCTTCCTTGGCCCAGGAGACCACAGCCAAGCAAGACGGAGCATGCGGGTGAGTCATGTTGGTGTGATGAGCTAATAAACACAGGAAAACGGCAAGGTCTATGAATGAGAAATTACTCCAGTTTCCTTTGAAAGAAGTTGAATTCAGGCTTTACTCGTGTTGTGCTACATAAATGTAATACTTCTAATAATAAGTAAATAAATTGAGTGATGAATGAATGTCTGTCTTCTCTCTGTGTGTTCCAGGCCTCCAGCCTCTAAGAAGATGAGGCTGTTTGGTTATAAAGAAGACCCCTTTGTGTTCCTTACTGAGGAAGACCCTGTCTTCACCACCATACAGTAAGTGTCTCTGTGTGTGTTAGACATGGAAATTATAGTTTTCAGCGTTTTAGTGTCTCAAAACAATTTTCTTGTCCTCTTTGGTTTTCTCTAGATCTTTCTATGATCTGTCACCCAGCTTCCCCAAGCTCAACGTTCTGACCAGGACCCACGACGGCAAAAAGAGACACTTGTACATGGTGTCCAAAGAGCTCCGCAACGTGTTGATCAATAACAGCGAGCGCATGAAGGTGTGTGGGTGTGGGTGGGTGTCTGTGTGTGTGTGTCTGTGTGTTTCTGTGTGTGATCATCGCACACATGGAACGACAGGTTGGAAGATGATGATGACAAAGCTTTTCTTGCAAGGAAAGGCGATTTTAAAAATAGATCCAACAAAATAATAATTTCCTGGATGCAATGCAATTAATATTGATAACACACTACAGAGTAGTCAGACTAACTTCATTATGCCTATTATATCAGTGCTTTGGATATGGACATATTGGCTTTACTTTGGCACATTAGATCATTTACACAGTGTGTGTGTGTGTGTGCTTGTACAGTACCAACTCATCTGAGGGAAGCAGCCTAACAGATGGGACCCTCCTATCCCAAATCCCTCTTGTCCTCCACCTTGTAGCACCAGCACAGGTGGCACTGTGTGTATGCATGTTTCAGTGTGTTGGTTCTCCTCATTGTGTCTTGATGCTTTTCACTTTTTAAGTCCTTTCCTATTGGACTAAACAACAGTAAGTTGCATGTCTCCACTCCACAGGTTCTGGATGGGGTGACTGAAAAACACACTAATAATATCTCAAGTTTAACAAAGAAAATCCATGGAATAAGACTCTTTTAGAACGTTGAATGGTTTAACATTAAGAGAATTGAATCTCCATTTCTCAAATTTAATTAAGTTGAATATACTTGTTTTAATGTGTTAATGTACTTGTTTTACTACCCGTAGGTTGGTAAATAATGCAATTTTATTTCAGAAGTGGTGTTGATCGCTGATCGTTTCCTCCCACCCGTGCTAGGACACCAGAGACTGTCTTTACCCATACTTTTGGAATATAATACAGTAGATGCCTTGAGCAAGGCAGTTTGGTGAACATCACTAATTATTTACACACACACACCACATTAGCAGTGTAACACTACAAGACCCGTAACATAATTATGTTAATTTTTATTTTAATGACTACCCTTGGTTATATTTCAGGAGAGATATTAATAAGTGAAGTGAAAGTCGACATGCCTTTTGTGTTTTTGTTTCTCAGGTCATTAACACAGGGGTGAAGGTGTGGTCTCGCAACAGTGATGGAGAGGAGTTTGGCTGTGCCTTCAGACTGGCTCAGGAGGCAAGACACACACAGACACACCCACACACACACACACACAGAAAGAGAGAGCACAGCGCCCTATTTTTCACCACACCACCCTGGGCTTAACTTCTCATCCTCACACAAGCTCCTTAATGTTTGTTCAAACATGCAGTAGGTAATTCTTACAATCATTACTGTATTCACCACAGAGGCCACCAACACAGCAGAATAACAAGGGAGCCGAGTTCACACTTCAAATAAACTTATAATTAATTCATTTGAAATGCATCATGCAAGTGTAAAGAATCTAGAATCCCTATGTAGCGCCTGCAGATTGTCAACTCCATCTCCTCTCTGTCCCACAAGGGTATCTACACTCTCCAGCCGTATATTCGCTCCAGGATAATCCGAGTGAGTGTGGAGGACATCAAAGTGCTGCTGACCCAGGAGAACCCGTTCCTCAGCAAGCTGCAGGACGACGCTCACGCCCAGGCCAAGAAAATGGGTAAGCAGCACGGCAAAAAAATAAAAATAATCTCACTCCAAAATATTAGACTTTAAATAACCACCTTCAAAAAAAAATGAAGCTATGTACTCAATATTGCTACAGACATTTTACTAAACAGTTTTTTCCGTACTGATACCGAAACAAAATATTTTTTTTTGGGAAGAGTGGCAGATTAGTGGCTGGAAGGTTTCTGACTTGGCTGCCATGTGAATGAAAGAGAGAAGTGAATGAGTAATGCTCTGTCTTCAACAACTGGTGTTGAGCTGCCCTTTAGCAAGGCACTGACCCAGAAACAAACACATAAGAGGAGCAAATCCAGCAAAAGGAAACTAATTACTCTTTTAATTCTCAGAGATGTAACGAAGTGTACATGACAAGCGTTGTGGTCCAAAATGGGTTTTGGATTAATGTGTTGTTGCTCTCTGTTATTCTCTCTGCAGTAATGGGCAGCATTGTGTTGAAGTACATCCCCAACCCAAAGTAAGTGGTTTCTCTATATTTGAAGTGTATGCATGTCATGTTTTTTTTTTTTTCCTT
>NC_045746.1:11794465-11798118 GCF_008692095.1 Etheostoma spectabile
AATCCATCAAAGAACTTTATTTATCCCTGAAGGGCAATTCAATTGCAGTCAGCCAGTTACATAAAAAACTAACCAAATAAACTGCATCGCAATCATTCAGTCAACCAATACGTCACTAGCAGCAGCTCAGGTTAGTAGTTTTTGCTCATTTGTGACACCCACCATAACTCTCTTGTTTGTCAGTAACCCAGCGGAGCCTCAGTGTCCCATCCAGCTGTGTGGCTGGAGGGGAAAGACGTCCATCCGAGCCTTCGTCCCACGCAACGAGAGGTTCCATTACCTCCGACTGTTAGGCGTGGAGGTCTTCAGAGACAAACAAGGCACCGGGGGAGAGAAAGGGAGGGATGGAGACAAGAACGGAAAGGAAGAGGAAGAGGATGCAGTGGAAAAGGACGCAGAGGAGGAAGGTGCCGTGGAAAATGAGACAAAGCTGGACTCGGAGAACGGTGAAGAAAACCGATCATCAGAACCAAAAAATCAAGCAGGGGACTAGCAGGGGGGGATGTAGAGGAAACAGAGAAAGGAGGACTGAATGAAGACTCACTAAAGCTCTACGAGCTGTTGACCAGGTCAAAGACCACGTTATGTGGTAGAGGAGGGTGATGCTCCTCTACGGGGTTCTCTGTTCACGTCACTGCCACTGCAGAAGGATTCACTCCCACAGATGGACTCCTTTGGAATTGTTCGCTTTTGGATGCCACCCCAGGAGGCGCGCACTATAAATCCCACTGCTTTCCTTGGGACGGTACGCCATGCGTAGCATTGGCCAGGTTTCCATGCTTTCTCTTTCTGGTCCTGTCCCCTGACCAAAGGGCGAACCACCGGAGGTCAAGGCCTAACCTCCACGACCTGCCTGACCACTCAGCTGCTACGCAGGCCGGGTCTTGCCAGGGAAAGCAGTGAGATTCATAATAACGCCCCCAGGAACTTTTTAGTTAAATGCTTATTTTATTGATCTGTTTTTTATATTTTAACAAACTTAGTCAGTGGCTTCAATTTTCTTTCCTTTGATGTTTAGAGAGGTTTACATGAGCAGCTATATCATTTTCTACACGTGTAATTAAGCAGAACTATGGGGTTGATTAAAAGCTGTAAGGGTTACCTGTGTCACCACCTGTTCAAATTATTTAACTTAATGTTCATTCTTGGCCTACTGAAGTATTAAAGACATGCTTGAGAAGGGGTGGATTAGGTTATGCAAATTACAGTCAATAATACTGCTTTGAGGAATTAAATAGAAGTATGGACCCTGAAAAGTTGTAAAGTGATTTCTGCACCTTGCGTCGATGTCGGCATAATATAAAAATGTATATCGTTTTATCGCAATATCAAAAAACTAGCAGCAGAACTGCGTTTGCAGAAATATGAATGTCCTTTGGACGATGCATTACTTTCTGATCCTTGCACATTATGTTCATTTTGCACAGAAGTTTTTAATTAATTACTTATTCATTACTTTTTGTTTGTCAAGTACTTAATAACACATGAGTAAAACATAATAGGCTTTGGGTGTTTGTCATTTATTGACTTGACATTTTTATTAAAGCTTCACGTCATGAGTGACATATTAACTACATTTTCAAATGTAAAATAATGAAAGGAACAAGCTGATATACAGTAGTAATGCATCACACTTACCAAAACTTGAGCTTATTAGGTTCACAGCAGTCGGGAAGAAAGACAACGGCTGCTGCTGCAATACCAAGCAAGCTAAAGGACATCTCGAGACAAAACGTGTCTCTTTTAACAAGTCATCAAGATATTTACTTCAAATAAACTAGGATATGAAAATGAAAACCAAACGCAGGATGCCATGTGTGTTTTTTGTCCTTCAGCCAATTGGCATAGTTCTGGAAGGGTGCTGTGAAATCAAGTCACTTTGAGTCACTGTACATGTTAACATCAGTGTAGCAGCATTGGCTGACACGCCTAAAATCCCCCTGCTGACATTCTGAGGTTTTAATGTGTTGCCCTTTAAGTGATGATCAAAATATGAAAAACCCAAAGTTAAACATGCCATGACAACAGCATATTCGCTGTATCTTGTTAGTAGTTGCCACAGCAGCTTCCCTGCACTGGATGGACAGACCTCGCTCCTCCTGTTTATTAACCAGTCCAGCTGCCATGACAACAGCCGTCATGACAACCAGCCCCCTCACCTCTCTGGTGATGGGAGGGAACAGAGGACAGAGGGACCACAGAGAGCATCCTGCACTCCTCCGCTCTCTTCATTTTCTTCTCCCAACTCCGTCCTCACTTCTCTTTTTTTTATTTTTTTATCCTCTGTTGTCTTTTTATTTATTTTTATTTTTTATTTGATCCTTGACCTCTAAAGTGCACTGCAGTATTAGCATGCAGGGGACAGGCTGTCCTTTACACTCCCTTGGCTGCGGCTCTACCAGGGACAGCGCTGTTTGCAGAGACAGAGGGTTACAAGTCTGGGACAAAAGAAGTCAATGTTTAGGTTACATGCTGGGATGGACTGGAAGGCTGTTGTTTTTTTCTTTTATTTCTTGTTTTACCGGTGTCTAAGGAAAGCAAAGAGACATTTTGACTAAATTAGACTGATTTCCTATCTTCATCCTTGCTAATATGACAAAGACAGATGGAAATAAAAGACTCAAAGGTTGATTAAACAACATGGCTCAGGGATGGATTGGACCAGGTGGATTGTAGTGCGAATGTTGGGCTGTGACGGGGGGGGGGATGTCAGTCAAGGATAAACGAGGCGAGAAAAACACAATTCTTTCGAGCTGAGTAGAGACTAGCTCATGAAAATGGACGGAGTTGAAAATGATAAAAGCCTTGGGAAGATGAAGAGAAATGAGTGACTGGAGGGTTACAGAGAGGGGGGGGGGGGGGGGGGGGGGGGGGTGGCGGAGGTGAATAAATTGAATTGGACAAACCAGAAAAAAGGTTCGGTGATAAGGCAAAAGTTGTCACTGAGTCATAGGCCTGTCTGTGCGTGGGAGTGTGTGTTTGAGTCAAGCCTGGCGCATGTGTGTGTGCACCGGTTAAGCCTGCATTGGTGTGTTTAAAGGGAGTGTGTGCTGGTTTGTGGGTGTGAAGTGGTGCCTAGCTTCTGCCTTTCAGCATGCTAACCTATTAACATTACACACAGACACATATTTTAACTTCTTTCTCACAGTCTCCTCTCCTGTCTTTCTACTTTCACTTGAAATTCCCATCCAGTCCTTGTCTCTAATGTTCATACCGCTCTCTTCCTCTTTCCATTTTGATTATCTCTCCTTGGAAGAGGTTTCTGAAAGCACTCACGGCCTCCCGAAAGCTCACATTCTAAAATGTTCTCAAACTGTCATCTCGATTTAAGTCTCAGCTTTTAGTTTTTCCGCAATACAGTTTTTTTTCAACGGAGCATTGGTTCTTCTGTCCTCCGTGTGTGTGTATGGTAGCTTTTACCGAGATATTTTTCAAGGCTTCAAAGACATTGTATCAGGGTATAAAGTATTAGTTTCTGGTAATTTCATTGACTGGGTATTGCTGCACTTAAAAGCTGCACTACTTAATATTTTTATAATACAGTGGATCAAAAGACAAGGTATCACTTGTAGCGGTGACTGAAAAGAAAGCCATATCGCAATATTTGTGCCAATTTGACCTCTGGACTGTTTGTGCACCCCATTTGTACGAAC
>NC_045746.1:11798128-11798230 GCF_008692095.1 Etheostoma spectabile
TGTGTGTGTGTGTGTGCTACAGATGTTAGCTGCAGAGATGGCAAAAGTACTCACTTTCCGTTCTTAAGTAGAAGTACAGATACTTGTGTTAAAAAAATACTC
>NC_045746.1:11798240-11798562 GCF_008692095.1 Etheostoma spectabile
GGAAGTACTGATTAAACTTCTTTACTCAAGTAAAAGTAACACATACTCACAAAGTAACACAATCTACATGTATGTGAGTGCTCAAATGTGGCTTCTGGAAATAAAATAAAGGATTAAAATATGAATGATTAAACAGACATTAATGAAGAGGTTCCCCAGCACATTGGCCAGGAGTCCTTCTTGATGCCTACTGTCTCAAACATCTCTCTCAGATAAGGCGGAGGATGATGGGAATGTCTTGCTGTTTCCTTCATTTTCAATCATGTCGGCCCTCCATACTAGGCTATGTGCTAACGTTAGCGCCATCAAGCCTCAATGATTT
>NC_045746.1:11798572-11798699 GCF_008692095.1 Etheostoma spectabile
AATGCAGAATGCCGAATCTGTTGAGTTGTCTTAGTCGTGCATCAAATGCAACGTACAGTAGAGGTATTCCCATCCATTTAGATTGAATATGGTATTGATGACGTAAACAATAACAAGGATAACTCCA
>NC_045746.1:11798709-11799118 GCF_008692095.1 Etheostoma spectabile
AAATGATGTGAAAGTTGAGGACTAGATTAGGACTGGATTAAAGCTGATTCTGGTTTCACCCCAGGTGTGTCTGTTAAAACCGACGGAGACGACTTCTCTCTAGCTAAGTTTCCATCCACTTGTCAATTGAATTACAGTATCTGAAGTTTGGTTAAAAAAAAAAAAAAAACTCATGCGAATAGAGCTGGTGAAAGTGTTGATGCTTCATTAAGATCAACGTGCAACCTAGCTAACATGTGAAGACCACACCAAAACCACTGGCTCACTTACTTTAAATGTGAAGAACTAGAGACCAATACAACACCGACAACATGAGTTATACGACTTACAGTTCTCAAAGACGCACACACAATGTGCAATTTTGTAAAATGTAAGGAGTAGAAAGTACCGATATTTGTGTTAAAATGTA
>NC_045746.1:11799128-11813432 GCF_008692095.1 Etheostoma spectabile
GTAAAAAGTCGCCACAAAAATAAATAGTAAAGTAAAGTAAAAATATCAGAAAACTCTGCTAGAATACAATAACGAAATATTTGTACTTCGTTACTTCCTATCTCTGGTTAGCTGTAGGCGGGTAGTATGACAAGTTTGTGTATTTGGGGCAGCTCGGCCTTTGACTGATGTTTGAATTCATTCATAAAGCCCTAGGTGAATTTGCATATAGTCACAGCCACTCCTGTCTTTTCATTGACTCTGTAGTGGCCTGTAGTGGCCATTTTATAAGGAGTTGGTGGAGACCAAAACGGAGATAAACGGAGGTGAATTTTGGATTTATTGCCAGGTGGCTGGAAACACAATTCCAAATGAATGTTACTCTGTGTGGAGGCAAATGCTATCATTTTGAATATTTCCAGCATGGGTGGTGTTTTCAGACGCTTGTGTTGTGTAAGTGATGGGACATTTTTGAAAACAATGTCTAGTCGGCTACATTTCTATACAATAACAGTGTTTGTGTTCTCGACCCAGTTTGAGGGACATTTTATGATATCATGTACATTATGCGACGTTTATAACATCGCCCTCTGCTTGCCACCTTGCACTATTTAAGGAAATAAAACATGCGGCCTCCCCTGCTCACCTTTTAGATGACCTTACATCAACGGGATTTATAGGAGTGAGTGGGTGAATCAGTCATTAGAGCTCTAATCCCGACATGTAATGTACCCACAAGGCCGCAGCGCTGTGAATGTTGACCCTACTTCACTTCTTACTTTTCCTCCCTCCTCCATCTCATTGTCCGCCCCCCCCCCGCTTCAGTTTGATGCTCTTGCATGCTTCATGCACTCTAGCGCTCAGCCTCATGGACATGCATATACGTTTGGGATTATATAATCAAGCTGTTACGCAACGCTAAAAGAGACCGAGGGAGGCGAATTCTCACACACACACACAGATGGAGAGAGCACGACAGTGGGGAGGGATTGTGTGTGTGTTGGGGGGGGGGGGATCTTATGTTTCATGTTTGGATTAAACCAAAGCCCACTCAGCTTTACATACACAACAACTGCTCTCCCTTTTAAAAATCTGCTGATAAATCCCTGCTTTTGGATGTTGTCTCTGCCTGATAGTGCCATTGTGCAACGCCTGTGTGTGTTTGTGTGTCTGTGTGCCTCTGCATACTTAAAATCTAAGAATTTTAAGGCAGCTGCCTTCCCACTCCACCCGTGCACAGAGACAGAGCCCGCCCCATGCGATTTTATTCCTGTCCCTGATACACACACTGCTCTCTAGCATATGATGCTGCAGCTTTCTCCGGCTTTAATCCCTTTTTTTCCCTGTCTCCTTGACTCATGCTAAACGTGTAGGGTGTGTTTGTCTGTAGGTGTCCACTCCTCTTGTGGCACCATTGTCACTTAATGTTTCCCAGGAGTCAACATAGAAAAGAGTGAAATCAGAAGAGGTGACAAAGAAACAGAAAAATGAAATTGTCGCACCACTGCTACATATTAAAAGCAAGACTAAACTTTCGAGTTTGGACCTAAAGAGCTACAACTGTAATAGTGGGTCTCTGCCCCCCCCCCACCACCACCACCACCACCACCACCACCGTTTATGCCTGGACCTTGGCACTTGGCACTAAAACTCGCTGATTTGAAGAACGCAATGACCGGTTGTGCTACCCCGCAAAGTTCAAATTTCAGACTAATACTCAGGGGCCAGACCATTTAAGGCCTTGAAAACCAACAACAAAATCTTAAAATCTATTCTATAACGCACAGGGAGCCAATGTAGAGTGTAGAGAACGGGAGTGATGTGCAATTAGCGAGAAGCGGTATTTTGCACAAGTTGAAGACGTGATGAAATTACCTCTCACACAAGAGCAAACAACCACTCCTGCATTAGGCCAAATTAAAGCCAAGGGGTCCACTTGAGTCCTCTTCGGTAATCACCAGCTGAACAGCACTCGCATCCCGATGACTCTCTCTGCTCACACATCACTGTATCACTGTGACAAGCGAAATAAGGTCAAACATAACACTAATATCAGCGTTTTATTCATCAAATGTGGTCAAATCAGTGATATGAAGCTTAGCAACAGTTCAGTCAGGGAGACTCCTTTAACTCACTCTTTCATTCTTGTCTCTGTTAATCTTAAGTAGTCCAAGTAGTCCACCTTGCCCTGATCTCCCTTAGCCAATCATATCCATGTTTTTAAACTTTAAAATGCGTGAAATGACCACTGCTGCTTTCAGTTGTCAGTTCAATAAGAATGGATGTGACCCTCCTCCACCCATTCCCATCCAGTCTTCATCACATCAGCACCCAGTCCTGCTCCACACTCCATCATCCAGGTCTTCAGTAACTCTCTTTAACACCCCCACCAGTGTCTAGAACCCAGGAGGGAATATCCTGAATTAATCACTAACCCCCTAAATGTACTGTACCAAGTCCCGATGGTGTCTAATCGCTAAATACTCCTCTCAAATCCCTTTTTTTTCTTTTTTTGGGGCATTTTCAGCCTTTAATTTGGACAGGACAGTTGAAGACATGAAATTATCAATAAAAATGGATTAGTCACTCTTCATGAAATATCTCCTGATTCAAACAAATATCACAGTCTTGATAAATGATCCAGTAATAAGGATACATGTATGTGTTATGATTATTATTATTATTATTAAATGAAGGGTTTGGGAGTCTAAAAACCCCAAATCCCTTCATAATGGTTAAACCCAAGATTAGCGCCCAGTCCAGGCTCCTTGCTTCCAAACTGTACTTGCCGGCTGTCTGTCAGGCTGACTGATCTGAAATATGGTCCAAAGATTTGTCCTTCTCAGCAGCACGGAAAGAAAGGCAGGGTCGTACGTCAGGATGACAGTTTGGGGTTAGTTCTGCCCGCCTGGTCCCCCAAGTGTGCAGCCTTTAACTACTGCAACTCGCCTCCCATCCGTCTCCGTGGCTCCGCACCCTCAGCCCCCGTCCTGCCTGCACTCACGAATCACCAAAAGAGAAATAATGTCAAGGTAAATGAAATGAGGGTAGAATCCGTGTGGGGGCCGGGTCACCTGTTCACCATGCACATTAATACTGCATGCTCACGGGATTCCCACTGCATTAAATTTGGATCCATCTTTTCTAACATGTAGAGCTCATACCACTCAACGGTCTTGCACTTTACTGCTCAAAAATTGGCAATCTTCAACAAGTAGAGTAACAGAAAATAGTGCTGGAGGCTTTTATCCATCGAAGACGCCTTTAAGAATGCATGAAGCTTATGTAGCAGATGAATTTAAAGAACAGTATAGCTCCAAAAGGGAAAGATGGAGAGTGTTTCTGTGGAGGCGGTTTGTTGATGCTTGGTGGGCTTTCAGGGAGTTCTGGGGCACTTTGCATGAAAAATAATCTATAAAAAGAAGATTTTACAAATAGAATCTAAAAGCCTCCATTACATGGACTAATTAGAAAAGAACAGCTTGTAGACTTTTATTTGAAATCGACGTGCCTCTGCACACGTTCTTTTCATTTAGTTCTCCATGATGAATGCCACTTTTACTTTGGTGTTTAGCTGTTCGATAAAACGTTTGATGGCTTTTGCTTTGAAAGAGCCTTGAAGCACTTATTGCAGCTATAGGCAATCTACTGAAAATGTGCTTATGTGAGTCCGAGACTGCAGGATTTTCATTATGTCCTTGTGTCTGACTCTGAAATGCTTAGGTTAATTATCAGAAATGATAATGGTCTCTGGAGACCAGGGCCGTCAGCTCTCCCTAAGTTCAAACTTAGTCTTATTATAACATAGGTGTCGACTGAAGTGTAGATTTATGCATTACTAAATCAAAAAGAGTCGCACCCCACACACTAGAGATGATTTGTCTAAATCAGGGATCTTCAACAGGGGGTCCTCAGAGTCAATGCAGGGGGGCCTTAAAATTAGTGTTAATTTTTGAAAGTTAAAAAACAATAATTCAACACATAATTACAAATACTGTAGTCACTATAGCAGCCATCCACAGATACAGTGAGTTATGCTATGTGTCCGCCCTACATGTTACTGTATGCCCAGTTTAATATGCAACTTAATTTTAGACAATATGCTGTATGTATAGGGGGTCCTTGGCGTGAAAAAAGGTTTTAATATTTACACCCAGTAACTGGCAGGTGTTAACTGCAACTGAGCTAACTGACAAATTAAAGAAATAATCTCAAAGATTTTCCTTTAAATAAAAATATGTTAAGTCACTATCTATACTAGTGGGTATAAACTTTATTTAGTGCAGTTGCCTAGTAACAGAGAGGAAACAGGTCGGGGGAAGAGAGCTGGAGACCACATCTCCCTTTAGTTTTTCACGCTTTTTTTTTTTTTGCTCCTGGCCTAACCGTCTTCCGAAAACCCCCGACACAGACACGCACACACAAAACACACTCTTTCTCTGTCCTTCTCCCTCAGACTCTGACACACTCGCAGCAAAGGCCCTGTCCCTCATTAGAAGTCAGGGTGGCTGCTGTCCTCCCGTCAGGGACAAGGCGAGAAGAGGCAGTAGGAGAGAGATGAGTTAGGGAGGAAAAGTAGACACGGAGGAGAGAAAATCCAATGCAATCTTTCCTGGATGAAAACATCAACCAAGGTGGTTGCCATGGCATTTGTTGCTCCTGTACACTATCATTTTTTGCTCTGTGAGAGCTCGTTTTGGATGAGTGTTTTGCAGTTGACACACAGCACGCGTCCAACCAACATGATGGCTTTTAATGACTCCGATTTGTATTTAGCGTCTCAGCAGAGAGATTATAAAATGAGTAAGGAAAGCGGCTCAATAGAGCACTCGATGTGCTATTGTAGCTTCCATCCAATCGTGATCCTTTGAAGCATTGATCAAGGTTAGAATGAGGGCACTGGGCGCGAGTGTGTGTGTGTGTGTGTGCGCGATCATGCATGTGTGTGTGTATAATTGACCCAGTTACCTGCAGCTGTGGTAAAAATACAGCAGCTAACAGATGTGGTGTAGAAAATACAGAGATAGATGATCACATTGTATCTTTGCTCCATGATGTCGTGTTTCGAGCAGATTCTCCTCTCTTTATGCAAGGAAACACACTAATTGCATCACTGTTGATGTGGCTAATGATCCAAGGAGGTGTCTAATTCCTGGACCACCAATGAGTGTCTCTAGTGTTTTTTTCTTTAATCTTACAATTATCCCTTATGTCTAAGTAGATGCAGACGGCTGCATCCTCGGGTGTTTGCAGCAAGTGTGTGATCGCTGTCTGCTGCTCATGTTCATGCATGCATGTCTTGGTGGCCGGGGAGGGGCGTGCTTTGCATTTTAACGTCCCATCCCCTCGCCAGCGACATCCGCAAAGGCTTTCCTCTCTTCCTATTCTTTGATTTTCAACGATCAGTGTCTTTCTAATTGTCCATTGGGAGAGAGGGATCACCTTGTGGAGAATCCACACACGCACTGAGACGCAGGTCTATAAAAACTGGAACTTGTATTGAATTCACGGCTCACGTGGCATTCTCCTACCTTAGAGGAACTCGTTAAGAATTATTGATGCAACTGTTGCCAGGGGACAGCAGTCAGAATTGATTGGCCGACGCCGATGCGTGCACACGCACAGACGAGGAGAGTTAATCCACACCAAAAAGCCGTCTGGCTTCACAGAGACCTGGTTTCTAGCACTGAATGGGCTAAAAATACATTTTTTCCCACATGCACTGTGCCATATAAAATATTTATAGTGAGCCCTAGTCTGCTAAAAATGGCAAAGATGCTAGAGAGAGAGAGAGAGAGAGAGAGAGAGAGAGAGAGGTGGCTGCCAAAGCTTTCTGTAGTCTCCATCCCAGTGCCAGAGCTTACATAAGAGCTAACTGCAGTTTGAAAGAGGGGAGTACAGAGCTTTACACACACACACACACACACACACACACACACACACACACACACACACACACACACACACACACACACACACACACACACACACACACACACACACACACGCTCAGAGTGACAGAGAAAAGTGGGAAGAGCAGAGGAGTGATTCTACTGTGTGTTCTTTCTCCTGAAATCTAAATTAATCATCCCTATTTATATTCTACAACTCGATACTACGCATGTCCTCATTTCACCAAGCTTGCAGTTGTGAGCCTTTTATAAGCTTTACTTCAATTTCAATTTTTTTGGACCAGGGAAAAGCACTTCCTCCCTGTAGAGGGTTGTGGACTTTCACCATAGGATGATGACAACAGACTTTCTTCTTAGAAAAAGGACCTTATGTTGAAAAATTCTCCATTACAAAGAATCTATTCAACAAAAAGTCACCATTTGACAATTTCTTAATACCCAATGATCCTTTATTATGCACTTGACCCACAAATAGAAATGTATGATGCTGTTCCATGATCTACTGACCTTTCATTCTGCATCTGGATCTTTGTCGCTCTTACATTTATTAATGCAGTGGGTTGAACAGGCAAAAAATCAGATTTTACAGGTATAAATAGTTTTTTTTGTTTTTGATTTTGAAAACGGTAACGGACTACACGCTTCATAACAAAGTGACTTTTCCATAAACAAAATCTATCGCCTACGCTTTAAATCCACAGAGAGAGAACTTTTTTGTTGCATGTTGTACAAAATTGGAGGAAAGAGGTAAAAAATGTCCAGAAATAAGCTAAAAAAAACAGCTGCAGACTAACAACACGCCAGTGTTTTAAGATTTCCATTTCTAACTTTATATGTAAAAAATCCATAGAATACGATAAATACAATGTAGAAATGCTGAGTAGAACGGTATGAGGAGATAATTGCATCAATTAGAGGGCATGATATACATAAAAGTTAGCCACCTAGCTTGGTGAATGTCACAGTGGTACTAATGAGCATTAGCAGCTATGCTAACGGAGCTCTGATTGAGCCATGCCTATCTTAAAATGCTGCAAGCAGCTTCCATTCCTCACACTGCTTTAAGTGTCCTCTAATTTATATCGCCGATGTTTTCTCATGGCGCAAAATTCATATTTGATGGCCCCACATGCACTGTACACGCATGGGCAATGTGCAAATCCTCCCACACACAGACAGCCCATCTGATCCATACACCTGTGTATCAACAGGGGAAACACATTCATTATTTAACACCATATTTCCAAGTGAGACACCAGTGTACTGGGCATGGATGCGTAATGCATGCAGCCTGTGAAGAAGGAAACCCCATCTTCAATGACCCTCACTCTGCACAGTAAAGCTTCATCTCATTCTGCTCTGAAGCCATGGCATTACTTATACACACACACACACACACACGCTATTTCATATCTCACCCTGCTGTGGAGGAGAAGCATCCTTGAGCTCGTGCTCTGACATGACAGCATCATTTTATGTCATTTTGTAGGGATAGGCATAACCAACAGATGATATATTATTCGTGATCCATATATCATCCATGCAAAAGCCCTTTCAGTACTTCTTTTTTTTTTACAAGACAGCTATACATCATGGATTGACTTACAGTATGTGTGTTGGAGGGAGGGGAGGGTCTGTAATTTAACACAGGCTTTTTGATGGCTTCTCCCTTGAGATGTCTGCCCCTCTGTTTTTTTTTACAGCCCCTTTCTGATCCTCTTGACATTAACTCTGTCACCTATCGAATGACAAGTGTTTCAGTGTGTGTGAGCATTTGATGCATGTGTGTGTCCAATGGGGGGTGTGTTTGTGTGGTCTGCATGCACCAAGCGTCCTCTCGCCGGCTCTCGACATGGCTGATCTCATATAGAGACATTCTGGGAAATGTCCTCGGCATCGGGTGTGTCAGTGAGGACGGGGCAGAGGAAATGGGAGACTCACAAATCCCATTTTATGTAATGAAGCTTAATATAATTTAGATGGAGAGGATAAGCTAACCCTCTGCTCTTCAGGCTATGTGGCTTCATTTCATTGTCTTTTTGTTTAGCACAGTTTCACAGAGGGTCACTATGCCTATAGGTTTCTAAAAGGTGGATTAATCAGTTGGTCAACTGACCCAAATGAATGAAAAATAAAATACTGAAACTTGATAAGTCCAACTAAGCTTCATAGCAAAAAAAAAAGAAAAAAAAGTGGGTTTTCAGTTAGTTTAAATACGATTTTACCACAAAAAAAGTATTCATATACAGTAGATGTTTTACCTGCTGCCTCCAACTATCCACGCTAGTTTTGCAGAACAATGTCCTATTGTTGTTTCCGCTTTAATTTCATTTTCATCATTTGTATGACCACAAGAGGTTAACTATTTGTAATAAACTGGCAACCCATACTGTTAACCCTCATGTTGTCCTTGGGTCAAATTGACCCATTTTCCTACATCAATGTTTTTGTCACTACCCAAAATAACATGATTGATTCCACACAACGCTCTTTGGCAAGTACAAATCTCTACTTTCATTAATTTTGGGGTGTCTTATTCAATTTTATAGCATTTGAAAACAAATTGAAGTGTTTTTGAAAATAGTATTGAGTAAAAGTTGACATATTCCAGTCTGTGATTATCCATCAACATCCATTCCTTTAATTTTAGTCTCAATAATTCCAAATTTCTGCTTTTCTAACTCAAACATTGGGTATCATTTCTTATAAATGATGTTTATTGACCATAAATTCCAGAAGAAACTAAAGTTAACAAGTTAGTGTTGAAAAAGCATCAAGTGTTGGAAAAAAAGGAACAAAAAGGTAAGGAAGTTAAAAACATGGATAAAAAAGCAAAAGTGTTGATTTCGACGGGAAGACAACACAAGGGTTAAAATGTCTCCACGCAGAGGTCACATGACCACACCTGGCAGGGAGGTTGAATCAAAGAAGCTGTCCCCTTCAGGTATTACTATTCATTAAAAATAAATGGCATTAATGAATTTAGCTCTATGCCCATTAATGCCTGGTAAATAAAAAGCTGTGTAAACAGCCACGTCTCTATGAAGAAATCTACAGGCTTCTAAACCATTTCTTTAAGCTGGAACACTTAAAACCGTATCCTCGCAGTGATGTATCCTCTGACTTTACCCCAAAGATTAATGTTCACTCTGAAAAGGAGTGAAAAACGATCCCACAGATAAAAAACGTGACTAGAATGCTTTAGGAAGTTTTACCCTCCGCCACATCCATAATCCTGAATAAAGCAATACTCCAGGTATGAGAGCACCCATAAAAAAGGCTTATCACCATTTCCTCACCCCTATTAAAATCTCATTCCAACTAAGCTTGCGCTATGAAAACAGGTGCCATATGCTAGCATCGCTCAGACTGTCATGCCGCTATTCCATCATGCTGCGTGTTGCTTTTACAAATCACATAAGTGGCTTCCTCCGAGGTTTTCTTTTTTCATTATTTGGAAGAAACCTAAATACATAAACACAGTGACGGTTAACTTCCTCCTAGCTCACCTTCTCCTCTCCCTCTGCCTCCTGTTTGTCTTTCTGTCTGTCTCTCAGCGCCTCGCTGAGGTTCTTTTGGATGTTTTGTGTGTCAAGTTACCCTCAGGGGATTGTGTCTCGTTATCTCACAATTGAATAACAAATGATTTTGTCCGTTGCTTCTTCTGGAGCACACAAGTGCAAACACATACACAAACATACACACAGAACCATGGAGGTGCAAAGACATTTGGAAACCTGGGGGGAAAAAAGGCATTTCAGAACTGGCTTTTTTGTGTGCCAAATGAAGCTTATTTTCTTGCCCTGGAGTCCTTAGAGCATGGGTCAGCAACCTCATAGGCAACCTTATATTGGTTGAGCAACCAAGCAGCCATTGGCACACTAGCAGTAGCCTAAGTGTGCAAGAGGTTTTTGGAAGTGGTCCAATCTGCATGTCAAATGGCCCCTTTCACACCCATTGGCAGAAGCGGAGCCTGTTTTTTACAAGGGGGTAAGCCTCTCCTCTCTAAGCGTAGCTCCCATGGCGCCATTTTAATACTATGAAGTCATCACCCGCCGTTAGTATACCGTTGACTGCCATTCATTTTGACGTCACTTTGACAGTAAATAACTCTACATCTGAAGGGTTTAAAAACTCTATTTATCCATTGTTTATTTATAAAGAAACACGACAATATATAAAAGGCTCCACTAGCATGTTAGTTAGCAGTAATTAGCCTGTGCCTTTTGTTAATTTTAACTAGCATGTTAGTTAGCAGTAATCAGTCTGTTCCTATGTTAATGTTAACTAGCATGTTAGTTAGCAGTAATTAGCCTGTGCCTATGTTAATGTTAACTAGCATGTTAGTTAGCAGTAATTAGCCTGTGCCTATGTTAATGTTAACTAGCATGTTAGTTAGCAGTAATTAGCCTGTGGCAATGTAATTGTTAACTAGCATGTTAGTTAGCGGTAATTAGTCTTTGCCTATGTTAATGTTAATTAGCATTTTTTTTTTTTATTTAACCTTTATTTATCCAGGTAAACTGTTTGAGAACCAATTCTCATTTACAAACATGACCTGGCCAAGAGGCTACAGAAATAACATACTGTACAACTTTACATAGTCAAACACATGACACATAGAACAAGCAACTGAATAAAAAGGAAATAAACATACTGTACAACTTAACATAGTCAAACGCATGACACATAAAACAAGCATGTTAGTTAGCAATAATCAGTCTGTGCCTATCTTAATGTTAACTAGCATGTTAGTTAGCAGTAATTAGCCTGTGGCTATGTAATTGTTGACTAGCATGTTAGTTAGCAGTAATTAGTCTTTGCCTATGTTAATGTTAACTAGCATGTTAGTTAGCAGTAATCAGTCTGTGCCTATCTTAATGTTAACTAGCATGTTAGTTAGCAGTAATCAGCCTGTGGCTATGTAATTGTTGACTAGCATGTTAGTTAGCAGTAATTAGTCTTTGCCTATGTTAATGTTAACTAGCATGTTAGTTAGCAGTAATCAGTCTGTGCCTATTTTAATGTTAACTAGCATGTTAGTTAGCAGTAATTAGCCTGTGTCTATGTTATCTTCTAACATATACCTACGCTCTCCGTCTCTGCTGATTGGGAATGATTGAGATTTCTCTTGGCACAGCCACCAGAAGACTTCCAACTTTCAGACAGGTTTCCCACGTCCCATTGCTAACAGACTCAGCAAGCTCAACCACAAGGCCAGTGGTGTTGTGGAGGTGGAGCTGGACTCTCTGTCGGTAGTGTCAGAGAGGAGGATGCTGTCCAAAGTACATGCCATCTTAGACAATGTCTCCCACCCACTCCATGGCTTGCTGCTAAAACACAGGAGCACTTTCAGTGAAAGACTCATTCTCCCAAAATGCACCAAAGAGCGCCATAGGATGTCATTTCTGTCTGTGGCCATCAAACTTTATAACTCCTTCCTTAATGAGTTTGAAACTGGACAATATTTTCTGTTTTGTGCAATAACACTGGCTTGAGGTGTGTGCAATATGGGATCTGTTGGTCCATTTCTTTAACTGTCTATGGTTATTTACAGTAGTTTGAATGACTTTTTCCTTATCTGCATTCCACAAAAATCAGCCCTACTCTGACTCTGATTGGCTCTTCATTGCCTTCTTCACAGAACGCGGCGCAAAAGGAAAAAAAAAACAACAATGTCATAACGGGCTCGGTAGATGATTGCAGGCTTAAGGATTCACATCAACCTCTTTAGAGACACTTAAAAACATATGCTTTTCTCGCCTAAATGTTTTACCAAAAAAAAAAGTGATAGAGTTCTCATATACTTTGGCCCTGTGGCCAGTTAACACTCTCAATTTTTTGTTCCAAGTGTCAGTGTGATTCTAGGCCTTACTGACCCAGAGCTACAGGCGTTAGAATAGAGAATTTCTATTTTCATCCAAGTGAAGCATCTGTAATGTAATGTTGCCCGGACGGATTGGCTTATATCACCTGTCAATCGAATGCTTAGACGTCAGAGAATCAGAGAATGTTTAGCTTTCTTTCCGTTAAAACTCGGCCAGAAACTACAAAATTTGTGAGGGGACCAGCTCGTTTTGGATATTCTAATTCCTTGGATTGTTGGTGATGTAGGAAAAAGGTTTTTGGCGATCTTTCACCGCTGTGAACAAATACACAAGGAAAAAAGTATGGATGCACACTCCGCTTTAGGCACTAGCACAGAAATTTTCAGTTTAGCTTTATTTTCTTTAAAAAGGTTGCTGGTGTCATGAAAATCTAACTCGCTCGGATTCGCTGCTCAGTCTCTCTCCCGCCCTAATGAGCAGTGGGCAAATATCAACTAGACAAAAACAAGAGTGCTCAGGGATCAATTAATATGGGATATGTCAGCAATGATGTGTGTGTGTGTGTGTGTGTGTGTGTGTTTAGTCATTTGCGTGGTTTAGCAAATATGAGTGTTGTCCAACACCTGCTAAGCAGTTGCTGACAAAGAGTGTGTATCTGTGTCAGTTTTCATGAGTGTAGTTCACCCCCTGTAAAACAAAGTTTGGTTAAGAGTGACATGACACCGTCATGAATGTGTAATAGGTCATTCGGTTTTGTCATGACAAGTTAGGGTTCATGTGTCGTGACTGTGTTCATGACAGTGTCATAATAATAATAATAATAATAATAATAATACATTTTATTTAACAGCGCCTTTCTAACACTCAATGACGTCTTGTTACAGGAAGAAAAACAGATACAGAACATAAAAGTGTAAGTAGTATAACAAAACAAAAAACAAACAAAAAACAAAACAACAAAACAAACAAACAAAAACAAAACAAAACAGGAACAGTGTATTTACAGATAAGCGACTGGAACGATGGGTTTTTAGTCTAGTTTTGAACAGAGGAGAGGATTGATGTTGCGGAGTCGGGTGGGAGTGATTCCAGACTGGGGAGCAGAGCGCTGAAGGCCTGGTCCCCATGGTGATGAGTCGAGCATGGGGGACAGTGAGGTGGATAGAGGAGAAGATCTGAGGGAGCGGAGGGGACGGCAATGTGTAGGAGTTCTGATAGTAATGGAGGGGCAGTTATGGATGGCTTTGAAAGTATGGAGAAGGATTTTAAATTGTATTCTGAATTGAACCGGGAGCCAATGGAGCTGCGTAAGAACCGGGGTTATATGGAAATGAGGGTTCTGGTGATGACACGAGCTGCGGAGTTCTGAAGAATTTGAAGTTTATGGGGGGGATTTTTGAGGAAGGCCAAAAAGGAGAGTTCGTAGTCAAGGGGGGAGGTGACGAGGCTGTGGATAAGGATGGAGGCAGTGTGAGTGGTAAGGGACGGACGGAGGCGGTTTATGTTGCGTAGTGGTGGAGATATGCAGACTTGGATTACGAATGAGATCAAAATTTCGGAGGGGGTGGGCGTAGAAAGCAACAAAAGGACTGGCTTTGGGAGGGGCAAAGGTGGAGGGGAAGGCAAGGGGGTCAATGTTTTGCTGGTGAATGGAGTTGATTTTTTCATTAAAAAGACAACCAGTGAATTACAAGTTTCAACTGAGTACATGTGAGAAGGCAGAGAATCAAGGGGTTAAAGGTCTTATGGATTATTGAAGAGAGACCTGGAGTTTCCTTCGTTGGAGCAGATGAGGTCGAATAGAAGATTGATTTAGTTACGGCTATTGAGTTTGAGTAATGAAGAATGAGATTTATACATTTCTTTCTTGTGAATGGAGACCGTTTTTTTATAGAGGCGTTCAAGTTGGCGACCCTTGGCTTTCATGAGGCGGACCTCAGGTGAAACCCACGTGCATAGACGGAAAAGGACACAGATCGGGTTTTGAGTCATGTCACTCTTATGTAGATAACTTCAAGTAAGTGTTACCCAAAGTTCTTTACGCTGCGTTTTTTGTAAAAAAAAAACGAGATATAACGTGTAAATTTGTGAGCTTTAAGGATCATTCTATGAAATGCATTGTGTTTTAAAATATACTGTAAAGTGGTCTAATATTATTGCTTTGATTTTTTCATAGGCCTGTCCTTGAGTGCAACATCGTCGTCCTATGCAGACCAAAAATGTGTTTTTGTGTGCGTTTTTTAATCTGTATTTTGTAACTTTGCACACGGATTCCCATTTGAAGAAACCAAATGGATTCGTCTAGCAGTAAATAATTTTGTGGTCCTCTCACTTCTTGAATTAATTAGCCTCCGTGGATGTGCTAGTCCCACGCCTGCAATGAATGACATTAGCAAAGCGTCAAATTTAGCTGCCTAGAGCCCAATCACTGTCTAATCCATTCCTTCATCCAAGTGTTTTGTGCTGAGAGATTAAGTGACAATAGAAGCTCTTTCCCGGTGATGGGTGAGCGTTACTGCGCAGCCTCCAACTGAGCTTGAAGACGTAGATGTGAAATGAGCAACCTGTCTGAAAGTTGTAAGTCT
>NC_045746.1:11813442-11813670 GCF_008692095.1 Etheostoma spectabile
GTGCAAGAGAAATCTCAATCATTCCCAATCGGCAGAGACGGAAAGCATAGGTATATGATAGGAGATAACATAGACACAGGCTAATTACTGCTAACTACAATGCTAGTTAATAATTAAACCTAAACAGCTGACTTAAGTCCAAACTGTCTGCGAGCTTCTCCTGACAATACGATGATGTATCGACTATGCAACGGTAAGTCGCATGGTTATGACACAATCGTTAGCCTA
>NC_045746.1:11813680-11817793 GCF_008692095.1 Etheostoma spectabile
AACGTCTGCTACGGAGCCATAACGTGGGATACAAGGTAATGGAGCCTTTTATACATTGTTGTATTTCTTTAGAAATGAACAACGGACAAAAAGAGTCTTTAAACCCTTCAGATGTAAAGTTATTTGCTGTCAAAGTGGCGCCAAAATGAATGGTAGTCAATGGGATGCTAACTGCAGGTGATTACTTCGTAGCATCAAAATGGGAGCTACGCTTAGACACGAGAGGTTTACTCCCTTGAGTGAATCACATCATCAGAGGACATTTTGGATGATGATGTTTTTCATGTACGGTGGCTCTGAGTGGTCACGATGAGTGCATACGAAAAAACGTCGAAAACCAAACCTCTTGAATTCTTTAATGACGGACAAAAGCCTTACGATCAGTGTGTGATGGTGATTGCCACGACCCAAGGTCATATTTTTGACAATTTTGGAAGAAGAATTCAGACTTATTGTTCAAAGGCCTTAAGTATGATAGGTCAAAGTCAGTCTGAAAAATCCTAAATGGTATTTCCAATGGACAGATTACAGTAGGTCAGGATTTTAAGTAAAAGGTAAAAGTGGAAGTTTGTCTGCAATGATTCTGCCTTCATCTTTGATCATGTTGGACACCTTTCTAGTGATCGGAGCTTCTGGTTTCAACAGTTTTTTCTACTCTTGGCTAAATGTTAGCCAGCCTTCTATGATTTGTCTTAAGCTCCAGTCAGGCAGGACCTACTGGAGTGTCATTTTAATGTTAACATAGGGTGACCAGACGTCCCCGGTTTCCGGGGACAGTCCCCAATTTTGGCTACCTGTCCCTGGCTGGATCTGTCCCCGGAAATGTCCCCGGTTTTCACTGTGACTGACAGACCCGAAATTGGAATGAAAGAAAGAAAAAACTGACAAAACGTAGCCGATAATCGCACACCCAACACACGCAGGCTCCAGGCAGCCAGAGCCCGCGGTGCTCAGAGATGTTTTAGAAGCCGTGTTTTACGATGCTAAAATCACTGATTATTTACATGGAGTCTGGTGGGTTTAGCGAACGCAATTTTGCGGACTTTTATGATTTAAAAAGGATCTTAATCTTTAACAGAAAGGTCGACCTCCTTAGAAATCATTCCCATAATGTCGTCAGACACTTAGAATATTAATCTGAGTCTGTTAGCAGCTAAACAAGCACTTTTATGAACGTAAATACAAGCTGGACAATTATCCTATTAACTTACATTGCAGCAATCTCGTTAATACTGCATCACTGTCAAAGGAAAATATGTCCCAGAAGTTTTTGTGTATCTGATTCTAATGAGCTGTTGCAGAAACAAGCCTTGAGCAGTAAAGCAAAAGCTGTCAGTAGTTCAGTAAACATTAAAACATTATGAATACTTGAGACTTTAATCTTGAAATATTAAGACTTCTATCTTGAAATATTAGGACTATGAAGGACTTTCTATCTTGAAATATTAGGACTTTCTTATCTTGAAAATATAGGACTATTAGGATTTCTATTTTTGAAATATTAAGACTTTCTATCTTGAAATATTAGGACTTTCTATCTTGAAATATTAGGACTTTTTATCTTGAAGAATAAGGATGGATTTTTTATCTTGAAATATTAGGATTTTTTATCTTGAAATATTAGGAATTTCTATCTTGAGGTGTAGTGGAGTGGAGTAGGAAGTAGCAGCAGGGGGGGGGTCTAGGATCATACCTTGGAGGGGGGGGGCTCAGCCCCTAATAAGAACAGCTCTAGGTCTAGTGTCCCCGTTTTAAGTTTTACAAAAATAAAAACATTACTTGTTTTGGAGGTAAATACGCTTCTGAGCTGAAAATGTCCCCGGATTCTGTCTGAGAAATCTGGTCACCTTATGCTAACAGCAGTAAAATATGTAATCATGGTTGCCAATGTTGTTAAATTCTTCCCAATTCCGAGTCACATTCCTCCTGAAACTTTTCCGGTTATGTAATATTTGGTTTAAAATCCTTTAACTGTGATTTTTGACGGTAAAAAGTGCTGCTATTTTCCACTAGTGTCCATTGCTAACTATAGTAGCTGCGTGCTAACGCCAGGGAAACCTGTAATCTTGGTCTTGTTGTTAAAATCTCCCCAATTTCTGGTCACAAGAAGATTTTTGATTGGGCAGTATTTGGTTCGGAAGCCTTTATCTGTAATTTTTGACAATAGAAAGCGCTGCTCCGTTCCATTCCAATCTATCATTAGTTTAGTGCTAACTATTCAATAGCTGTATGCTAGCTGTAGATAGATCTTGGCAGCCAATGTTGGTAATTTCTCCCCAATTTAGAAATGATGGAACAGAATTTTCCTTTAAGATGTGTATTGTCATTACAGTGCATCTAACTTAATCTTTACAAAACTTTCTTTAAATGGTAGGAGTCTGTCAGCATTGTCCGTGCACACACACTCTTCTTTAACACATCCACTTAAAACAGATTAAGGCGAACACTCTACACACACACACACACACACAGAGAACACTGTTTCCATCAAGCTTGAGGCCATCCCAAGAATAAAGGATGTGTGATTAGAGTCCTCCTTACTGAGGATGTTAGAAACATTGTCTTATCAACTGCAGTAAATGAAACTAGGACAATGCAGGGGCCATGCATAGGACACAGCAGCCTAAAGTAGGTCATTAAAATGCATGCAATTATTAAAGTTCCCAGGTGTGACATCAGCTCATAATGCAGGTGTGAAACAAAACCACAAATGCAGTAGGCAGAGTTTGAATAAGCTGTTACTTTTATTGCACATTCCTGTTTGGTCTTGCATCGACCTTTCACCTTTTGAACTTTTAAGACCTTGGTCTCGACCAAACACTCAAGTCAGGAGTGGGATAAAGTCGCCCGGAGTAACTGATCACAGGTCAGATGTGCACATTCCCTTTACGATCGAGATTTGAAGCATAGGGATGTCCCACTGATCCCTGATCTGTGACCGGGGAAAACTTCAGTCCAGATCTTTGTGTTGACCGCATTACCCATAAGCCAAATCACTGTCAGGACCAACGGGGAAGGGACAGTAGTGACATCATGGAGGGGACTAGAAAGTCTTCAAGGGAGCGTATGGATTTTCTTGATTCCACTCTGATAATCCCCCAATGAAGAAAATACTCCCTTTTATAATCTTGAGGCTTTGCAACCTTCTGTCCTTCTTTACTCCCTGAAATCCCCCCCCAAAATAAACACACCTTCCCCGATCACACTAATACATAGGCTATCGTTCTTAGCAAGTTTTTTTTTTCTTCTTCTCATTTTCTTGTGACATTACCTGCAACATGCTTCAAATAGTCATTTTGGCCACCACAAATAAATTAAAACACAAACATTCATATAACACAATGTGACATTTCTTTTTAGGAGGCTTCAAAATAAAAAGAAATATACATACAATACAGAACCCAAAAAATAAAAAAAGAACAAGAAAAGAGAAGCATTTGCAGTTTTGTTTTTTTTTACCGTCGTTTTTTTCTTGCTTTTCTTGAAAAAAGATATACAGTAGCTAGCTACCAATCACATATCACATGCAGATATAATACAACATAATCAATTCACCCAGTTAGTGTCGGCAAACTACCAATCTAAACTATATCACAAAATGATTCTCTGGAAACCAGCAAACACTCAGCTTTTGAGATATTTTGTCTTAACAATAATTCAGTTTACAGTTTTCTCCGCTGACAAGCCGATTGATCACTACACGATCGACCCTGAAGTCACTAGCCGAATTCAAAGAGGACTAACGCGCTTTCGTACATGATCACATACCAGATGGTGTTGTTTTTGTTTTTTTTTATACTCTTTTGCCTCTTTTTTCACAATGGGAGTGTAACACACACGTTTGCTCACACATGCACTCACACACAGACGGACATTTGTTATCAACCGATATAAGGGGGTGGGGGGGCTTTATTAACGTGGCGTGTCTCTCCTCCCCTAAACCGCTGTCTGCCTTCCCTACACCCCTGTCTCTCCTCCCCTAACCCGCTGTCTGCCTACCCTACACCCCTGTCCCTCCTCCCCTAACCCGCTGTCTGCCTTCCCTACACCCCTGTCTCTCCTCCCCTAAACCGCTGTCTGCCTTCCCTACACCCCTGTCCCTCCTCCCCTACA
>NC_045746.1:11817803-11827798 GCF_008692095.1 Etheostoma spectabile
CCCTACACCCCTGTCTCTCCTCCCCTAAACCGCTGTCTGCCTACCCTACACCCGTCTCTCCTCCCCTAACCCACTGTTTGCCTCCCTTACACCCCTGTCTCTCCTCCCCTAACCCGCTGTCTGCCTCCCCTACACCCCTGTCTCTCCTCTTCTAACCCGCTGTCTGCCTTCCCTGCACCCCTGTCTCTCCTCCCCTACACCCGTCTCTCCTACCCTACACCCCTGTCTCTCCTCCCCTAACCCACTGTCTGCCTTCCCTACTCTCCTTATCCCAAAACACAAAGAAGGAGCAGGAAGTGACAAAATGTCAGTGCCGAGCGGGAGGTTTGACATCCTCCATCCTTCCGCTCTCAGCTGCTCTCCTCTAATGACACTCTGCTGAAATGTCAGACCAATTAGCAGCTTTCCCTCTGACATTTAACTGGCAGATAGCAAAACAAACACACAAGGACGAACAGATAGTCGGTGGCTAGTAGACGTCCGATTAATTAAGACTGAGGTTCCTGCAGCCGTGGAGCAGATATTTATAACGTCCTTTTAAAGGTTGGAACTGAGGAACTGTATGTCTCTTAAGTAATCACAGCGGGAGGAGCAAATGATATCTGTCTTCGGCCATTTTGCAAGCCACCTGACATTTCTAGAAGCAGCCAGTGGTGATCAAAGCTCCCTCCTCTCCCTCTGTTCTTCTCTTCCTCCTCTCCCTATTACCTTGAGTCTCTCTATTCCAGCGGACATCAATCAGGCAGGCTCTGAAGCGTACACTCATTTAAAGGACCACTCCATCCCCGCGGCACTGAGGCCTCTGTCTGTCTTCATTTCGAGGTGTTGCCGCCGGCGTAAAGCCTGCAGGTGTATGCATGAGTGTGATGAGTGTGTGGGCGAGCTTTTGTCTGTGTGTGTGCATCTGGAGGACAGCTAAACATCCAAAGCGTATATTCTACCGACCTTTAGTTCTTTACATGTATTCGGAAAGAGACAGACGAGATATTTAACCACACACGTGTTTATAGTAGGCCTGCTAATGATCTGACAAAGAAAGAGGAACAAGACGGCGACAAGTAATCCAACAAAGAATACAGCAGTCCCTTTAGGCCTTAGGGTCATTCTACTGTTTAAAGGGTTGTCTCTCTTGCTCACACACACACACACACACACACACACACACACACACACACACACCACACACACACACACACACACACACACACACACACACACACACACACACACACACACAACACACAACAAACACACACACACTTAGGCCTAGCCTTCAGTTGTACCATCTGGTATCTAAATCATGGGAATTACAGTCTCCTTCCTCTCTACACACACACACACACACACACACACCACACATCACACCACACACACACACACACACACACACACACACACACACACACACACACACACGAGAGTAGAGAGAAAGAGAGATGATTGACTTTCATTCTATTTATCATACATAGTCTCTGCATAAAGCAACGTGTGACTTTGTAATTTCTCAATTAGAAATCAATATCCATCTAAGCAACAGTGAGCTCTAAATGTAGCCACAGGAGACGGAGAGAAAGAATGAGAAACAAAGTGAATGAGCAAGCTAAAGAAAGAGATAGAGAAAGAGCACAGCTCCATGGAAATTACAATCGTGTTGCATTGAACTGTGAGCAACGGCACAGTCGAAAGAAAGGGGAAATGAAGGAGTAAACGAGTGAGTATAAATGCCAGCACGCTGCCCGTCTATTAAACATTAACAGCTTCATTTATATGCAAATGACCCGACAGCTACAGAGAGAGATGGCGGGAAGGGATGCCAGTTCAGACGGGAGAGAGGGATGGGAAGAGAGGGAGAGGATGGGATGGCGAGGACAGGAGAGTGGGATAAGTCTTCATTCAGTAGTCTTTCACATGGGTGGAAAAGTCCACACTGTCCGATTTCTCCTGTACGTTCATGGGTGCGCGTTGCGACAAAAAAAATCCGAAAAAGAAGTCCACGATAGTAACGCACACGCCAATGCACGTGCACACACTCACCAGCTGATATCCAAGTGAGTGACAAACAAACACACACACACACACACACACACACACACACACACACACACACATACATACACACCTTCCTCTCTGGTCTTTCCAAAATGGGAGAAAGAATCTCCGTGGGAGAGAGGGAGGGGAACGAAAGTCTCTTCTTGGTGGAGGAGTGACGATGATGGCGGTGCGTCTGCTCTCCGAGAGTTTTGGTGGAGATAAAACAAATCCCCCAAAAAAATAATAACACAGAAACAAAACTCTGAGTAAAACAGCAAAAAGGTGAAGATGGGCGATTGTTGAGTTAGCGTGGTGTGCCGTTTAGCGTGTCAGTGCTAGCTGGGCTAGCGTGGGGGTCAGAGGGTCGGCGGCGGAGCACTCAGCCGTCGGACACGGGCGGGGACACCCAGCCGTACTTCTCGTGGGTCTTCACCAGGGACTTGAAGGTGGCCTCGGCTTCCTTACGGCTGAAAGCTTTCTTAGACTTCCCTGCTTTCCTACATATACGCCCCTGTGAGGAAAGACACAGATATACAGAGAGAAGGGAAGGGTTGAGAGGGAGACCACGTTAGGATTCTGTGGAAAGACACCGACCACACTCAAGACTCTTATTGGGGTCTACACATATTCATACTTTAGTTGATAAAGACATTATGTCATTATAATGTCTCGAACCATTCGAACCATTAGTGCATGTAGAGGTACTGAGCAGGTGTGTGTAGTTCAGGCCTGTGAGTAATGTGTGTAATAACAAATGTGTAAATTGTAATTTCCCATTGCGGGGTTAATAAAGTATATATATTTTTTACTATTATTACTTAAATACACTATGACGGAGGTGTAGCTAACATTTAGGACAGCAAGCTCTTTCATACTGTCTCTGGGGGTTTAGACCTGAGGAGTTAACTTCCTAGTAAATGTGTTTTTTTTAAGCAATAGTTGGATTTTTGAGTCAAAAATGTAAATTCAAAATCTAAATATTTGTGCCCTTTTGTATGCATTAAAGAAGATGAAGATATAACGTGTTAATTGCGAAGCTTTAACGGTGCTGGTGGGCAGATTTTCTAGCTATTTCTCCCTGCCTGCTGGTTAACCTATTTAAATGATCACTCTTCTTATCTAACTTACAGGAAATGAATAAGTCATTATTGATTTATCTGCCCATCACTTTCTTGTTTGGCCTGTGGTGAAAAAGAGCCGTAACAATGATCGAAAGGTCATGGTGATGTCTTCAAAAGTCTCATTTTATCTGAATAACATTCCATAACCCAAATGTATGCCGATCAGGATCAGGATTTTTAGGAGTAGAGATATTTTTTTTTTGCATTTTGACATTGATTTTGCTTTCTAGGTCAAAGAAATTTAAATTAAAAAAAAACAACAACAACTGTCATAATAATATTTGTCTGATCTGAACATGCGTTGACAGATCAAAAGAAAAAGATGTCTCTCTTGCTCAGGGTTGTCAGTGGTCTTGTCAAGCTGATTCTGAAAAAAAAACAAGTCTTTCCAGACAAATAATAACGACACAGACACAGCCCGCACGTGCACGTGCACGTGGATGACCTCAATGGTGAGTGCACTGTCGCAGGGGAGATGTTGACAGGACAAGTGGTCCGAATGCAGGTTGACCGATATTAAATCAATGTTTAAAGTCAGGAGACGGCCTTTTATGGACGTCAGTTCCATTTAGAAGTGAAAATATACCCTCCACAACACTGGGCACGCTGCACTAAATAATAAAAAGGGTTGTGAATATGACATAAAAGTAAATATATCAGCATGTAACCCTATTGAGCTCAGTGTGAAAAGCATCTCACATGGAGACATTTTCAGCCAGGCACCACCTTGCTAAAGCCCTCCCTTCTTCACACACTGGAGCTAATAATAATAAGCGTGGGATGACAGGGGGCAAAAAAAAAAAAATAGAGAGAAAAGAAGAGTGGGTGTGACGGTGTAAAGCTGCTTATTCTTTTGTTGCTGGCAGTGCTAAGTCTTTCCTAAAGAAGAGTGTGTGGGAGGATGAATATAAAAAGACTGTCTTCACATTAAAAACACAGCTCGGATACACAGCCACGACAATATGTGTGATTCATATGAATGTCACATCTGTTTGATCATTTCGTTTGTAAAAATCACCTCCGAATCGCAGCAACCTCGCTAATGGAAGGTTGTGACAAACAGGTCCGACGGCACACAGTAAATCTCTGGTCATGCCGCAGCTATAAACAAAGATTGTGTTGTAGTCGACTCACTGGACGTGAGCCTGCTGCTGTACAACATGCCAGGTACTTTACTGTATTTGTTTGTACACGGCCTGTAACACTGCACCGCTTCCCTCTACCCTGAGCATTTCTTGGCAGGGAGAAAATGGCACTGAGACCTCTCAGCTCCACTGAAACCTATACTAACGGAATTCTTTTAGATGATGAGCTCCTCTGCATGCTGCAGTGCAGATAAATCCCCTCGTAGTTTCAGACACCCCTGGCCTGCACCTTAGTTCTGCAGCTACATGCTCCTGTCCAGTTTTTCAGGAGGAAAACACTGGATAAATGGAGCCGTTATCCCACCGTTGAGAACTATCCTTTGTTATGTAGTGACACACCTAGCATTTACATGCGTCTTGGGTGATCCAGTAACAAGTGGACAGCTTTAAGTACAGCTGTGAATGCATTGAGGATGTGAGATCCAATCGCTTAGACCCCATTCAGGTGGTCCAAGCTGCCTATAGCCACAATCTTTCAGCAGTGTGTAAGCGCATGTGTCCTAGGCCACACTGAAGGCCCGCCTACCCAACGGACTCCCTCTGCGTAACAGAGCGCCCTCAAATCACGTAAACTGGCTATTGGCCACGTCAGAACATTAAAAGCCCATAGAGATATATTACGAGTATGTCAAACATATTGGCTGACTTGGTTTGCCTGGAACACGCCAAGGTATAGACCCGGGAAATAGACAGAGATATCTTTTTCTTAATTTCTGGTCGACTATGCACTGTAAATCATTGCTTTGCGAACAGAAATGCTGTATGTGTTTATTTGCGTATAAAGTGCTGAAGTGAAATCACATTCCATGTGGAGACACGTTCTACTGGCAGGTGTGAATGCGCCTGTCTTTAGAGCTGTCCAATTGTGATTGGATCACCCAAGATGCGTGTTAATGCCAGGTGTGAACAGGGCTAATGTGTGACAACACATTTGTAGACAACATTGATCGACTTTTCAATCTGTTTCATTCTTAAAGGAATAATTTGAGATTTTGGGAAGTGAGCTAAGTCCGGTCTGGGACAATGTTTTTGGAGTGACACAATGCTTTTGATTTTTTTCAATTACATTTTTCAATGCTGTCAACACCGAAAAACAAAACGTCAACTAAAACCAATTGGGTCAAAAGTGATGCAGGGGATAAACGGAGATGAGGTGATAACGTCGGGCGATCTAAAGATTAGGGTTAGAGTTTCAATTCCTGTAACAACGCTGGCCTCATTTCAGTGTGGCGCTTAGTGACACTCACACTCTCTCCCTCCCTCTTTGTCTCTGTGTCTCTCTCAAACAGACACACATTTCAAATAGCTTGTCCTGCTGGTTCAACTTGTATTTCAATCACTATTAAAATCAAACCCTTACAAAATGTCCACCATGATAAGTCATTTCATTTCATGCATGAAACACTTCAAATGAAGTCTGACAGTTGAAACCAGGCAGAACATGGCTACAATGACTTGATTGTGGAAGTTGATTTGCACTGGAAGCAAGAAAACCGTACCATGGTTGGCAAGGTTTCCTCGTTCCGCTTGTTTTTGGGAAACTCAACTCAATGACGCAATGGGCGACTCATTCGGATAGATATATATGCAGTGTTCCTGCGGGAATCGCTTTGATTCACACAGCCTTTAAAATGAAATAACAAACAAATCAACCGGGTGTCACCTAAGCAGTGCTGCCGGGAACTGCTTTGGCTCTCTGTGCAGCCAGAGGCCTGTAACACAGATCACCCAGACTGACAAACACAGATAATGCACCGGTTGGCTACTGTCACAGTGCATTGGTGAAAAGCGAGGATATGTTCTCTTTATAAATCAGAAGCAACCTCATAACCCTGCATGTCTTTATGGCCTCAAAATGGCAGCCGCTGCCCTGGATATGGCGATTGGCTACTGGTTAAAGAGGTGTGATTACCATGGTTATGGATGGCAGGGAGGAATGTACCCTAAACCAATCACAGTGTGCATTATGTAAACATTTTTGATGCACAATAGCAGTCAATTTCACATTGGTGTGTTCCCTATGAGGGGACCATGGGGCAGTGTGTGTGTGGACAGCTTAGATGGACTCCAGCTGCATATGCCTACACTGACAACAGTGGTTGAGTGTGTGAATAAGAGTGAAGATATGTGTGTATTGATTGACAAGCCTCCACAAAGGTATACGGCTTCAGCATTAAAAGGTGAAATTGAGCATCAATAAGCGCCATTATGTTCGCAGTCATCTAAAAGAAGATAGATAGAGGAAGTAATATTTGCTCGTGAGAAAAAAAGAATGAGCCAACAAAAGAGTGTGAGTGTGTGTGTGTTTCGGGTTCAGCTGAGTGAGCGCCCCGGGCCTATACAGTGCCATGTCAGTGTTTATCTATTTCAGCTAAGCGGTCGCTCGTTCAGAGGTACACACTCGTGTGAAGTGGCTGCTGGGTAATCGTGTGAATGGTGATCAGTCAATGGGCAGAGGACGGAAGGCCCCGGTGCATGTTGGGAAGCAGCTCTGGGGGATTGGGAGGGGGGAAGAGGGGAAGGGGGGCATAAACCAGATATGTGCTTAACGTGGTCGGGATAAACAAACAGGGATCAATGTCATCAGCACCCTCATCAGATCATTAAGGAGAGCCCTGTGGGACTGAGCGCGGGGTCATTGAAGTTTTTTTTTTCTCTCAAAGTTAGTGTCATTGGTCTAGCTTCCTCTGTCTCCACACAGACAGCAGAGCACTTCGCTGTCACTCATTCTTGTACAGTATACCAATGACCAATAAAATCCATCACGGAAAACCTTTAAGGGGAACTCCACCAATTCCCCATAGTAAATTCTGTGTAAGTTAGTGTAAGTGTCTTGTGTGGAAGGAACTTCCCAAAAAATAACCCTGATGATGTCATCACGGGTGTCTCGGCTTGGGCTCAGACACATTTTTAACAGAAAGTCAGCATTACAAACTGGAGTTTTTGAGAGGAAGTGGGCATTTTAAAAGTTGGGTGTTTTTATGAAAAACACTATCCGGTTGCATTATGGGAAATGTAGAATCCAGATTGTTTGATGCTTAACCCATACTGGGGACTGAAAGGCAGGATATCTACGCCATTTTTTTTATCTGTCTCTTGTGAAAGGGATTCTACATTGCTGGTACACAAGCTCAATTTGGTTTTCTCATGACTTGTCCTTTTTTAAATCCAGGACTGCAACAAAAGATTATCTTCATTATCAATCAATCTGTGAATTATAGTTTTTATAATCATCATTGATCGTTTAGTCTAGAAATTTGTTTTAAAAATAGTTTTTCTTGCAAAAAATAACTTTCTGAATTTAAGTCCAAAATGCCAAAATATTGTATTTTCAATCAATTCAATCAAATTGAAAATAGAAGCAAATTATGACATTTGCGAAGATGGACCCAGTGAACCAACCGTGCATTTTTGCTTAACAAGTGATACATAAAGATGAATTAATCATCCGAATTGTTGTCACGCAACAATTGTTGTACGCTAGGAAACATTGTCAATGCGGGAACAAGTGATTGACGGGTTATCAATAGGCTCACACTACAAAGACGCCTATATCGAACAAGACGCTGAGCTTACCCACACTAGTCTATCACCTGCCGCTCAGCCCTATGAGGCTTAATTCATGTCTCCATAAAAGACAGCTCACTGTGCAAGTGATTGTCTTAAAACTACTTGTTAAGTATCTAATGGCCATACTAGTGATTACCTTTAGTAATGCTACTTCATCTCAGCTTGTGTGATTGTGTGTGTTGCCCTTAGAGCTGCAAGGGAAGACGTGTTTAGCTCTGTTGACTTCCACATCACCACACTGTCATCGTGTGTATCATCTCACACTAAAAATAGGTAGGGAGCTTCCAAACAAGCCCCATCAGTATTGTCATCGTGAACCGGTGCCCAAGGACGAATAAATATATTCTGCGCATTAAGGTTTATATATAGTTCTGTGCTTGTCATGATGCACGGCAGGCGAGTACATCTCTCAGGAAAGTAGGACATGAAACACAAGCAAGCGTCAGTGTAGGCACGTATCCACAAAAGAGGCAGACAACAAGATAAAGAGGTACACGCACACACACACACACACAAACACACACACAGGAATAATTAATCAATATTGTTTCCATTAGCAAACTGGAGAGGGAAGACACTGCACCATAATTAGGGAGCGATGCGGAGCTGCTAACTCATCTCCTCAAGCAGCAAATCAAGATGAACACACACACACACACACACACACACACACACACACACACACACACACACACACACACACACACACACACACACACACACACACACAGACTTTCCTCTCTCTCTCTCTCTCTCTGCTGTGTGTACAGTTTTTGCATGACCTCTCTGGTTACATATGCTTAATGACAACAGAGGACTCAGGAATAATGTTCAGTTATATCATCAGAGACAAAAAAAAGCACTAAGGGTTGGGGGTTGGGGGTTGGGCAGGAGAATCCAGTGACAGTTTACGTAAGATCTCATCCTGCCACAGCGCCGTCATACTGCTGACGTCAGACAGTCAGTGAGGAAAAAAGGAGCAGACTCCATATAGATGAAATGGAAATAGGACACAAATGTGACCATTTCGAAACACACAATCGGATTTCAAATCGGAAATTGGGATTTTTATCTGGCTGGAAAATTGAAAAGCTATTTAGAGTTTAAACGATTATAGCCTGGAGGGCATTTGAAGATGCAGCTATTTCCATCGGAATTACAGAGCTGCTGCTGCAGTGCATTGAGGCTGTGAAAAACAGATTTGACAGGATTACATAATCCAGTCAGTCTGAGGATTGCTGGTGGACAGGATATACCTGATTGTCTCTATTCATTCATCTGTCTTTCTATCCACCATCACACATGTTGAATAATTGTCTTATTCCTCCTTTAAAATAATCTGATAGGAGTACAGGTACACGATATTAAAGCCTGTACTGTATTAGGACCGCTCCATTGCATGGCAGTAGGTCTTTGTTGTCAAAGGATGCTGATTCATGGAGGCAATAAAAGGAGAGCAAAGCGGGACTGCAGGGGAGAGCTTGCATCAAGGAGATACCGAGGTTGCACTGCATGAAATGGCTGCCGTAAAGTCACATAAAGATTAATAACATTCACAATCGTGGGTTTGCTCATAGCAGAGAGGGGGGAGGGGGCGGGATGTGGAGACTACAGGCCTGTGATATAACAGCATAGCACCTATACAGTAGCTTACAAAGGCTATACATAGGCTAAATACATCAAACAATTTTGTCATGTAATTATATTTTTTCTTTAAGACATGAAAAGGATTGGACGGATTTCCTGTTGGGATACACTTGTTTCATGAATTTTCTTATACACATGTTGTCTTGGAAAATCACTCCACTGGTGTCCAAAAATGACACTTCATTCAAGAAAATGATAATTGCAAGTTGAAAATAGATCAAATTACCTAATAAATATTTCCATTCCCCTCTCCGTTCTTAATTGCATTTAATGAAATATTGCTTTAAACCTCCGTATTTGACTAAAAGCCTCACCAAGGTGGCCATATGTTGCACGTGCGTAAAAGCAGTTTTACGCGTTAATTACGCATGACGCATGGATGCCTTATGAGATTGCTCATAACCAGTGCGTGTCGTGGCTGACAATAAATGCACTAGAGATGATTAACAAGCTTTTTAGTTGATGATATGCAAAGCAATCC
>NC_045746.1:11827808-11831533 GCF_008692095.1 Etheostoma spectabile
CCCCAGAGCCCTTCCTCCCCTCACCTGTCCTTTTACGAGGCTGGCCGCAAACTGCCTCATGACTGCCTCCACCGTGTAGGCGCTGGACCATCCGCGGGGGGTCAACAGCTCCATGCATATGGCCCCTCCGTCCAGCACGTAGCCGTTCTCCAACCGGGGCGTCAGGACCCGCATAAACGGGGGCGAGAAGGGGAAATTGTCGGGAAAGGTGACGTTTAGCAGTATGAACTCGGTGCTGGTCTCCTTCATGTCCTGCCACAGCGCCGAGTCCTTGTCCACCTGGTGCAGCTTGACGTTCCAGTCATACAGGTTGTCCTCTACCAGCTCCACCGTGATGAAGTTGTCCCCTAACCTCCGGATCTCCTGTAGCTCCTTCATCAGCCTCCGCGTCCGGACCTGGGTGCAGTGTTGCCGGTGAGGCGCCAGCGGTGGTATCGAGGAGGCACTGGTCGCTTTACTCCCGCCTCCCCCCGTCTGCTGCTTCTCCTTTGCAACATCTTTGCCCTGCTTATCTTTGCCGGACGGCTTGTCCTTGCCGAGCTGGTCCAGCTTCCTGGCCTTAATCTCCGGGGTGCTCAGGATGTTGGTTTCGTTGGCGGTCTGACAGTGTTTGTTGGCGTTATTTTTCTGGATCCCCTTGGTCCCCTTTAGCGAGCCCTGATGGTGCTTTGGGTCCTCGGTGTCTCGGTCGTGCAGGCGGATAAGACCGATCTTCCGCAGTAGGGTGGCCATAATTTTTTTAGATCTATTTCTCCGCCGATCCCCCCGCACAGGGGCAAGAATCACCTTTGTAAAGTCGGTCCCCGTTCACAGAGAGAAGACCTTTATGGATGCTGGTTATTGTACCGCAACCCCCCCTCCCCTCCGTTCACTGCAGCCTCAGGATGAACACAACCGGGGAGCCTGTGCAGTTTTCTCCTCAGAGCATCGTCTCGACACGGCTCGACTAAAGAAACAACAGTAGAACAACAAATGAATACGAGATTAGATGAACATTCTCTCACAGGCAACACCAACAATAAAACAGTTTTGTCTAAAAAAAAAAAATATCGATGGTATTCAATCCTTTTTTTTACCCACAAGCGGACCGACTCAGGACCGACTGTGACAGCGGTTGTTCAATGATAGGACGAAACATTACGCAGAAGCACTGAGGTGATGTTATAATACATATTAACAGAAGGGTGCATCATCATATCATATCTACAAACAACACAGGATAAAGACAGGGAAATCATAAAAGAAATCATACAGGCTAAAGGAATAAAAAACACACCATCCCCAGGTTAAATGATCTTACCAATGATTGCAAAAGACACACTAGACTCCATAGGACATGGAGCCTATAGGAATAATATAGAAACACATAATAAATACACTATTACCAATGTCCCTTTAAACAGACAATACGGTTATATGATGTTGGTAAATAATACGGAATATGTTATTATAGAGGATTAAAATGCCATACACGATTAAGTCACAATAAAATCCCTTTCTATCCAATTCACAAGCTACAAAGGCTATATAGACTGTGGATCCTTTTCATAAGAATAGCAGCCTTTATGTGTGCTCTCCCGCCCACACAAACCCAATATTAGACCAGCAATCCGGCAGTAGCCTAGCCCGTGCTTACCGTAGACGGGTGAAATTCGAAGTACGTCCGTTTTAAATCCCCTTACGTAGACCGGACACCGTCCCCGCTGCGTGCAAAAAAGAAGAAATGGCTCCACACCATTCAGTAGACCTGCCGTCGGTGGGAGCTGCAGTGAGGGAGAGAAGGAAAGCTTTTGGTGTGTGTGTGTGTGTGTGTGTGTGTGCAGCTACGGCAGCTCCAGCTTTAATGCAGCCGAGGACTAACCAACCCCCGGTAACCCTTTTCAGCCAGTCTGTTCTCATCGGCGACACGCTGCAATTACGGCTACGCCATTTCAAAATAAAAGCCCTAAGGTTACATCACACAGGCCTGATCCACACACACATGTTCTACATACAGAGATGTCAGGGTGGTGGGGGGGGGGGGGGGGGGGGGGGGGGGGGGGGGGGGGGGGGGGGGCCCAGAACAGTTGGGGGTTCGGTGCCTTGCTCAAGAGCATATTGGCAGTGCCCAGGAAACTTCTCCAGTTACCATTCCAGCACCATACTTTGGTCCATATGGGGACTTGAACCAGCAACCCTCCAGTTCCCAACCCCACCCCCTACTGACAGAGCTACTGCCACTCCCACATATCACTAGGCCTACATTTATGGAGAAAATGCTGTGTATGACATTACAGCATTGGCTTATTCCAGTTGGCAATAACAAGGACCATAACAACTCAGCTATGGATACTTTTAATTATTACATTTTACAGTAAAACTCCCCAGCCTATCCACATGGGTATAAGCTATATAGGCTACGTGGAAAACAAGCAACTGGGGAAATAGAACATGGACGTACAGCCTTCGCAAAAGGTAGTATTCACACTATATTTATAACACATTACGCTTGCTTACCAATGATTCCAATGCACCGAGACAATCAATGGAAATATGAAACAATATGGCACAACATCAAGATATGTTCCACAGCAGTTTAACACAAGTTTACAGAGAAAAAAAAATAGCATCATTTTAAATCAATAGTGACTTTATATTGAAAACACATGGCCAGCAATTGTGGTAAAACTCTATTCCACACATAAAACGTTCTTAAATATTTAAATTGAGTGACTACATCAACTCATGGCCCGTGCAAGGTGCAATACTGTATGCAAATGTAATACTACTTTTATTTTGAAGGCCTGTAGTATATTTGAACCTGGGTTATTCTGGCTAAACCTGTGTTGCTTGGTGTTGCTCTGAGGAACGTAATGTCAACGTCAGTGACATTCGCTTTCACTTTTAGTCTCCCATAGTTCCCCATGAAACCAACACTTGTTAAATGTTTCTTTATGGTTTTACTTGGAGCAGAGCTCAGCTATATTTTAGGGGTCCGTTGGAAAATGCAGGATATTTGCCTCTTTTGGGTTTTTTTGGCACATATTTCCACATTAGATGACATACTCTCAATATTTGGCAAAGTGATTGTACAATACTGGTTTAGATGCAGTAAAGTCACCGTACTTAGTAAATTCATTTTATGTTTTTGACAAAGAAGCTTCTCCTAACTCGCAGCACGACACTGAGAGCACGTTAACGACAGTCTGTCATTGGTTGTTACCGCGGTAGCCGAACAGCACCCACAGCGATTGGCTATTTCTTTTGCCGTAAAGTACCTCGGCTGTGGCTGTCGTTGAATCGGTGGCTAACAGTCAACACCGATTAATAGACAAAGATATTCTACTAAACGGAGTCATTTCTAGTAGTTTAGTAACAGTTAGTCAACATGGCGGAAAAATTTGATAACCTGGAGGAGCATTTGGAGAAATTTATCGAGAACATTCGACAGTTGGGAATCATCGTCAGCGACTTCCAGCCCAGCAGCCAGACAGGACTCAACCAGAAGCTGTGAGTCATGTCGGGTTGAGAACGTTATATCGACGACAATCTGCAAAATAAGCATATTTACAGGTTATGTTTCTCTTTTTTTTAAGGAATTACATGATATCTGGACTGCAAGACATCGAGAAGTGCCGCCAGCAGCTTCACGAGATTAACGTACCGCTCGAGGTCTTTGAGTGAGTCCACTGACGTTACGTTAACGTTAAATTAACGATATATATACACACACACACACACACACA
>NC_045746.1:11831543-11832271 GCF_008692095.1 Etheostoma spectabile
CACACACACACACACACACACCTTACACCTTGCTGTCTCCCTGTGAATACACATATTTGTTGTGTTGAGAAAATATATTTTTTGTTAAACCACGCCAAACCCTCTTCGAAAATCTGATGATTTGTAGTGTTTGGCTGAATCCCATTTCTCCATTTAAAAAAACAAAACTATTCATTTAAACCTGGAATAATGTATTAATTTTTGTCTGTTTGGGGTCAGTGCAAGACACTGTAACAGCCACACTGACATATTATCATCATCATATAAATTTTGGACATTGGCAAATATATATACATAACCCTAACCCCTAACCCAGACACAAAGCAAAATTTGCATCATTTTGAACGGGATTTAACGTAAATATTCAATCTGTTTTTGCTCTGTTTTTGGTCTTCACCAACTCTTTGGGAAATGTCCGGCTTTTCAGCTGCTCCCCTATGGTCACCAGCTTTTGGGTGCCTTTTAGTGCTGTGCAGGTAGTGTACAGGTAGTTTAACAAGACTTTTCTTTCTTAAAAAAAAAAAAAATTTCAAAAGCTGAAAATAGTGCTGATTATTGTGATGAGATTGAAGCAAAATGGTAAATTTGTGGGCGTTAAGGCTGATTCCCATTTCTCTTCTCCTAAGGGGTAGGGGGAAGCCCCTTACCCCTACCCCTTACCCCTACCCCTTGGCCCTTAAAGCCAAGGGGTAAGGGGTAGGGGTGAAAACATACCCCTATGAAATGGG
>NC_045746.1:11832281-11832381 GCF_008692095.1 Etheostoma spectabile
GGTTACATCACCATACAGTATTGATCACAAACTTCCAAGATGCCGTCAATTGCGTGGGTGTCAGTGTCATGTGCATTTATATATTTTATAGTTATTTTAT
>NC_045746.1:11832391-11833792 GCF_008692095.1 Etheostoma spectabile
CACTTTGGTGGTGCAGATGTTCTTATCTGTGTATTACTTAGGTCTGTTTGCAATACACATGTGTGTACACACACGTGTGTTGTATATCTGTTTCAGTTATCACCGTTTTGAATGTCATTGATGCTCAGAAAAACATTTTGTTAACAAAAATGTGTCTTTATTGCAGAGAAATTAAACATAACCGGCACAAACATTATATAAAATATATTATATTACAGAACCATTATCAACTATTCCTTCTCCGCACATCTGGTAATGTTGCATGCCTCATTTAATTGTTATTCTGGATTGTTGAGCGCCACTTTCCTATTCGGCATACACATACTTTAAGTGTATAATGATTATAACGTGGATCACATTGCATCTCGTGACAATTGTAAGACCTTTACATTGGCTTCCTGTCTGTCAAAGAATTGATTTCAAAATACTACTGTTGGTTTATAAATCCCTGAATGGGTACATTTCTGATCTTCTGCTACATTATGAACCGTCAAGACCTTTCAGGTGACCTGGGACAGGTCTGCCTTCTGTCCCCAGAGTCAGAACTAAACATGTAGAAGCAGCGTTCGGTTTTTATGCTCCATATATCTGGAACAAATGTCACAAAGTAGACAATTTAGGTCCTTTTAAAATTCCCAGGCTTGAATCACACACAGAGGCGTTGGGTTTTAGTTTTAAAATTGTCTTTTTATGGATGGATTTAACTAGAAGCAGCAAAAGTGCATTTTGTTTTAGACAGTCTTTATTTTAGAGGGGCTGCAGTCTTTACCCTGTCACGCGTGGACGGGGGACAGTGGCACTTGGATTGTCTTGCTGAATTTTCCTGGTTGGTGCGTCTGTGCACTACCGGTGGCCAGGTGTACTCCTCGCTGTCAGACGGCCTGCCCCCTTATCCTGGGTCCAGCTCTGCTGTTCATTGCAGGTCTCACTGCACGTAATCCTGCACCCCTAAAGGGCGGCTCGGCAGATCCCAACCGCCATCTAGACCAGCACCATCTCAGGTTCTGTCCTCGGTCTAGCTCTGCCGTCCAAGCCAGCCACTGCACGTTGTGTTGTTCCTCTGAAGTTCTTGACCGCCCACTAACCCCTCCGGTCTTTGCCACATCTCTCCTCCTTGTTCCCTGCTTCAGAACACATGTAGCTCTTATCTCACCTCATTAGGAGACTCATTTGGAGAACGTCCTTCAGTAGTGCCAAGATTGAAATATGGTGGATGGTATGCCACTAGTGGTACAGCGGCATAGGAAATGCCGTTTCTAGTGTCAAATGAGTAGCTCTTATCTTATTTGGAGAACGTCCCTGTGCCAAGCCAGCATCTCCCCTGTTTAGGTGCTGTGCCTCAAGTCCAATTCAATTTTATTTATAGTATCAACTCATAACAAGAGTTATCTCAAGACACTT
>NC_045746.1:11833802-11853988 GCF_008692095.1 Etheostoma spectabile
GTAGGTCTAGGCCACACTCCAGAATTTACAAGGACCCAACAGTTCTAGTAGTTCCCTCCATAGCAAGCAACAGTGCGACAGTGGTGTGGACAAACTCCCGTGTGCAAGGAGGACTCCTCGGTGTCCGTGCCAGGCAACCAAAAGCACAACCAAACGCAAAACGCCACACTATATTCAACAAAAATAAGAAAACACGAGCTTCCTGGCTATACTGTGTACACAAACTCCCAGAAAGCTGCTGGCCTGCTGCAACTCTCAGTTCTTTTAAATCAAGGTTGAATACTTTACTAGTTGATGCTGCCTTTAATTAACTCATATCATTATTAATTTCTTAGGTCGCACAGCAACTTATTTTATTGTTGTATTTTATACCTATTTTCTCTATTTTAGCTTGTTTTTTATTGTCTTTGCTTTTATTTGTATTTGAATGTACTTACAGTAGTGCCGAGATAGAAATATGGCTGATGGTATGACACTAGTGGTACAGCGGCATAGGAAAAATGCCATTTCTAGTGTCAAGTCTAAGTCATGATCTGTGTTTACGTTCGCTTGTCCTATTGGAATCAACACACTCAGACCTGCTGCCAGTCTCAGGGACTGATTACCCAAGGCTCTCATGTAAGGAGGGCCCAAAAATATGCCTGAATGAACAGCTGTGGATGCGGGGATAGGCCTCAAGAGAATGCCTTTCTACAGGGCCCAGAGTTTTGTGCTACACCCCTGGATACCGGAAATTACATGAATTTGGGGCGAGAAACGTATACAATCCTTTTTTATGTAATGTAATTACGTTTGCTCTATCTTTCTAAAGTCGCTCTTAATACTACGTCATGGTCAAGCGCCGCGTAGCTGCTGCTCTGCCCGGTGCGTTCTATACACACGCTGAAGGGTGCTTTCTGTGTTGTATCTGATGCTGACATGCCTTTTTGACAAGTTCGGAACATGTTGTTGCACCACATAAAAATATCCATTCTTACAGTTAACACTTGAAATGATAAAGGCACTTGCAGGTTACAAAGTAAGACAAAAGATAGACCACACCATGGTGTTTCATTTTTACCTGTGGTGCATACCATCACTCTCTACTTTTGTAATGTTTCCTTCTGCACTTTGTCTTAAGCTTTTTGTGTTTGGATGGAAAGAACTATGAATGGCCTTGTCGCTAAAATAACATTTAAGAATTGGTTCACCCTTTTCATTCTTTGTACTGTACTGTGCATGGTTACTGGAATAATAAAAAGCAAGCAAACAACATATTTGCTGAAATAATTAAATCATCAAATCAAAAAGTGACCCCAAATCTCGTTTTATGGAGTGTCCCTTTGCCAAGAAGGAAGGCCAAGTTACCAACTTGAGCTCGTGGAATTAATAACTCCTCTCCTGTGCTTCGTAGCTTCGTCACGGTTCCCTCGACTGATATCATGCCTTGTGTTTGTAGATACATTGACCAAGGGCGAAACCCTCAGCTGTACACCAAGGAATGTCTGGAGAGAGCCTTGGCGAGGAACGAGCAGGTCAAAGGGAAGATCGACACGATGACGGTGAGAGATAGTGGCAGGGCCCAATGACACTGCAAGAATAAACACAGCCGACAAACTGTTTCCCTGAATAAATGCTGCCAGCAGTTTTAGGAATTTCTTATCAGATAAAAATGTCCTTATACAAAGAGCCATGTGCTAGAGGCGCTGCTCCACAAAGCAGATATTTGATGTTTATTCTATATTCAGATGTGTTTCCTTGTTATTTGGTAAGGTAATTAGGCTCAAGGCAGATTTATTTTGGTCTGATAAAGTCTTCCGTTACTATGTCTTTAGTCTATATCCACAGCGTTCCGCTTCCGGGATTGCTCTGTTCCTGCAGGGATTTCTGCCAGATTTCGCTCTTTTTAGCTGGATGTCCGGTACCTTCCATTTTTGTTGTATTGGAATTTTAATCTCCGGTGGATTTATGAGCATTATGACTAACTGCTCCTCAGATCTCTGCAGGGTAAATCCAGACAGCTAGCTAGACTATCTGCCAATCTGAGGACATGGTTACCTGGTCCTCAGATCTCTGCAGGGTAAACCAGACAGTAGCTAGAACTATTGTCCAATCTGAGGGCTATGGTTACCGGTCCTCAGATCTCTGCAGGGTAAATCCAGACAGCTAGCTAGACTATCTGTCCAAATGAGGACTATGGTACTGGTCCTCAGATCTCTGCAGGGTAAATCCAGACAGCTAGCTAGACTATCTGTCCAATCTGAGGACTATGGTTACCTGGTCCCAGATCTCGCAGGGTAAATCCAGACAGCTAGCTAGACTATCTGTCCAATCTGAGGACTATGGTTACCTGGTCCTCAGATCTCTGCAGGGTAAACCAGACAGCTAGCTAGGCTATCTGTCAATCTGAGGACTATGGTTACCTGGTCCCCAGATCTCTGCAGGGTAAATCCAGACAGCTAGCTAGACTATCTGTCCAATCTGAGTTTTCTGTTGCACGACTAAAACAACTTTTAAACGCACGTACTGTATGTTCCACCAAAAGAAGTTCAATCCCGAGACTATTTTCCAGCGGCACCGTGGCTCTGCCCGGTGCTTAGCACCCCCTGTGATGATTGCGATTGGCTTAAAGAAATGCCAATAAACCAGAGCACGTCTTCCCCCCCATCCCGGAATGCTGGGTGGACTAGCCAGACCCTCCTTTGCAACGCTGTGGAGGAAGGTCTGGCAAAGTGAGACTATGTCCTAGACAAAAACATAAATAGGTTTATTTTCTTCTACATGGTTATGAATCAGTAATAAACCGACCTCTACTGCTGTATGTCTTTTATTACAGAAATTCAAGAGTCTTCTGATCTCTGAGCTCAGCAAAGTCTTTCCAGAGGAGATGGTAAACTATAAGGCCATACATGGAGAAGATGCCCCTTCCTAGTGACTGCTCCACCCTATGACCCCCAACCTGCAACCTGTGACCTTTGAAATAAAAGCCTGAATGGAGCATGACCAAACAGGTTCCTCTGTGGTTGCCCGGAGAATAGGATGACAACCTGTTATTTTTTTTCATAAATATTGCGATGCTGACGAAGACGTTTTTTAAGTTCTGCTCAGCAGCACCCTGACTCAGCCAATCCTCTCCTTTCTTTACCTTTAAAACTTATTTAAAGAAATACAAATCAATAATGGGAGGAGTAGAGAGGAGAAACAAATAATGTTCCGCACAGGGTTGTTATGTTGCCAGGAGACGCATTTGATTTTAACGTCCCTGTTGATGCATGGGCAGTTGGCAGCAGAGGCAGTTCCTACATCTCCCAGCTGTACAGGAGGAAACATCCAGGCGCTGCAGGGCACCGGTCTGCATTAAGGAATTTACTCCCATCAGTTGTACATACAATATATTTATACTCTTACAGTCTTTTGTAATGCTTCCTAATCCTTGTGCAACATACGTTTGTTCCACAGACGCACACACAGTTCATGACTTTTGTATCAAGCTCAGGTTTCTAATGGCCATCATAATTGAATATTAATGCTGTTTGATGATAATTCTGTGCCTGATCACTCGACGTGGTCAGAAATGAGTCCTCTCTTTATTTGTAAGTTGTTTGTATTATCATTTTTGTTATTAAAAAATGATCCTTGTTGGGCTTGTGTGTTTTCACATTGTTTCATTACAATAATAAAAAGACAATATTTTTTATTATAACGCTTTTAATTTTACATCAATAGTATTTATTGGCAACATCAAATTGTACACTATCACCTCTAGTAAATCTTGTATTTTATGTAAAAAAATATAGATGTACAGTTTTGGGTGGATTACATGTAATGCCTACATAAAATGTCATTATAGTAGTTGACCAAGTTAAAATTCAATTGTTTGTACATGTTTAACCTAAAATATTATTTTAGCTGAAAAAAACTTTAAAAATACTATAGAATATCACCACCGACAACTGCTTAAATCATACTTCTATTTGAGTATATACACTACTATTTTCATATTTAAAAAAAAAAAAAATGATGCTATTAAAAATGACAAAATAAAATATTTAAAAAGAAAAAATCCCATGAAAAGATAATCGAAATAAAGAATGGCAACATGGCTGTTGTACATGTGTTAGTTGGCCACCTGCTGAGACATGATGACGTAACAGTGAAACGTTCAGGGTCACTCAGCTCTAGTCAAATCTCGCATTGTAACTATACACTGTGTGTGTGTGTGTGTTTTAAAGAAAGGGACAGATGTTCTGGAGACAGACAGAGCTGCGTTATCAGGCAGGTTACGGCCCACCACACCTCCTCCTGCTGGGGCTAAACCTGGGCGACGCCCCTCTGAACCTGGAGGCCGATCCTCTGGGACAGGAGGCGGGAATTGAGCCCTCTCCCCTCGCTGTCACTCTTCCCTGAGGATTCCCAAACACACACGTCCTCATTTAGTCAGCTGTGGTTTAGTGAGGACTCAGTTTCCATCTTTTATTGGGGGACGACTCTCCGTCAGATGCCATGTTTGCATCCAAAGAATTTGGTCTTTTATTCGTTTCTCAACTTGCCTTTTATGTTGCATGCACTGTAAGCTTTAAAATCCTTTAATTTCCTCCATTAAAATACACCTGCTACTACAGTTTAATCATATTTCTGTGGAATATTAAAATATTGTTTATTCTTGCTGTTTAAAGGAATATTTCACTGATAGTGACATTTTGGGGAATATACTGTACGTATTCATAATTTTGCAGAGCGTTGGATGAAAAGATTGATACCTGGATGTAAAGTTATAGCTAGCAGCTGGTTGTCTTAGCTTAGCACAAAGACCGCAAACAGGGAAACAGCTGACCTGGATTTCAGAAATACTTTATTGATCCCCGATACTTTATTGATCCCCGAATTTGTCCAAAGGTAAGAAAATCTACCTACCAACACATTTATTGCTCAGTAATTAACACTTTTTTTGTGAAACTATACAAAAGCCGAAGTGTGTTAATAACATATTGTGATTTTACAAGAGGTTCCTACTCCAGGAAGTCACTGTGCCGGGCCAGGGCCCTCCAGGACCCTGATGGGTAGAGACGGGTCATCAGGAACTGCAAGACCTCATTTCCACTCCACGGTTCAGCAGTAAACTTCAGTTTTTGCACAGTAGGTGCTGGTATAAAGGCGGATTTCAAAACCTTAAATCAGGGCCGGGTTAGCTATTTAACTCCATTTTGACTTTTTCTATGCTAAGCTAACTGTCTGCAGCGTGATATTTACAATAGAAGCACGTGTGTGGTATCAATGTTCTCGTCTAACTCTTCAAGAAAGCGAATAGGCAAATTTCCCAAAATGTCAAACTATTCTGAACTGTGGGCACATTTCTATGCAAAATATGCAATTAGCACACACACTACTCTTGGTGAGAATTTCTTTTGGCAAGTTTTGTGCACATCTACTAAAACCTTAAGGGAGATATGATTCAGGTACCTTTCTTTTGAGTTCAATATGTTATTCCTATGTTCATTTCAATTATTCTACGACAAAAGACCTGAAACTAAATGAGCGGCAAGATAATTAGACCCAATGCAAAATATAGTCAACTTAATCTTAAATTGAGCGAACAGCATGCACGAGCAGCGTGATGCAACACCATTATTAGGCGTCAGCAGCCAAAAGCAGTAGCAATACATTTCATTTGTCCTGTGATGGCTGTGATGCTCGAGTCTGACTGCAACCATTTAGTGTTTAACTCCGAGCCTCATTTATCAGATGCCGTCAGCCTCCTCTATTCCTCTGCTCCTCATTTCCAGCTTATTTTTACCCGTTGACAACGCTTCCCTGTCTCTCGATGACGAACATCCTCGCTGCAGTGAGTCACGGCGGCCGTGGTCAAGGGCACCTTTTCAATCCAATAACAAGCTAATTCGGAGGGAGGAGAAATGAAATTAAATGCTGTTTTTACCCAGTTTGCGATTGTGTCTGCACCCTGTGACATTTCTGTCACTCGGTGTGTGTGTGTCTGTGTCGTGATGCTTGACTAACCGGTGAAGGAGAGAGAGAGAGAGAGCTCTGTAAATGTGACTCTATATGAAGTGCTGAAGTGTGTTGGATGACTCATCCAAGCCAAGGTGACTGAGTCTTTCTCTCTCCTCCTTTTCTTCCCTCTATTCCACCTCAGGCACGACTCTTTTTCTTCTTCCGTGGCATCTTGCTCTGCACGCCTTGAGGGCCAGAGGTGTGTTGGGAGAAAGTCATCCTTGTTGATTAGCACCGTTCATGTTTTTAGAAGTCATTGTGATTGGAGGGTGCTTTAACGCGGGAGGACAGAGTTAATATACCACGCTTGGTGGAGGAAATACTGTGATAGCCAGAGCCTAGTGATATTTCATTTGGTCTGCTGGAAGAGCCCTCAATTCTCCCATTTCACGCTGTAAATGGGACGTCCAACAAATTGCTTTTCACAAAACAAAGGCACTTGAGCCGCTGTCTTTGTCCTGCAGGTATCACATTGTGAAGGTGTAGCATCAGGTTGCCTTTGCAGTCTCTAAATAGTTAATTCAGTTCTCTGAAAACATGTATGTAGGTCAAAGAAAGGCATTAAACAATAAACAACCTGCAATTTAACCAATTCTTATTTCCAGTATTTATTTTTGCTAAGCTGAGAGATCTCATCCTATATAACTTAACACAATACAATTTGTTTATGTCTGGTCTAACTATACAGTGGCGGACTCAGGCTGTTTGAGGGTCTGGGGCAAAAATAAAGGAAAAAGGGCACAAGCTGCATGCCGGGGGGGCACCAGGCAGCATTTGAGGCAGCCTATATTGAACAGCATTGCGTTTTCTTATTTTTAAGGCCATCCTAGAGGACACTTCATCCTTTTAAATCTACCATAAGGGCATCCAAGAAGGGACTTTTGCTGTGTTGGGGGTACCAAGGGGTGTCCACCAGTGCTACTAATGACCTAATGTCACCTCTTGCCCCTTTGAAAAGAGAATGTCCAGCTCTGCTGAATTGTCTGCGTCTTGTCCTCTTTCCTGGTCATGGTCTGCTTGCTTTTTTCATCTTAAATCTGTGGCTATGCGTTGCTTGATATTAAGATACATTTCATAAATTTGTGTGACTAACTTACCAAGGCACATGACTGGCTTGGCTGGGACATATTTACTCTGAGGATCTTAAAGGAAATCAAATCGCTAACAATTGACCAAACAATGGATACTATCCAAATGAAGTCCCTGCACGATACCATCCATCAAGTTAAACAGGATCTAATGACTTACTTTGTCACTAAAGTGGATCTGATTTTTGTGGTGATATGGAGAGATCCCTATCCACATTAGGGGATCATGTGTCGCTGCTGGAATAACGTGTCAGAGTAAATTAGGATAATCTGACGGATCTCTCTACCCAAGTCAAACAACTGGATATAGATAATAAATACATGGTTGTTAAGGTCAGAGCAGATCTGCAAATCTCCGCTTTCTCGGGAGACCAGAGGCCGCAGAAGGCTGCGACTTTTTGGAATAAGCATTACATAAAAATATGCATTTTCTGTTCTTGTATTTATTTCCTATATGAAGTCATATGTAGTAGCCTAGCCTACTCTTAATAATTTCAAAATGACATGCTAAATGCATCTGATTTAATATATAATTTCATTTTTGGTTTTGAGCCACTCTAATGTCTTCACTTTGAAGCTGGCTAAGCTCAAAGGTCAAGCTCAGAAGTAAGTGTTTTATTTTTATAGATTTTTAAAAAATTATTTCTTCAGTTTACTCATCAAAACCCTGGGCATGGTGACGTGGGTTAATAGGCTAGTCTTCTGTTTGTTTCTTGTTGTCTTGTCCTATCTTTCTGTGTACGTTATGTGTTTTGTTGTTTTTTGGGTGTCTTATTATAATTATTATTTAGTAATTTTGAGTCCTACAAATTACTTATTTTGACTTTTTCTGTTTCAATATGTCTGATCGGTGGTTTACAGTGGATGTATTAAAGGTCTGAAAATATATAATTTAAACATAAGAAGACTTCGACCTAAAATTGAATGTTGAACAGTATAAACCTGCTGTTAACAAAATATCTAACAGCGAAATTGAACTTGCTAATTATGTTTTATATATGGATGATAGAGGTGCAAGAGGAGGCGGTGCATCCACATATGTGTCTTCTAATTTGGTCTCCGAGTTAATCACTCCAGATGTTGAGCCTCTGCATTTTGAGTGCATTTTTGTAAAAAGAACTCTGCTTGACAACAAGTATATAACTATTGGAAATATATATCGACCTCCGTCTGCACTTGCTGAATCTTTAAATTAAATGATCTCTACCATCAATTCTATCAAATTCCCAAACGAAATTACATTATTAGGTGATTTCAATCAAAATTGGCTTGATAAATCTGCTACTAAAGATAAGAATAGCTTGGGGAATCTTAATCTAACCCAGTTAATATGTGAACCTACCCATGCTACACCAATGTGTCAGTCCCTGCTTGAGTGGATACTAGTCTCTCATCCAAACAGATTTCTAAAATCAGGAATTTTGTCTGATTGTTTGAGTGACCCTGCAATTGTGTACTGTATATGGAAAATCAAACTATCTAAATCAGAGAAATTTACGAATTGTATAGTTTCAATTAACTGGGATAGATATCAGTTAATCGCCAATGTCCAAGATGGGTGGGATTTTTTACATTCAGAATGCAGTTATTGACAAACATACTCCTCTGAAAACTATTAAAGTAAAAGGCAGGCACTTTCCCTGGATAAGGACTGACTTAATTAGACTCTTCAAGCAGAGAAATGCTGCATGGGCCACATTTTGTAAGTTTAAAAACCCTACTGATTCGGATGAATACAGGAGGTTGCGAAATTTAAGCAAAACTATGACAAGAAATGCCAAATCTAACTATTACAAAGAATCTCACTATTCTGGTCTAAGATTAAAACAACAACTAATGCATCTGACAAATCTGTACCTAAGCAGATTAAAGTTAATTATGAAATCTTACAAGAACCACTTTTAATGGCCCAAGTCTTTAATAAGCACTTCTCATCAGCCTTTCTATAGTGCCTGAATCATCTACTTGTGGTAATTTACAACCTAATAATCCATTGTCTAGTAACAGCGTGTTTTCTTTTAGGACTATTAACATCTGATGAGTACAGCATGCTCTTAATGATCTCAAAATGAGTAATGATCCTGGGCTGGATGGTATTGAAGCCAGATTTTTAAAATTAGCAGCTCATGTACTTCATGTATCCTCTCTGTGATCTCTTAAATATGTCTTTGTCCACCTTTGAATTACCCATCATCTGGAAATGTTCACGCATTACTCCCTTACATAAAGGAGGCAAAAGATTTGAAAAACTACAGACTAAGTTCTATCATTTGCTCTGACAATAAAGTGATTGAATGCTATCTTAATGAAAACATTATCCTGTCAGCTTCTCAGTCTGTCTTTCATTCAAATCTCTATAATTACTGCTTTGCTAAAACTAACCATATAGATATTCTCACTGCTTTAAACATTTCAGAAATAACTGGTGCTATTTTTATGGATTAGACAAAGGCTTTTGACTTGGTCAATCATTACAGTCTTCTGGATAAACTTCATGCTATTGGCCTTTCACACACTGCATCACTCTAGTTTAACTCAGATCTTCACAATAGAAAACAATGTGTTGTTATTAGTGGAAACAAATCTGACACTCTAACTCAACACCGTGGTGCACCTCAAGGATCAACGCTTGGTCCACTTCTATTTTCTATATTTATTAATGATCTTCCCTCTATTTGTAAGTGTTCTGTTCAACTTTATGCTGATGATACTGTTATATATACTTCTCATACAAATTTATATTAAAGCAGATCTACAGTCAGATTTTAATGACCTACAACGCTGGCTTTCAGTTAATAATTTACTTTTTGGTAAAACAAAAACATATACTACAATTTTTGGCACTTGAAAGATTATCAAACTCAAATGCAAAATACATTCATGCCGTATTTTCTCTCTGGATGGCAATACATTGCAGAAAGTTGACCATATCAAATACCTGGGCCTATACTTTGACTCTGAACTCTCTTTTAAATACCTTATTAATCATATTGTACATAATTGAATTATAGTCTTGGTCTCCTTTTCCGTTCCAGAAACTGTTTCCCACTTAAGGTCAGAAAAACATTGCTCTTCAACTTATACTGCCAATAATGGATTATGCTGATTCTGTGTACTGCATTTCCAACTTCCAATACCTCTCTTGCTCTTCTTACCATGTTGTATAATAGAGTGTGTAGATTTATTCCTAACTGCTCATTTACAAGTCATTATTGCACAATGTATGAACTTCTTGACTTGCCTACACTATATATAAGAAGAAAGATTCATTGGTTGCAATTTGTCTTTAAGTGTGTTCATTTCAACAATCCTTTTTGTTTATAACAGTTTCCTTTTTCCTCCACTCCAGGACCCCCTTGAAAATGAGATGGTACATCTCAAGGGGTTATCCGAATAAAAGAACTTCAAGAATTTCAAGAATATATTGTACATTTATACTTGACAATGAGTTGTATGTACAGGCTGCAAATGTCTGTCTCTAAGGAATATATTGTTTGCTATTGCTGTTCCGCTAGTGTATAAGTTGACATGTTAATGCACTTTATTTTGTACCCTCAATACTTTCATCATAACCTCATTATTCTCATTTACCACCCCCCGCCTCCCCTTTTGAAATGCTGAATATGCAGTAACATTTACTACAAATACATTTTAACCTCACCTACTTTTTACGCAACTACTTTTACTTTTGCTTAAGTGAAATGTATTTAGAGTTAGAGTACTTCCGTGTAAAATATTCTAGTACTCTATCCATCCCTGTTGTAGCATTATGGTGCAAATGGCAGCTCGCCACCTGACTGGCATCAGTGTGTCACTCTGGGTGGCGGACTCTTGGGCTTGTGGGGAATGGTGTTCATCAAAGGCATTTTAAAGCAGAAATAAGAAATACACAACAAACTTGCATTGAAAAGTACCATCCCTGTCTGGACAACTGAAGTGAACCCCAACATACTGTTGAGCAAGGTTAGAATAATTTGATCATTTTTACTAATTGGATTATTATAAATGTCACTGAGATTTTTGAATGAGGTTTTCTACCACTGGATCAGAAGTTGTGATTTCACTTTGACTCTTGTGCAGCACGTCTTGAGTTTACCTTGTTTTACCCTCCTGCCTTGAAGCCTTTTCTCTCAGCGCCTGTGGAACTTTAGAAGCTCAGTCTTGCTTCAGTGTTTTGTGTAATGCATCACCTTTTTTCCTATTTTTTCTTCATGCAAATGTTTTTTGGAGTTTCTGGAACAGTGGTTGAAATGTGAAATCCTCCTGTGCCCTTGGGTCGGCCCAGGAAAAGAGAGCGGGGGCTGCAGCCTTTGATGCTATTAGCATAATGTCTTTCTAATGCTAATGCTAAGTGCCTCAGACTGGCCACCGAGGCTCACACCCGGCCCACAGCCATGATGGTCTGAACATGAGGCTCTCTCCCTCGCGCTTGTCTCTAGCGCTGTGACCCCTGCTTGTCTTGCCTCAGCTTAGATCACCTCAATGAAGGTCAGGAGGCGACCCCCGCTTCCTTCTGTCGCCCTGGTCCCCATGGAAACCCCCTCTCCCATTTGCCGTCACCCACCCTTTCTCTCTCCTCTCTTGACAATGGCCTTTGCTGTGTGTGTGTGCCACATGGTAAATGTTAAAAGTGTGTGTGTGTGTGTGTGTGTGTGTGTGTGTGTGTGCGTGTTGGGGTAATAGGCCCTGTCTCATCACTACTGATTTGTGTGGTTGTTCTACAGTATTCCATTGCTCAGATATGAATTGTAAAACACATCACATTGGAGGAGTTTAATCTCCTATGCACTGCTCTCTGCTAACTTCACACACACACACACACACACACACACACACACACACACACACACACACACACACGCACACACGCTTTGACACAGTGTGAGTCAAGTCAAAGAGCCCTGCTGTGGAGGTGAGCCTGATTGTGTTGCAAACAGTAATGAGACACACAACACAAAGGCTAGTGAGGCTAGTGACGACTATTATTCATTGTGGACCCTCTCAGGGGTGCCGCTGTCTGTTTGAGTGTGTGTGTGTGTGGGTGTGTGTGAGTGTAGTGGCCAATAATGGGGTGATAAAGACCATAAATGAAAACTATAAATTAGCCCAATGATGTCTGCTGCACGGTGCTCCTCGCACCTGCCGCTGCAAAGCACCCGTCAACAGCAGCATTGGATTTAGAAAGCTGAAAAAAACCACCACAGATGGTAGTAAATAGATTGGAAAAATATTATTTTCATCTCATCTCCATCATCATCTTGGGTGCCCAAATGCCAACATGCATACCATCCTGCTTTCCTCTCTTCTTTCTCCTTCTTTTGGATTGCCATTTTCATCTGCAATTGGACTGATTTGCGACATAAGCAGTAACTGTGGGAGTGTACAAGGCAGAAAGTGAGAGAAAAGAGAAAGGGGTGTTGGTGGTGGGGGGTGGGGGAGTTGTTATAATTTCCCTCTGGTTTAATTATCTGAGTCTGAAGACAGCCATTCTCTCTCTCTCTCTTGTCGTTAAATGTTAGAGGTGAGAATGTTAGCCGTCTGTGTTTATATCTGTGTACGAGATATTCTTTTCCCTGTGTGTTAATGGAATGCACAACAAAGCACCAGTGCTGGGCAGGGAATAGCCTTATCCCAGTGTAATGTTTAAACCTTGCTCATTACGCCGTTATAAAGAAGGATTTGATTATTGTCATCACCTTAGTGTGATTACACAAATCAATGAGCCATCTTATTCACTGATATGATTTACTGTACACTTGTGCAGCACTCCCTCTTATCCATTACTAGAGCTTCTAATTGATCCCCCCTCTTTAAACAATGCATGGGAAGACAATCAGTGGAGATTCTCACATTTTTATTGGTGTTCGCCAGAGGCTGTTTGGGCCTGAGGCCGTGTGTTTTCAGGATATCCAGGCAAGTGCTGAGGGGATTCTGCTTCGTCTCAATTTCTCTATTCTAGGTCTTGCGGTTGATTTTTATTCTTCATCTGTCTGTTATTTTCACAGGAGACACTGTGGCTCTCTGCATGAAAAGCTCAGGTGTACTTAATGGCATTAAAGATGGCTCAGTCCAATCAAGCGTCCCAGTTAGCGAGCATGCACAATAGCAGGACGCTGGAACTGGCTCACCTAAATGGAAAGCAGTCATTATGAATGTTATTAGCTACACCTGTGCTTTTCCGGCTCTAACATGACAACAAAGTGTGTGTTTCTCTGTATACACACTGTGGCTAATGTTGCTAATGCTGGCCACTAAGATTTTATTTTATCAACTAATTTCCCTTTTTTTGTTGCTTTACACAAGGAAAGATTGTACTTTTTTACTGCACCACTAATGCCATTTATAATGGATTCATTTGATAATCATTGTTTGAGTCCTTTTCCAAGCAACAATGCCAAACATTAAATAGATTACACTTCTCAAATGTGAGGAGAAAAACTGAATATATTTTGTTTTTTTTTGCACAAAACAAGCAACTTCTTTTCTGGCATTTTATAAACCAGATGATCAATTGAGAAAATAATATTAACAATAATAAAAATCAGCATAACTCACTTAAATACTGTTTTGAATGCTGGATATGAATGAACCAAGTTGAATCACAGCTGGATTATATTATGTATTAGTGAAACAGAATTTATTTAAAGGATAATGCTGCAGATTTCTTTATGATAGCTATGTGAGATTAATAGGCGGTGTCCCAAGTGGTCAAGTGAAATGTTAATTTATTTCTTGTATAATTTCCCATGCAGTCAGCTGCTAAACAAACCCTTTATTGTCCTGAGGGTGTCTCTTCTGTCTATCCCTATGGACACAGACACACACACACACACACACACACACACACACACACACACACACACACACACACACGCCAGGCTCCATAAAACTCCCAGCCACGCCTTGCCTTTGTTTCGCCATTTGGCTTCAACTTCTGCCTGCTTATGTGACCCCCACAGTGGCCATCGCATTAATGCCAAGCTGGTCCCCCTCCCCCCACCACCAAACTAACATGCAGCACCAACCACACACATGGTGACCTGGCCACATGCACATCACACACACTTCCACCCATGCACATCTGACCACGAGCCAGTCCTATACATACACACAAGAAGACATGGAGAGGCAAAACTCTCTAGTACTATCTCCAGAGGACTCAGACACACAACACACACACACACACACACACACACAGGAACCCAGTTACTCCAAATTAAAAAGAGGAGGTGGTCTTTGGATCAACCATCCTTTACTTGCTTTTTGTGTGTTCTCCCTTGTTTTCTTATTGAAGCACTTTATTGCTCTTCTTTGCAAAAAGACAAGAAAAGTGACTAGTATTATTGTTTTAGTCAATGCTATGGTCTGAAGTGTTGAAGGGTGGACTGTCTGCAAGTCACAGCACACGGGAGTCTTTGTAGAAACCCTGAATGAAGCATTCTGGGAGTCCTTAGGGATGCTGGTTGCCCTGGTCTTGGGGGTGGATGATTGATACAATACGTATAATGGGCACATGTGTGTGTTAACAGGGGTTGTGTGTGTGTGTGTGTGTGTGGGGGGGGGGGGGTACAATTGAGGTTGCCACCGGCATAATGAGGGCAAAAGTGCGTTTATGCATGTATCAACACGACTGGCCAATGTATAATGGGACATGTAGGCTATATTGTTTCCGACTCGTCCCCATGGCAGCAGATGTGTTACACAGCAACAACAAAAGCTCATAAATCACTGTCTAGAGCGTGTGGATTTGCGTGTTTGGATTCTCATTCTGTTCTGCTGGGCTGTTTTGCGTGTATGCATTTTTTTCTTGTCGGCCTCTTCTGTGTGTGTGTGTGTGTGTGTGTGCATATTTGCAAGCACATTATTTGTGTGTAACGTTTGATCCCATAGCGGTCTAAATAAGTGTGAGTCAGTGTGTGAACTCCCTTGCCTGGTGTGTGTGTGTGTGTTTTGACAAGGCGGGGTCTTCACAGTAGTCTAATTCAAAGTATAGCTGGGGGGGGGGGGCTGTATGTGACATCGTCATCATTAAACACCAGTAGCAGCTATTGCTACTCTCTAGTTCAGCTTACACGCACGCACACATGCACACACACACTCAATGCAGCCCACCATATTTCCAGCTGGGAAAAGGTGTAGAGAGACCTGTGGTCTCCTGATAAACACAATTCAGTTTCTCTAGATCCACCTAACAATCACATGTGATATTTGGTCAGGTCAGAGTCCGTTTACACACACCTCCTCACGGATGACTCAAACCCACACGGCCCAAACCCACCTACTGCCTACACTTGACTTATTCTAAAGTAGTGAATGGAGTAGTGAAAAGAATATTAATCATCCCACATCTCTCTATCTCCCACTATCGTTTTTGTGCCTGTCTTTTAACTTGTGTCATCATCGCGGGCTCTCTGTCCACATCTGCGGTGGGAGGATCACGATGCGTGCCCACGGCTCGCTTAATGCCTTTTGATCAAGATGTTCCAGCTGAATTCATCCCAGTGCTAATGATTCTGGAAGAGGTCCAGATGTTTTATTACAGGGCCAATAGCTCAACTTCACAGCAAAATGGATGAGTTTAATTTCCAATTTGGATGTCTAATGCCGTCTTCACACTCCATGGGAACGAGATTCGTAATGAGTTCTGTTGTTCATTCTGGATAGTAAATATCGCTCAAGGCCGTGATTTTTATGACTTTTTGAACAGTGAATCAGTTGGGGAATGGATGGGTAGTGATTAAATTGTGTTAATGTTAATAATTGTTATCTCTAACAAAGACAGCATTGGTTTGTCTGAAAAACACAAGTTAAGTAGCGGTTACGTGTGGAACTAGGTTAAACCTAAATGCAGACAACACAAAGACAAAAATGATAGTTTAACAGGTTTGTTCCAATGTCCAAGTTTGGGGATGCAACAGGGTAAAGCCAAATCCAAAATCCAATGAGAATCCGGGGTACAGAGCGTGTGTGGTACTGTGTTTCTGAGGGTCCGTGTCAGAGATCCGGTGTGGAGAGCAGGAGTGAAGTGGCAGCAGGAGTCAGGTTCACGGAACTGTGGCAGACAAAGAGTAATCAGGACAAGCAAATATCACAAAAACTAGTGCAACAGGTAGCGTCAGCAGCGAGACCAACGTGGCTGTCTTGACGATGATCTGACGAAGAGTGGTGGGGTGACCGGGTATTTGAAGCAGGGGTGATCAGAGTAGATGAGCTGCAGCTGGAACCCTGACTCCCGCACACCTGGGGTCACTCCTGCAATTAAGGACAGGAGGGGGGGGGCAGAGACAGAGCGCTACCAGCAGCAGACCTAACAGTAGCAAAGACTGAAGCAATATGATGTTCTTAAACCTCCATAAAAAGTTTATTAATAATGGAGGGGTCTACATAGTGCATGAATCCTTGATCATGGATTGCACCCTGTCATAACCTTAAAGGAGAATTCAGGCCAATTTTTATGGTAATCTTGATCGCTATAAATATGAGAGTACTTTCGATTGAACTCCCCCCCCCAACCTGAATCAAGTGTACAAGTTTCCACTGAGCTGAAAACGGCAGTTAACGGTGGAAGCTTGTACACGTTTAACCCTTAAGTGTTGTCTTCAAGTCAAAATTGAAAATCGACATTTTGGGTTTTTCATCAACGTTTTTAACTTTTTCTTACATTTTTGTCCCTTTTTTCAACACTTTTTTCAATGTTTGTAACTTTTTTGACGTTTAACACTACGTAACACTAACTTCTTAACTTTGGTTTTACAGTTATTTTTGGAAGTGATGGTCAATAAACCTCAATTTTAGGAAATTATACCTGATGTTTGAGTTAGAAAAGCAAAGATTAGGAATTATTTAGACTAAAATTAAAGGAATGGATGTTGATGGATAATCACAGACTGGAATATGTCAGCTTTTACTCAATACTTCAATTTTTTTTTTTTTCAAATGCTATTAAATTAAATAGGACTCCCCAAAATTATTGTAATTAGAAATTTGTACAGGCCAAAGAGCGTTGTGTGGAATCAATCATGTTATTTTGAGTAATTTAAAAGAACAATGATATGAGAAACGGCTCAATTTGACCCGAGGACAACATGAGGGTTAACAAGATTAACATAAAAATTGTCTGGAATTCTCCTTTAAAGATAACTACAATCTTTAACTAACACAAACCTAGACAAATTAGTCATCAAACTTAGTAAAGTGAGATGAAGATAGAAGATAGAAATTCACTGCTGGTACTAATTTTATGTGGCTGCATACAGACAACCAGACAGTGCGGTGTGAAAGAAATGCCCCCCCCACCCCCCCCCCCCCCCCCCCCCTCATTCATTCCAATGAGGCCACTGCGTTGACTCAGCTGATGCAAAGGTTTCCAGGTTTGTCCAGAAAAAAAGTTGAACCGGACTTAACTTAGGCTGTAAAGAAATGCGATGTAATGTGGCAAGGTGCTGCACTGGCCAAGCAAATATGTACAAGTGCACTGTAACATGGTTCTACTATTTATCTCCCTGTCATCATCACAAAAGATGACCTAATTGTCGGTTTGATGCATTTCTTGAGCAGGAAGATCTTTTCTTTACAAACTGCTGTGCAGGAATCCGAATGCAGAATTTCACAGAATATCCCGAAGATTCAAAGAATTAAAACTTCTGTTAACACCTCCACCCCAAGCAGAAAACAGTCTGCTTAATTCTTTTCAATCTTTTCATTCTGGATCACAGCTGAAAACTGTAAAGAAATCTACAGATCCTGTTTGTGTCGGCTCATATGGCTTTAAAGTCATGAATCTGTTACTCCAACTGGACTTCCTGGATCGTATTTCATTGTCTCCCACTTACGCAACCCAAGTCTGAACGCCCGCTCTATGACATTTGGGTTGGTTGACCCCTAGGGGAGGATTCTTTACGCGATGAGATGAGGATATATTATCTGAAAAGGGTCTATTGACTGAAATGTCATAACTACATTTAAGTGAATACAACAGTGTGCAGGTTTCTTCTTAGTTTACAGATATTTTGGTCCTCCAAACATTTCCCCAAGAGTTTGTGGTACACAAGAACTTCTTGTATGTTTCTACTAGAGGTCTAAACTTAACCATGTCTTAACCATAAGGTCATTTTCTGAGTGGGAAGACCAAGGGTGTGAAGGGCGTAGATTGCCGATGACCTATTGAAACAAGTCTTTCATTAGTAGCCAACTGCAGAATGAGAAAGCAAATTAATCTAATTACAGTGTTTGAAAAAAAAAGCTGCTCCTTTGGCTGAACGCCTTTCAAGGGTGCAAAAGAACCTTTGATTGTTATTTAATCAATTCAATTCAATTGTATTTACATGGCGCCAAATCACAACAGTTATCTCACAGCGCTTTTCATCAAAGAGCAGGTCTAGACCGTACTCTGTGATGTTACTTACAGAAACCCAACAACCACTGGTCAGAGCTGTCAGAGTGTGTATGAGTTGGCTCTTGGAAGGCACTGGAGTGTTTTTTTGTGACGACACGACCAAGCACAGCTAAGTCTGTAATCACACCGAGCCAGTCTGAAATGTATTAGTTAAGAGAGCAAACGCTGCTGGTATTAGCATGTCAAAAAGTAGTTTCACTGACTGGTTCCAACAGGCCTCATATGGAGCTAGAACAGTGACAGTAACCTGTGGTATTGAAAATAAAATTTGGAATTGAAACAACAAATATCGGCATTGAAAACTGTTCAACTGAAGGATAAAACACAAACATCAAAATGTAATAATCTCATAATCCTTTGATATTATTTCACTTTGACGTTTGTTTGCATCATGATAGGTTTTTCAATGTCAATGTAAATTTTTTCTTGATGTCCGTGTCTTTTCAATGACAGTTTTTTTTTTTTTTTACGCTGTCAACATTTTTTACAATGTCACTGTTTTCAGTTTCAACTTTCTGTCACTGTTTTGGCATAGGGAGGAAGGGCCTGAGGGGAGGGATAAAGGGGGCGTGGCTTGTGGGAATTTACATAGGCTACTGGCGAGAGACTGCACCTAAAAAAAATTTACATTGACTTTGAAAAACCCATCATGATGCAAACAAATGTCAAAATGAAATAATATCATAGGATTATGAGATTATTACTTTTTGATGTTTGTGTTTTATACTTCAGTTCAACAGTTTTCAACGCCAATATTTGTTGTTTCAATGCCAAATTTTATTTTCAATACCACAGGTTACTGTCACTGTTCTAGCTCCATAGCCTCAGTGCCAAAAACCTAAATCCTGCTGTGGGTTACCATCACGGCTGTTCCGCTTGCCCTTCAACAGCTGCTGGCCACCAAATACACACTGTACACCTTCACACTGCGACTTGTAACTGGAGTAAATCATAGAGTCATCCCTTAAACACCTCTGTTACCCAGTCAGTGCCTGACTAAGCCTAAACTGCCAAATTTAGACCCAGATAAACTTGTGCCTACAGGGCGAGCAGCATGGCTTGTACTGACTGGCAGACCTTGGCAGGAGAGTTACGTAACACAACGTCATGGAACTGGTTGTGACCTTTCTCTGTTGCTCACAGCTGGGACACTGCTGTTCTTGGAACACTTTGAGACATAATTGTATTGTAATACCAGTGTTCCACCTTTGGAAAAGTTCATTGAAATTATGATTTGTGCTGCGGAAAGGAACCACACTAAGCATTGTGGTGATTCTTCGCCTGACTGATTAGACCAAAAAACCTGCAAAGACAGGGTCATCAAATATTAAAGATTTTTTTCATGTAAAATGCACTATTTTCACCTCCAAAGCCCAAAACCAAACACAAAAGAGAATGCACTCAGTCCGCTTCATAAATAAGTTATATTTGCGCAGATTTTACAATTGAAAATGGTTAAAAGGGACATTTTCCTGCTTCCTCAATTTATGCCCGTGGCTGTGGTTGTGAAAGCGTCTCCTCCGGATTTAGAGAGAGCAATGATTGTGACTTAGCAAAGCAGCAAAGAGAAGAACACCACCTGCTTTCAGTAATGATGCATGTCCGAAACAATTCTTCCAGACAAGCTCAAAGTAGGCCTCGGTGCTGCGTGCTGCACACCAGGCTCCATGATTCATTAAAGTCAGGGACAATGTGTGTGTGTGTGTGTGTGTGTG
>NC_045746.1:11853998-11854790 GCF_008692095.1 Etheostoma spectabile
GTGTGTGTGTGTGTGTGTGTGTGTGTACTTCTGTGGTCATGCTTGTGTGACTGACAGCTCTACCTGTGTGACGCTTAAAAATTACAAGGGAGGACATTTCTAATTGCCTTGCTCAGGCTTCAGTCTCTAGAGTATTAGGGTGGGGGGGGGTTATTTTAAAGTGCACAGTTGTGAGCTGGCCAAATTTAGACTTGCACCAAACTGCTGACTTTCCTACAGCGTCAGCGATTTGAGAAATTAAGAGAGAAAGGAAGAAGGTGGAGTAAGGGAAATCCAGTAGGAAAAGCAGTTTTTAAAGGGAAACCTCGTCAAACCTTTCCCAATCAGCGGAGATCACCCTCACTTTATTCCTCTTTACTGGAGAAAATTCAACGGGCACTGCAATTATTTCATTACCTTGCACGGCAGCTGGATTCTGACGATTTCACGAGATCCCGCAGACATCTGTCTTGTCAGGCTGCAAGTAATGCGATTGTGCCAATCAGCGGCCTGTGAAGAGCTACTGGCAGCTAAGAGCGTGGTTCAGGTGTGTGTGACGACACTGAGAGGGGACCGTTTGCTTTAAAACAACAATGGCTAAGTTTCCATCCACTTCGTCAATCGATTTAGCTGAAGTTTAGTAAGTAAAACTCATGTGAATAAAGCTGGTGAAAGTGGGTTTCCATCCAACGGCTTTAAAGCCAATAAAAACCTGTTGTGATGACGTCACACGCTGTTTTGCAATCACATTGGTATATTGAATTGATTTTAGACCAGTGGTTCTTAACCTGGGTTCGATCGAACCCCAGGGGT
>NC_045746.1:11854800-11854922 GCF_008692095.1 Etheostoma spectabile
AGTCTCAGGGGTTCGGCGGAGGTCAAGACACACACCCGACTCATATGATGTTATTGCTAAGAAACCTCTGGAGATTTTCATACCGTTTGTTACAACATATCTTTGCGAGCAATCCTTTTCGA
>NC_045746.1:11854932-11859310 GCF_008692095.1 Etheostoma spectabile
CGTAAAAACGAAGAAAAGGAACAGACTTTGTTGCGAAAATGACATGAGAGTGGCACTTTCCAAGGTGAAGCCGCTCATTTCTGAACTGGTCTCTGGAAGGCAACAGCAGAAGTCACACTGATTTGCAGTAAATATTCATTATTATGTTTTTGTTTTTGTGTGAAAATCATGTTTTAATGGTTTTGTTCTTTGAACACTGATGTTGATGCACGGTTCATTTTGTGCACCAGTAAAATATCTACCTATGTTTTGAATTTTATTTTTCCAATTAAGGAGGGTTTGGTGAATGCGCATATGAAACTGGTGGGGGTCAGTACCTCCAACAAGGTTAAGAACCACTGTTTTAGACATTTTAAGGTGTTTCCATTCATTTTCGCATTGAATTGCACAACATTTAAGCAACAACAAAGTTGTGTACACACGATCAATACTGAATAAGTTGGAGTGCCCATGTTCCAGCTGAGAGCAACATATCAAGCTAAAATAAGAAAACAGCAACTCTATCAACACATCGCTATGACGATGCAGATTGTGGTATCTGAACAGCACCTGATTCAAGTCACAAGTCATTAGATACTACAAGATGCAACTTGCCTTTTATTGTCCCTATTGAGACAACTCTTTTTTGAGACATGTCTCGCTGTTTGAGCGCCTTCCATGTACTCCGGAGGACGTCCCACGGCTTGTCCTAACCTTTGTCGGCCATTTCCTTCGCGAGTTCCTTATAAATTAAATGAAAAAAAGTCCATCGTTCCATCATTCGTCCACTTCCATCTGTCTTTGTTGACGCACGCCATGTGTGCAGACAGAGAAGAAATACTGGACGGAAATTGACTACAACTTCTTCTTCTGCGTTTTGTGGTGGGTTGCAACCATAAAATGACCTACACATTAATCTTAATTCATTATTTATTTGGCAAATAACGTTTCCACCAGTGTTTATCGCATAAGCCGTATATCGATCAAGAGAAAATTCGATGAAACTGAATGTATTTCCTCTGAGTCGATATTCATGAAGTTCCATCAAATTTTACTGTTTCCACAAGGCGTTTTTCATTCGATATCACTTAATTTGGATAAAAACGTGTGGATGGAAACACAGCTACTGACAGCTCCTGAAGAAGTTAGCGTAGATGCTGCAATAGCATCACTTATATCGGAACTGGAGACTATGTCTTTACTGAAACAAGAACAAATAATGGCACTGAAGGCTTTTTTATGGTAAAGATGTTTTTGCCCGCTCAAGTCGTTTGTTGATCTGATTGGTTGAAGTTGGACGGTGATAGACAGAAGGTTCATCCAATCACCTGCCAGGTACCTGCCTTTTTAACATTTTCCAATGACAGTTTCTCAGATGGTTCTGACAAGCCATTTGGCACAACAGGTTATCAATTTTACACATAATGAGAAGACATCTGCATGTGTAATGGGTGTGACGTCATGGCCCTGTGAAGGGTGGGGTTATTTAGGGACACAGGTAATTTGCGTTCTCTCTCTCTCTCTCTCTCTGTCTCTCTCAGGCCAAACATTTCAGAGGTTTAGATGAGCTCAATCTTGGAGCAGAGGTAAGGATTGTAAGTTATGTACCGTGATATTTATCAAACATGTAACAGAAATGTTCAGTGTATTGTTTTTGTTTTTCCCTTTTTCTAGTAACGGTCATAACAACATTAAAAACATGCCGCTGGTCTGAATGAAACCTAAATGACTTGAAGGTACGGCAGACTGTCCGACCATTCTATTAAATGTATTGTTTTAAAATATTCTGAAAAGTGGTTTAATATTGTTTGGATTGTTTTATGGGACTGTCTGCAAGTGCAATATTGTCTGTCATTGTTTTTTCCCACATTCATTTAAAGTAACGGGCATTTATTTCTACAATTTGTTTTCCTTGTTTACTTGGGTTTGTTTTTGTTCATTTCAAATATTACTATTATTATTATTATTATTATTAAAGGGTAAAGTGAAATATTGCAGGCATTGCTCAATTTTAGGGCTGTTATAGGCTCAAAGATAGCTTTGGAGACCCCTTATTGCTTGCTAATGTGGTTTGACGTGTTGCCTTCTATAGTTCCATTCATGTATTTAATGTGTGAGTTTTAAAGTGTGCAGTGGTATTTTGCTCTTTTGCTCTTTTATTGTGTGCATTGGGTCCTAACGCATATTAATAGCCTCTAAATTATTCCAGTGCAAATTTGCTATTTATATCAAGTGATTGTGCCGGTGTCATTGCACTTTATCCCTTTTTCTAAAGTCGCTACTGTGTGGTTCCACGCTGGCGCTGTTGGCCGTCTTTTATTAGTGTTTTTTAATCTACACAAATTGTGTGAATAAATTCCATTTATATTTTGTAGGTGGCCTCCCGCTCCGGTTTGTTCTGGAAACTTACCTGTTTTCAATCGCTACACGTGGAACATGCGGAAACAATTGTGTAATGACTACTGCGGATTGTCTTGGATTGGGCTACGGGACAAATTGACAACACAAAGTCTGCATACCAAACTGGGGACATGGAGTTGGTCATTTACCAGGGTGTACACTTCCCAGGCCAGGAGAGTCTCATGAAATTATATTGGCTGCATTATTAGTATTTGACCAATTCATGGGACTAAAAGTCCATTTTGACCATTATCTTTTGAACGTTCTTGCGGCTTGGCTCTCTGGCTAGCTAGCATTGTGGTCCTGACTGCGATGTTTCAACATGTGATGGATTATCATGACATTTTACAACAGATATCCATGGTTCCCAGAAGATGAACCTTTATAACTTTGGTGATTCCTTAACCTTTCACCTAATGCCATCAACAGGCAACTTATTATGTGAAATACAGTATATCTGGAATGCCTCTTTAAGAGTTAAGTGTAGAGGGCAAATTAGCATGTGGTCCCCACATTTGAAACACATACTAAATTACAACAATTTATTAGAACAAAAGGGCTGCTGATGTAATTTGCTATGGCATACTTTAAGGGCAGGGAAATCTGTCATTATCCCTTTAAAGGGTAATATGACACAATAACAAGCTGATGAGGTTGGATATAGATCAGAAAATGATTCCCCTTACTAAGTGTCACCAGCAAAATACAGCATAAATCTTTGTATATCAATCCATTCATCCCTATTCACATTCCCATTCTCAAGTGAAATTAAACTGTTTTAGATCATTTGTAAGTGTGCAGGAACTACAGACTAATCCCTAAATCTGAGCAGCTTTGCATTTCATTTTTCAGCCCCTCTGCCTTCGTCTTTCTTTCCCCTTAATAGACTTTCTCCCTCTTCATGCCTCTACACAATGAAAATCACGAGCAGTGCAATTGTAAGGATGTCTTTGGGTGTTCTTATCCATGTCCATAAGCTTATTTAGGACAATTAATCGGTCTGGGTTTACAGGTTTTAATTCCAAAGGTTTAATACGGGGTTGAGACTAATGTAGGTGCTTTTGTTGTATGACTTAAACGCATCTGACTCTCTGCCTACTTTAGAGTCAGGACTACTGTAATCCTTTCTCACATCACGCATGCATTCACACCCCCACACAGGCACAGAAGGGCATGCATGCACTCTGCACAAACACATCTTTTTATACATATTAATCACCCCCAAACAAAAATCATTGTTATGCAGAGCCTTTATTAGAAATCATCCTTTCATCTAATCCTGGGGCTGCTCTTTCATGTCTGATCTGTTGGCTTCTGTTTCTCGTCATATTTTCACAAGTAAAATAGCACACGAGCCATCACACTGTGTGTCTTTGAGGTGCTTAAAGCAGCACAGACTTGTAAGTAGCTTCGACATGAGTAAGATATTTACAGAAAATCCTGTTGAAGACAAACAACATGACGTCCGTGGAAAGACCTGCCAAAGGTCCTGCGTCTTTATTTAGAAGCATGGGTCACCATCACGCCTTTACTCCTAACTAGTAACAGGAACGGACGGGATGAAGATGGATTAGACGGTGACATCATGAGTTCAAGCTCTAGGAAAATGTCAGCCCGTGTTGGAAGTATGTCACACAGGTTTCTGGAACAATACAGCTGAAGTCAAGGCAATTTTATTTGTAAAGCACAATTCATACTCAAAGTGCTTTACAGAGGCAGAGAAACACATTGGAAACATAAAGAATAAAGTAAAAGTCCAACTACTCCAACTGCTTTTTTTTCAATGTTTGTCCTTTTTGACGTTTTCAAAACTAACTTTTTAACTTCAGTTTTACAGTTAGTTTTGGAATTTATGGTCAATTGACCTAATTTATAGGAAATTATATCTAATGTTTGAGTTAGAAAAGCAGACATCAGGAATTATTTCGACTAAAATGAAAGGAATGTATGTTGACAACAGGATAATCACAGACTGGAATATGTCAACTTTTACTCAATA
>NC_045746.1:11859320-11859410 GCF_008692095.1 Etheostoma spectabile
ACCACTTCAATTTTTTTTTTTTCAAATGCTATAAAATTGAAAAAGACAGCCCAAAATTATTGAAAGTAGAGATTTGTACTTGCCAAAGAG
>NC_045746.1:11864420-11875696 GCF_008692095.1 Etheostoma spectabile
TGCAAACACCTCTTTCATTCCTTCAACCAGCTTCTTGATACGGCCGGCATGGCGATGTGTGAGCATATCCAAAACCTATTGATAGCCAAGTCTTTGATAATCCTTAAAAGTAGCTTTTTATCCTTCTTATTGGGTCTGCACTGTTGGCTGGTTGGCTGGTCGGCTGGTTGGTTTTGGTTTACAGCAACCATAGCAACGCACAGAGCTGCCCATAAACCGTAAACTGCAGTAAAAACCCAGATGGAGACGCATATTCTGAATGCGCTATATGCATGTCCAAAGAATGCCTCCAAAACTTGAATAATACCAGAATATCATTACTTGACCTGTATAAAATTTAGAGTATTGTCATATACAGAATTGAATATTGGTGTGGATGTAATAACATGTAAACACACTCACTGTTGTTGTTTTGGGTAAAGTTTTATGTTATCTTATGTTCTTCTTCATACCTTTGACTATATGAGCCTCATTTCACTGTTTACTGATAGATCATTGCTGCTGCTTCAAAATAAAAGCTGTGAAGCAGATACAGGAAGTGCAATTTATTGTACATGTAGATCTTCATCGACAGCGCTAACACAACAAGACATGGACACATGGCAATAGTTGGTCCAGAGATCAGTTTTAAATATTTTTTGTAAGGAATAGTACAACCAGAAAAAAACAGAGTGGGCTAATGAAGAGCTGCAGATGACAAGTTCTTTTGGGAACCGTTCCCTCTACGCCTGCATGGACTGCTATGCCTGCATTTGTTTTATAGATAGATAGATAGATAGATAGATAGATAGATAGATAGATAGATAGATAGATACTCTGGCCAGGACACTCTTGAAAAAGGGATTTTTAATCTCAATGACTCTTTTCCTGATTAAACAAAAGCAAACTAAAAAAAGAAAGAAACAGTTACAAGGACATACAAATACACACATACAGAAAAAACCCAGAAATATGCATGAAATTAAAAATAAGATTAAAAAGAAATAGCAAAATGCTAAAACAACTACTAAAAAAAAATATAAAAAACTTACAGTACACAGTATACTTTGTATATACAAGTGTAGAATACAATTTACAACCTACATACATAATTTATAGCAAAATAAAATATGTATAATATTAAACGGCAGTTATGAACAATATATTAATATTTCTGTAAAGCAAATGCAAAATGGAGAAGATATTGAACATAGCATTTCGAAGGTCTGAAGAAAAGAACACCTCTAAAGGATGCTTGGAACGCGACTGCATTGACAGTAGGAGTTCAAAAATAACTTCTAAAAGTTATTTTTGAATAGTCCAATTGTTGTTTGCCGCTCATTTAAATGAATCACAAAAAAACAATATCAAAGCAGCAAAAAAGAAAGGACTTTCCCGTTTCTCCTGCTCTGTATGGCCGTGGATCCGTCAGAATGCGGAGACCAAAAATCAACAGCTTAGAATGTAAATACTGGCCCACACGAGAAATGATTAAATCCTTCATTTGCTTCTTTTTCAAAATTTACATTTACATTAATTTCCCATTCTTTCCAGAAGATGAAAAGTAATTGCCTTTGTTTTCATGTGCATTGTACAATAGTCCTGAGATTTTGACAGTGCTGAGGTATGCAAAAAGGAAAGGTTAATATGTTGGGGGTAGGGTGGAGTTGGGTTGGGGGTGGGATGTAGCCCTGTCGAATATGAAATGCTATCAAATTACCATGCTTCACATGTCTCGAATTAGCATACATCAGATCAAACAGCCTGAGACTCCTCAGTGATTGTGCGTCAGGCGGATGTTCAGTTTCAACCCTATTTTACTTCCAATTATCATATCGTTATCATAGCATCGGCTGCTGTGTAGACAATTTAGTCCACACTACACTCAGGGGAGTGGTAGAAATGGTGTTACCAGACATCCATCCATCCCTCCATCCCTCCATCCCTCCATCCATCCATCCATCCATCCATCCATCCCTCCATCCATCCATCCAGCCATGGATGTCTGTTTGTGTTTGACTTTGCTGTCATGACGCTGTAAACTCTGAATCAGCTTTTCCCTTGGTGGAGTCACACTGTTGCTCTAATGCACCTCAGAAGACAAAATGGTAAAATTCCCAATTTGTTGCAGGTTAAACAAGTGCAATATGGATATGTCACAGTTTCAAAAATGTATTCATGTTTTCCCTAATCTGTAGCCATTCATAAAAGTGAATTACTGCCAGGGCCCTCAGTGTTTGGTTAGTCTTTCAAAAGTCATTCACATTCAAACAGAGTATTTGATGTGCAGATGATCTCTGGCAAGCTCTGTGCAAAAACAGCACCGCGGTGCAACTCTAGCACAAATAAGAACAAAACAAAATTGAAATTAGCATCTTGAACATAAAAACTGTTATAAACTGGGAGTGTTGTGTTTGAATGGCCACAAAACTGCATCTTAGAATGAAGTGCCTCCTTGTTATGGCACATTAAAAGCCCTTCTGTAATATAGTTTTGGTGCTGTTAGGAAGTTGTGAATTATTCCAGAATTAAACTGATGCATCGACACACTCACACCATCCTTGACCGTCTAAAAACCGCACCCACTTAGACGCACAGCGTTCATAGAAGCGAACAAAGAGTCTGAAAGCGCACCCTTGGAGGAGAAGAAAAGGACGGTTAAATAAAAGGACTGAGAGAGGGTGAAAATGGTGGGCTGGGGAGAGCAGCGCTCCTTAGAAACAGTGATTAACATTTGCTTGGCTGTCATGCAGTGAACTCCTGCCGTGCAGTCAGGGTCCTCGCAGAAATTATTGTGTTGGATTGTTGAGGAATGGACAAAGAAAAATGAAAAGAAGGGCGGAGTTTCAAAGAAGAGGGAGAAAAGGGGGGAGGGAGGAGAAGGATGTGAAAGAGAAAATCCATTAATAAACTGGCATTTACCTTTTGGGTCTTCTAACTCTTAACAGGGCACATGGTGCGCCACCATCCCCCAAACGAGTCCCATCCATGATTACAGTACATGATGCAAGATATCTCTTGGGTTGTTGAGTGGGAGAAGCAGCCAGCTAAGTGGAAATGGAAATAGACAGGACAAGAAAAGACAGGTGGTACAGGGTGCGATGGGTCAAAACCACAGAGGACAGGACCAGTTATATAACGTGCCTGGGACCCAAGGGGATCAGTGGGGCAGGGCAAGGTGTGGGAATGTCCCACATCATGGCTTTACTGAGTCCGGAGTTCCCCTTGTACTGTTGCTGCTACAGGTATATGTTATGTAGTTTCCATATTCCACTATAGTTGGTTCTGCTGGTTTCTGAAGTACTTTTCAACTTCAAATTCAGTTTTCAAAGTATTCTTACAAAAAAAAATGTTTTTGGTCACTTGCAATCGCAGAGCAAAGTGCAAACACACAATGAAATAATGTCAAATTATAATGTTATATGGTAAATTAATCAGTTACACATCTAACAGACAAGGAGCAACATTACCACATATTTGGAGTCTCTGGCAATTTTAAGTCCGATGCTCACTCTAGTTTTAGCTCTGTTTTGGTCTCCACAAACACAATGTCTGATTGTGCAGCTGCTAGTTGCTAACATCGTTAGCTGACCCGTGCCTCGGCTGGAAACAAGGTCAATAAGAGCACTGAGAGTGAACCGAAACAGTAAAATGTTAATGTGTAAATCCAAAAGAAATGAGCTGAAAGAGGCTAAAAAGCTCGGTAGTGCTGAGTGAAAATACAGAGTTGGGTGTGTGGTTTAACCACTAACCCATATTTTCCACTGGAAATGGAATTAATTTAAAATTCAGAATGTTTTATCAAGTTTCTGCAAAACCTTACGCTTCCGCTTGACATTAATGGGCATTGCAACAGACTTTTAATCTAACTTTTTGGATATTTTGTATGGAAATGCTCCTTGGGTTTTTCATGTGCACAGACATTTATCTTTGATGAAGAACCAGGTGTTTCCTAACGCAGTTGCTCATCTTTTGTACTGACGATTCAAATGCGAGAGTTTCCTGACCCTCCAAGCTTTAAAATTTGTACCGCTGCCAGTCAGTGGTGTGTAGAAAATGAATGGGACTTTACTTACAAAATTCTCCACTTTGCAATGCTAAAATCACCACACCGACCCAATAAGATTAATTAAAAAACAGTTCATCTTTATCCTCAGATAGGAAATGAAAAATTACCCTTTTTCTCTCAGATATGAAATGAAAAATGACCAGAAGCATAGTGGACCATGGGTCCATGCTGCTCTCTCGTAAAGAAGGAGGACAGCGATGGCAAAATTACTCACTTTGCGTACTCAAGTGAAGATACTTGTGTAAAGAAATACTCCAGTAAACGTAGAAGTACTAATTTAACTTTTTTATTCAAGTAAAAGTCACAAAGTACAGGCTTGGAAATGTACATAAAGTATAAAAGTAAAAGCAGCCTTGCAATTGTTTTATGCAACGCTACTTGGAGCACACAAATGTTACTAGAGAGAACACTGAGAAACTAAAAGGCTCTTTATATGCCATTGGCTACATTTTAAATGGACGTCTGCCAATAGTCCTAAAACATCCGATATAGGATGATTGACAGAGACTGGGACTCCAGGTTAATACGATTTTGACTGAGCAGCAAGATATGAATTCAGTTGTGATTCAACTGTGATTCCAAATCCAGTTTCTCTGTTTTAATCTTCCCTTTAACATTGAAAGGAATGTACATCTATTTGTTTGTGCTCAAATATGGCTTCTGGAAAGAAAATAAAGTATAAAATAAGAATTACTAAACTGACAATAATTAAGAAGTTGCCCATACTTTAGAGTTACACAGCACATTCAGGAGGCATTGATGCCTACTGTCTCAAACATCTCTCTCAGATAAGGAGGATCAGGAATGTCTTGCTGCTTGTCAGCCAAATCTCTGTTTTCTTCATTTCAATCATGTCACCGTCCATACTATTATGTGCTAACGTTAGCGGCATCAAGCTGCAATGATTTGCCGCAAATTAATGTCCAGTAACTCCAGTAACTCCAGTGAAATTATTTGAAACTTATTGGTGAGGAGTAGATTAGGACTGTATTTAAAGCTGATTCTGGTTCCCAACTTCGCCCCGGGTGTGTCTGTTAAAACCCGGATGAGACAACTTCTCTCTTTTGATGCTTCATCACAATCAAGTAACAGTACACTCATGGGCATGGGCAGCTCTGCTATGGCTGTGTGTTTGTGTGTGTGGTTCAGCAAAGAAATAAATAACATTGTAAAGGCTACCATACTACCATGGATGATATATGCTAGCAAATAATAACAAAAAACACTATTAATTACATTATCTTAATTCCACGTAACTGTAGCATGTAATGGCGATTGTTGCCGTTTTTATCAACAGCCAGGTGCAACCTAGCTAACAGGTGAAGAACACAAACAACAAAATCATTAGCTAGCTTGCTTTTTTAAAAAACTTTTTTTACTTATTCGCAAGAACTACAGACCAATACAACAACAGGCTTGAATAAACTGACAACATCAGTTTTACAACTTACAGTTCTCAAGGACTCACACACACACAATCTCAACTGATTATCCTCCGGACAGCTTGTCTCTTTTTCTTTTCTCATTTTTTCTTCGACATGCACCCACAATCACACCTGATAGACGATCTTTTGTACAAAACTAAAGCAACGAGCCAATTTCGTCAAAGGCAAGGAGTAGAAAGTGCCGATACTTGTGTAAAAATGTGAGGAGTAAAAGTAAAAAGTTGGCACAAAAATAAACAGTAAAGTAAAAATATTGGAAAAATCTACTTGAGTACAGTAACTTCCCATCTCTGGAGAAGGAGGGATGACTGAAGAAATAAAGGGAGAAAAAATGACTCGTTGTGGTGACTAATAGATGAGATAGAGATTGTGTCACAGGGAATGAGAGTGGAAGGAGCAAAGAGGGGAGTTAATATGGAGGTGTGGGGGCCTTAGAACAGTATTTTATATCTTCTCCATTAAGGGTATCCATTTATTGCACTCGGAATCATTTAAAAATCATTAAAATGAACACGCTTTTCATTGATTTGCTGGAGAATTGTGTGAAAATCCATCTCGGCTTTGGTTTGGGAACATGTTAAGAATACATGTGCCCGTGTCAGAATATGTCACCATCATTCATGCAATGTTCATAAAAAAATCCCATCCCATCTGTCCCGAGCAGCATTATTAGTTATATAATACACGTCAGCAGCAAATATCAGTAGACGCATATCATTCATTGTTCTGTGGTGACAATGGGCCGAGAGTGAGACAAAGCACTGCAACACCATCTGAGTAAAAGTGCGTAATAATGGATGTATTATTCATTTGATACCAGGTGAATATTTCATGACCTGTGAGTAGAAATTGCTCTTAGAGATTATTTCAGTCTGGGGTCAAAACTCGGTGGAAATCATCCGAGTTTGAACCAGAAAAATCACGTCAGCTGGTGTGTTTTCTGGGTTACTGTAAATCTTATCCAGTCTCTTTTCTGCAACAGAACAGAAGCTCCTACCCCCAGTGATTTGTTGGATCCACTGAGGTAGTGAATAAAATATATTGCATATTGTCTATTTATGATGTGCTTTTTTTGTTGTTCATCCAAAGCCCTTCAGTTTCTTTCTCCCCCCCTGGCCTCGGTATTAAACACTGGCTCAACACTACATCATTACTACACACTGGAGAAAGACGCCATGCACCAATTTGTTGTACTCACTGTAACAGCATAACATGATTCATACTGTAGTCTCTGTTTGCCCACTCCACGTGCCCGTAAGTCGTACGGAACAGGCTGTGCTGCTTTTAAATAAGGCAATAGTGCTGTCGCAATCATTTCTTAGAGAATCACTCAAACACCACGACAGCTAAAACAACATCACGGCGTTCCAACACATTGTTTCTTCCCATTTCCTCTTCCTGCTGAGGGACAGTTTGAACACTACGGTTTTGCATTTCTGCTGAATATTCGTGGAGGTGGCAACGAAATGAAAGGTTAATGAAAGATTTCTATCTATTCAGGCTATTGACATCCCTGATGACCTCAGGGATAAGCCTGTGGTGTTTTGGCAGTCCTGGAATGAAAGTGAAAATGTTCAATTTAGCAGTAAAGTGCATTGGCTGTGAATGCAGGTGCAGTGCTGTTATGGCAATACAAATATTTTACATGTGTGGTTTATTTATTCTACCTCTCATGGCTTGATTTCTCACTCCCCCCCCCCAGTTAAAAGCAAAACAATTCACCACTTTTGAGAGTGATTCAAATCCAAAACCGTTCTGGACTGCAGTACAGTGAGCTGTTAAAGTATCCACTGAGACAAACATAATGCAATTACATGTCAGCATGTTGCACCTGTAGCTTCTGTATGTATGACTCGCTCTCTTTCCATCTGCACTGCTTCCATGGCAACTATGGCCAGTCTGCTACAGGACAAGCTAATGAGCATTAGGTACGCACAGCATAGAAGGGCGATCAGCAAATGTTTCCTGGTGAAAGAGAAAGCCAGTCAAGGCAAAGCGTGGAGGGTTGAGGAAACTGTGGAGGAAAACTGGATTAATACTTCTTCTTAGACGTGATTACACATGGTTTTCTTGCTGTTAGATGAGTTAGAATTGGATGAGAAGATTGATACCACTCTTGTGTCTGTAGTCTAAATATGTTACTTCATCTGGTTAGCTTAGCATAAAGACTTAAACAGGGGGAAACTGCCTAGCAACATATATAAAACTATAAAACCCATAACTAGAACTGTTATCTGGCTCAAACATTTGGTAAAAACACCAAAACTGCACAAACATTGTAGCTTTACAAGGTAGTATGTGTCGGACTATTTCTGTTTCCCTTTGTTTCCAGGATCTATGCTAAGCTAAGCTAGCCTTTAGTGTCAGATAGTCAATTGATCTTTTCATCTAACGGTTGGCAACAAAAGGAGAATAAATATATTTCTGCAAATGTTCCTTTTTAATGTTTAGAATAAATGAAATGGATTTTGGAACCAGTTTTCCATTCACATGCCTCCTAGTCTGCAGATACTGGGGGAAGTTTCCTTCAGTGTTCTTTTTTTAATATAATAAAATATATTTCATAGTCACCATGGTTGATTTATATCACAAAGTTGGCGTTCTGGAAGGGAAATGAAATGCAACAGATTCAAAGTAATCACCAGGCTTGACTTTTCAAACTACTGTTGCTCCAAAATCCATTATTTAAGACAGGTCTCTAGTGCTATGCATCTTATAAAAGAGAGAGAGAGAGAGCAAAATCACTTTAAATGAACTCACATCTCACATTTTCTCTGAGGTTTGAATTTGTTTTCCATAAATGGCATCCCTGTCTGGCTGTTTGACTGTGGCTTTGTTTTGTTTATTTCGATTATGATTTCCGTGGATTCTTTTGTGCTCATGTTTCTCTTGAGACACGGATCTCAATCTGACTGAAAACACCTGATGAAATAAGACAAAAAAGGAAAGAAAGCAGACAAGAGGAAGAGGAGGAGGAGGAAGAGGAGGGAGAGGGAGGGACAGATATTGCAGAGGAGTGACTCAGTCTCTCTCCTCATGCCAGCTGTGTTCCAATCTGTCTGACTGATTGGTTTTGGTTCAATAGAGGCTTGACTGGAACAGTAGAGTTTGACGGACAGGTCGCTGGCGCTATCAGCTGATTTCGTCCACAGGCCAAACTATTCTGGGTGGGCGTGTCGTATCTTTGCAACAAAGTAATAGAGCGCAGTCGATAGCCCTTACAGGAATAGCTATCCATTCTGTCTGACTCAAATCTAGATCTACGTCAGACTGAGGGTGGGCTTTGTGTATGTGTGTGACGGGTGTTTGCAGACTTATAAATGAATATTGATTCCTTAAACTGTCTACCTCAACAATCAGTTATCGGCTGGCACAATCAGGGGACTGTCAAACAGCAAGAGAGAGAGAGAGAGAGAGAGGGAGAGAGATAAAAATAGTCTGTCCCTCTCTGCTTCCGTGCACCTTATCTGTGATTGCCCATCCAAAAGTGTGTGTGTTTCTGTTTATGAATCACACAACCAAAGGGAGAGGACATATATCACAGTGCCATCCACATAAGGATTAGCTATAAAAGGAGAGTCATTATCATCACTAACTTTCTACCTACTTTCTGTGTGGAATAATGAGATTACATGTCATGAACAGAAGTTATATTATTAGAGTATTAGAGTGCATTTCAAGTTGTGTTCTTGGATTAGTTCTGTCATGCTTGATTGGTCATAAATTATTTGATGATTATTTATAAATAAATAAAGGAAGTTTTTTAACTCAACCCATCAGTTCTATCAGTTATGATAATGATAACATTTAGGGCTGCAACTAATGATTATCACTTAACCTGCTGATTATTTTCTTGATTAATGAAGTCATTAATATTCACGTTGCTTGATTTGTCCAACAAACAGCCTAAAACCAAAAGAACTTTGCACTGTTGGACCTTTTTTTAGGGATGTCAACACGTTCTGAGATCTCATTAATCACACTAGTGGCTGCAATGCTATCGTAACCAACTGCGCAGGCTATGCAAACAGAACCCAAGTTGTAATAAATCATAGTTTTTCTTAAAATACTGTTTAAGGTTGCATGAGGCAACTCAGCATTTTCCTGACCCAAGCTGCACCAGGAGACCTAAAAGACAACATTGTAAACCATTGGTAATGGCCTTTCACTCGGCAGACATAAATGCATTTGTCTTGTGTCACTTTCACAGAAGTACAATATATTAAATACATGTTAAACACACATGATCATGTGTAGTTGTTCCGGACAATGCCTAGAGAATCAGGTCTAAAGTCGCCCTTTCACACATGTCACACACAACAAGAGATTGTGCAGAACGTGCAGGAAGCAGGACACGTAGCCGCTTCGTGATGTCTTTGCCGTTTCTGGAATTTGTCCGACGATTTCACCGACATAAGTTCCCGAACCGCATCATCTCTCCAGCTAGACATTTTCGCAGGCGTCTTTTGTGTAAATCACCCGTTCTACTTCTCCATTGGCAGCTGCATGAAACGTCATCTACACGCCCACTCGCATGCTGTGAAAACACGGCTCTAATTACACATGGGCTTTATCGGACATTACAGGGACTTAGCACTAGGAAGCTGGTAGTGTCCGTCCGATCCAGTTGATCCAGATATTTGCGTTCTCACATGCAGATATTCCGGGTAATGTCTGGATAATTTCAGGGTTGCAGTTAATTTGAATATGAGTTATATGTGTATTTATTTACATATTTACATTTTTTTTTCCATCAGCAACTTAACCCTTGTATTGTCTACCCGTCGGCGAGCATGCACTTGTCCCCCGTTTTGGTTCACCTGTTTATAAAGCATAAAGTAGCTTATAAATTATCACGAACCAACGTATTGTTGGAATTGATGGCCAATAAACATAATTTACATGCAATTATGCCTAATTTTTGAGTAAACTAAGCAAACATTATGAATTGATTTGACAAATAGCTATGTTTATGGATGATCACAGATTTTGACATGGGTAGACCATGAAAGTAGTGACCATCAATAAGTGTTTGCAACCATCCATGTTCTTTATGAGCAATTTGGTTGAAAGAAAGGCATAGTAACTGATATAGAAACTTTGAAAATGCTGGAGATAACTCTCTTGTTGTTGGTGCAGATTTCAATGCTGTGTGGGACCCAAATATTGATCGGTCGAACGGTCAGGCCACTAGGGACCAGGCTCAGGCCACAAATGCTCTGAAATCATTGGCCATTATTGGCCATATTTGGCATGCAGTTAATCCCACCTGAAAGGATTATTCCTTTTTTCTCAGGTAGACATAAATCTTTTCCAGGATAGATTTTCTTTTTGAATCCTCTCAACTATTTCATTCAATTGATAAAGCGCTGTTACTTTCAATGGCATCATCTGACCATAAAGGGGTCCTTTGCTCCACCACACTCGGCCAATTGTCTCAACGTGTGGTTAAATGGCGTTTTAATACTTCTTTACTACAAAATGAATCCTATATCACTCAGTTTACAGCAGAATTCCAATTATTTGCAGAAATTAATGTTGGCTCTGTAAAAGACCCAAGGATATTGTGGGATGCATTAAAAGATTTTCTGCTATAATGCAAAACCTTGAAGCTGAGTTCACCAGATCAGACTCAGTGTTACAAACCAATTTTACTGGCCGGATAGCTTTAAAACGATTATTAGTCAAGAAAGAAATGAAAAACATTCTAGTTTTAGTTTAGTTTAGTCAATTAGTTTAGTTTAAAACAACAACATTAAAATAAAAGATTTATATACATGCAT
>NC_045746.1:11875706-11875854 GCF_008692095.1 Etheostoma spectabile
ATATATAATTAAAATGACAGATAAATAAGGTCATGTACTTACTAGCAAAGTCTTCCAAAATTGAAAGTTATTCAAACAGAACAAAAATTTTAGGAAGAAGTTGATAAACAACTTATCAAGTCCGACCCCCTTTCTCTACTTTTATCCT
>NC_045746.1:11875873-11876082 GCF_008692095.1 Etheostoma spectabile
AATCTTATGCTTCAGTTATTTACACATTATTATTTACACATCATAGACACAGATGCATACATACACAAGCATATTTAAACCCTTTTTTTTTCCTTTTCTTCCCTTTCTTCTACTTTCTATACCATCTATCTATAGCAGATTAAATAAGACAGCCATACTAGATTTAGTATATAGACATGTTAGTATGTAGATATATTAGCATATGGACA
>NC_045746.1:11876092-11876373 GCF_008692095.1 Etheostoma spectabile
TAGACATACCAGTATATAGACATATTGGTATATAAATATATTAGCATTCCATGTAGTATATTACATTCCAGCATATAAATGCCAAGAAACCATACAGTCTTTCTACAATACCATCCAATTCTAAAACAGAAGTCTGAATTTCTAATTCACAGAGCAAGGCAGCGCTATTACTTTCAGGGTGTTAGACCTAGTCACCTTCTGGCTATGAGATTAGGATCCAGGGATTATTTTGCAGAAATTCCCGCTATTAAATCTTCAGATGGTAATATTAGAACTGACCC
>NC_045746.1:11876383-11876894 GCF_008692095.1 Etheostoma spectabile
AATAAATCCTTTCAGACATTTTATTCCTATCTGTATGAATCTGAGGTTACCTTGGAGAAATCCCACTCCCCCATCAGCTAGCTTGGACAACTTGATTACTATTGAAGAACTGAGCTGGCAGTACAGAAAATGCCGAAAGAAAAATCACCGGGCTTTGATGGGATTCCCCCTGAATTCTATGTAAATTTTTGGGAACAGGTGGGCCTTTTCCTTCTTGACATGATTAACTTCTCTACTGAAAAGGGTGAATTCTCAAGGGACGTTAACACAGACTTGATTTCCTGGAAAAGGACAAGGATCCTACGGAGTGTTGTAGTTACCGACCCAGACCACCCTCTCCAATTCAATTCAATTCAATTTTATTTATAGTATCAATTCATAACAAGAGCTATTTCAAGACACTTTACAGATAGATTAGGTCTAGACCACACTCCAGAATTTACAAGGACCCAACAGTTCTAGTGGTTTTCTCCAGAGCAAGCAACAGTGCGACAGTGGCGAGGAAAAACTT
>NC_045746.1:11876904-11878313 GCF_008692095.1 Etheostoma spectabile
AGAAACCTGGGACAGACCCAGGCTCTTGGTAGGCGGTGTCTGACGACTGGTTGGGGTTAGTGGAAATAACAAAAATAAAAAAAAATAGTAGTTTCTAGCAGTTCTTTGTAGTAGTTCATGGCATAGCAGGGCACTGTGGGCACTCCACCCCCCATTGGTCCAACAGAGGAGCTCCTTCTCAAAGAGGCTCCAAGAGCTTCGATGCCGCACGGACCGCTACAGAAAATCGTTCCTGGACAGTGTAAAGGTGTAAATAGTAAAACTCTTTAACACGTCATCCCTGGGTGCTAGATGAAACTTTTAGACCCCACAATATTGCACTACGGGCAACCTGCACAATTGATTCATTTACATTTTAGCGTACATTTAGCATAATATTTAAGCAATTGCACGTTTTGTTTTCCCATCCTGGATATATTTAAATATTTGTTCTTTTATTTTATTCTTATATTTTATTCCTATTATTATTATTATTACATGTATACTGTATGTATGTATATTTTTTACTAGTATTGCATTTATATTTGCATTCTGTGTTGTGTGATAAATGTACGTGTGCTGCTTTAACACCGTAATTTCCCATTTTTTGGGATCAATAAATATCTATCTATCTATCCAGGAGCCTGCTTAAAGCTGACATAAAAATCTTTGCAAAGCTCCTAGCCTGCTGTTTGGAGTCCCATATGTCAAAATGAATGACTCAAATAGGATCCATAAAAACAAGACAAGCAGCAAATAATGTTAGACGCCTTCTTCACATTGTTGATGCGGCGGAGGACAGTAAGACCCCAATGTCACTTCTCTTTCCTGACGCAATGAAAGCCTTTGACAGACTTGAGTGGCCCTTTTTATGTTCAGTCTTAAAAGTGATGGACTGTGCCATTGGCATGATCAAAGCTTTGTATTCTAATCCCTCAGCTGGAGTCTTAACCGGACGCACCTTCTCCCCTTTACTTCCTGTCTCTAGATCCTCCCGCCAGGGTTGCCCCTTGAGTCCTGCACTATTTGTCATTTCCCTAGAGCTGCTGGCTCAAGCCATTCGCCAATTGATTGTGGTGTCACCAATATGCGTTTGTAGCACACGGCATCATCTCTCAGTATTTGCGGACGATGCTTTGGTCTTTTTAGAAAACCCTGCTCTGTCTCTTCTTCACACTTCTGTCATTATGTATGTTAGCTTGTAGGATTTTAAACTGAACTGGTCAAAGTCAAATTTCATTTAAATGATTCTGCCTGACTCAACTGCTACTATTTTTATTATTATTATTGCTATAATTATCATTACTTTTCACCATTGCAACTCCTTAATTATGTTAATTATGTAAATACTGCATCATAACATTTATTTAATACCGTACACATCCACACTCCTTATGTTTCTTTAGTTATATTTCTACTCTGATATTTCT
>NC_045746.1:11878323-11881203 GCF_008692095.1 Etheostoma spectabile
CAACTGCAACACAGAGTTTCCCTTCTGGGATCAATAAAGCATTTCTGATTCTGATTCTGATATCTTTGCTGACATCCCAATTGTTAAGCAGTGTAATTATTGAGCATTGAGGTCTTCCCCTGCTTAAATCAAATTATTAAACATAATTATTCAGTAGCCTTGTTTTGAAGGATATGGAAAAGTGAATGGATCTACCCATGTTGAGTCAAGCCCGTATCTCAGTGGTTAAAATGAATGTTTTGCCCAGGACTGATTCTGTGAGCTCTATGCTTTCTCACTCCCCTCCTTCTGGCTACTGGGGTAAATTACAATGAGTGGTGTCTAAAGTTGTGCGGAAAGACTTAAGATGTCTACAGAGGAGGACAGAGGATGGTGTCCTTTCAGTTCCCAACTTTAAACATTATATTAAACAACGCAAGGCTCAATTTGCAATGTGAAGTGGGGAAGCAGACCCCAGGGAGAAGGACGGGGAAGCTTTGGGAGTCTTGAGGGTGAGGACACCAGGGGAAAGCGTGGGAGAGCCAGGAGCGAGGAGCCGAGGGGGGAGACACTGGAGCTGGAAGCGGAGATGGAGACAGGCTGATGCAGGGTGCTGTGGGAGGGGGGGGCAGAGAGGAGAAGCCAGCTGACCGGAGACGGGAAACAGGAGCGCAGGCGAAGACTGCCGGGGGGGAAACAAAACAGGTAAGTCACACATGAAACACAGAGGCTAGGACCCTCGAGATATAGGATAGCATGTGAGAGTTTCACCAGGGTTACTGGAGCAACGATGGGTTGAAGAGGGGTAGATATAATGTGATTTATTGAAGTTGGCAGGCAGGTGTGAGCGGCGGGAGCAGGTGATAGTGGATGGGATTCAGGTGTGCGCTTTCAGCTGGCTTCAGCAGGAGGGAAAGGGAGGAGGAAAAGAAACAACAGGGTCAAAAAAACAAGGCAGGATGACAGAAAACTCAGAAAAATAGAAAACAAAACAAATACTCAAGGCCACCCGCACGCAACCATAAAAATTGGTCCAACATTCCAGAGGTATCTTGCAATCCAGACGTTCAGCAGATTCACTACAATTTCATACATAGAACACATCTCCCCCCCTGTGAAAATGCACCACATGAACATAATTAACACTCCTTTATGCAATTTCTGCACAATTAAAGATCAGGGTACATGTCTTCACATTTTCTGGGAGTGCATCCAAAATGTCCGCCTTGTTTAATGTTACTGTGGCTGTTACTGTCCATGTTTTTGATTATGAATGACCTGTCAGCCTTCCAGTTGTCTACATTTGATCACAAAACAAAGATAAATAATCTGCTGCCTCTGTGTTTTTCCTCACATTTTCCTCAGTCTTCTAATTAGTTTAATCACACGTGACTCTTGCTGTTTCGTCTCATTCAGAGTGATCCAACAACACGTCAAAACCCACTTTACGTGCATCACAGAGAACTGGTCACAGATTAACACCTGGATGTTACTGTGTCTCACACCGCTGCCAAAAAATAGTCACATTGTGTGCTTATATTTTTGCAACATTTCTATTTTGAGATTCAACACAGCCAACACGACAGATCTGATTTGAGGGTTTCTTTACTTTGGTGATTTGGTCGTCTTTATCAAAACTTAAGGCAACAAGAAACTTACTTTCTACAATCATGTTCAATCACATTTGTGAGCGAGAGCTGCAATTTCTCAGTACATGTTATAGTTCCCTGATGTCCTTCATACCAATGCTGAGGAATCACAGTGAAGCCAGTATGGGAGCCTGGTTGTAGAGCCAGGTTGTATTATCCATGCTAATCTATTCACACCAATGGCAGAAGTGTCTAAGTAGTAGTAGTGTGTCTTGGGGAACCAAATCCAGCTGGTTGTGACAGCTAATAAGGAGACGCACTTGTATTGTTTCACTTTGAACTTTACCTCTAATTTGTGACTTCTCACACCTCCAGGCAGTGACCTTACCTGATATCATTAATTGGTTTAAATAATGAAATGTATTCTTTTCTATTCAACTCTAGAAATCCATGCCATTTCACATACAAACTGATGATGTGGATGTGTTATTGTATAGTAATCAGAATCAGAATCAGAATCAGAATCAGCTTTATTGACCAGGTATGAAGACACATACGAGGAATTTTCCTTCGGAGCATAGTTGCTCACAATGTGCTTACACATTCAAAACAAACAACCCAACAAACAATATATACACACTAATATAGACACACTAATATATACATACTCTAAACAGAAACAATGTAGAGAGATGAGTGCAATGAAGAATGAAGACCAATACAAATTATTTAAATGTGGAACATAATGCAAAGGGTACTGGGATAAACAGTATTAAGTTATTATATTACAATATGAACAGTATGAACATTATGAACAGTTCTGAAATAGATGATATGAATAATGGATAATAAGTGAGATATGAGATTGATGAACAAATACTAAATAAATGGAATAAATGGAATATCCTAATCCTTTCCTGCTGCACCGTTGATGGTGAAAAAGCCTCTAGGAAAAATGAAGTGAATGTTCAGTATTTTTTCAAACATCTGAATAAATATTAGTGTAGTAGCAGTTGGAGATATTTAATTACACACACATCATGATTATGATAAGCTGACTCTTCACCTTCCCAAAACATGTTGCCGTCCAGTCAGGATTTTAGCCATGAATATCATTTTTTCTTCTTCTAATGTTCGGGCATGGCCTTCTGCCCCTCCGCCTCTTCCCAATTATTTGGGAAACCTCCATCACTGTGGGGGTGTATGAACATTACACAGCATGAGAGGAACTCTCCTCTCATCTCTGCCCACCACCTCCCCATGCAGCGGACACCATATGCCACACACACACACACACACACACACACACACA
>NC_045746.1:11881213-11882157 GCF_008692095.1 Etheostoma spectabile
CACACACACACACACACACACACACAGACAGACAAATGTTACACAGGCTACACCCTGGAGCTCGGTGCTTAGGTGTAATTTTCTTAGCATCTAGATAAGCTTTCTGTCTTGTCGTTGCCATACCAACGCAACATAGTGACCGGGCAGCCGGGGGGAAGAGTAATGAGGTGTCACAATAGCACCGTGGGTTACCGGTGACCCCTGACCCCCGGGGCCACTGAGAACATGGGGACCGAAGGACCTAATCTCACGCCTGGCTGTTACTACCTCTCTAACTGTATTTTGGACCAGCAGGGTGGAAGACAGGCCAGACAGCAAGGTTGGAAGTGGATGGGAAAGGATGCACTCACCTCGCTGTTTGAAGAGCTGGATCCTCCACTTGGTCTTCTTCAATTCAATTCAAATAACTTTAATTATCCCTATGGGGCATTTAAATTTTGCAGTCAACCAGTCAAACAGAGCAGAGTAAACACCATCGCGATCACTCAATCAACCAATATGTCAGTAGCAGCAGGTCAACAAATGGCTAACCCAGGCAAGAGCAGCAAAGCACTCCCTGGTTGCCAAATTTAAGCAAAATAAATTAAATAAACAACCATAATCCAACTTAAGTGAAGCAATAAATACTTAAATAGAATAGGATAAAATCTGGATGTTACAGGTTGCTGCCATCAGCAGGATTTAAGAGCCTAATGGCAGCAAGAATGAAGGAATTCAAGTATCTGTTGGTCTGCAGTGCTGACAACTGGTAAATATGATTCATGAAATTGGGAAATAAGGTGTGCCTGCCTCTGTCTGTCTGTTAAATACAAGGCTACAGCAAGCAGTTGGTCAACTTAACTGAGCGTTGTCACGCCAAATGGCTCTGTTTCAGTTGCCAGGCATCTAGTGGAGACCCCAGGAATTTAGCCACTTTATGTCCATAATTCATCGCGTTTTTGCTC
>NC_045746.1:11882167-11882307 GCF_008692095.1 Etheostoma spectabile
TGCCGCTAGCGCCGTCTCCCCTTTGTGTACGGAAGTCAAGGATTCCATATATGGGATGCATGTCCACATATGGGAGACAACGTCATCCTCTTGTATGGAAGGCCAAGAGGGTGTAAAAAAAGACCAAATGCTGAGGCCAG
>NC_045746.1:11882317-11893526 GCF_008692095.1 Etheostoma spectabile
TTTTTAGACACACAATTGCTTGTGTAGCATTGCTGTGGGTGTAATATCAATAAACATGACATTATTATGTTGATTATCGGTATAAGTAAATGTCATGAGGGCAAAAGCGTCTTGACTTTCTTTGAAAAGATGTATGTATTTTGTCAACTGTGTAAGTTATAATGATTATTTCTTCACAGTGTGACTCCCAAGACATATGAGAAGTGTTTTAGAGAGGAAAATGGTTTTACTTCTCTGTCTTTGATATCAATACATATATGTGAGATAAATGTTCCGTTTTATTTATTTATTTGTCTTTAAGGCCCTACAACCATTTATAACATGCAAGTGACCTCACTACAATATTTTCTTACATTTTTGGCCCTTTTTTTCATGTGTTTCTCACTTTTTTGCTGTCAATAAACTTCATTTATAGGAAATTATACCTAATGTTTGAGTTAGAAAAGCAGAAATTGTTTAGACTAAAATTAAAGGAATGTATCTTGATAAATAATCACAGACTGGAACTTTTACTCAATACTATTTCAAAACCACTTATATACATACGCTAAAAAATTGAATAAGACACCCCAAAATTAATGAAAGTAGAGATTTGTACTTGCCAACGAGTGTGGAATCAATCATGTTATTTTGTGTAGTTAAAAAGAACATTGATAAAGGAAAACTGTGTTTTTGGTTGTGTTGGGTGTTGGTTGTGCACATCCGTAGATATTGACGCCACGTAATATTCAATATGCTCATAAATGTTGGGGGGCAGTATGGTGATTTGATGGTCAGTAGGCAAGGCAACACTGACAACAATGGCGGACAGTTTTGAAGGCAAGTTAATATACTGATGTGTCATTGCTGACAGTGACATATATGCTTCCAGGAGCTCTACACAGTCTGAGTTGTCTGGTGTGCTCTGTAGTGGAATCCTCCAGCAAAACCCATAGTACATAGGCAAGTATGTGAACAGCTCCATTGGGTGTCTACACAAATGTGTGGTTATAAAGCAGGTATATCTCCAGCCTAACACATACCTGTAGGGTGAGAAATCTACCACAGAGAAATGGTGTCAGTAAAAGGAGACTAGTTTCATTGCAGCCAGTCATGAAATGAAATTCAGACACCATGATAAAAACAACCCATCTTGTTCTCTTGTGTGGGTGCAGACCCCCTGGTCCCCTCTCGCTCCTTTAGCTACTGGATCTGGGTCAGGGGGATGGACAGACAGAGTAGGAGCAGTGTGACTCACAAGGGTTCTCTTGGTGCTAAATGTATGAGTCTCTGTAACTGTCCACTGGGCTCAGCGCTCCTGTGACACACTTCTTGTAGAATACTAGGTTTTTCCACATTCCTTGTCCTCTCAGGATGTGTGGCATGTCTGCAGCAATCTATCAGGATTTTTGAGGCAAACTGTGTTAGAATTTTCTGTAAAGATTATAACATGGTTCTCAAGCCCCTTGGCAAGATGTCCAGGAGCCAGTGTTCATCAATAACACAATGATGTGCTGCTGTGACATAACTCAGCAAATGCTTATGAACAGTTGGAATGATTGCCTATTGATAAGTGGTGAAGTTGGTGTGATAACTTCACACCAAAACGATAGAAAACCACAGCTTCTGCCCTCATCACTTTAGGACCTACAAATCACTAGGAAAGCATACAAAAACTGTGGTGTGTTGAAGGTAAAATATGCCTTCTGCACATCCACTTCTAGCAAACTCTTGCTGAGTTTTTCAAGGGTTTAAGGTAACAAATCATTCAAAATCTGTTTGAGTTTGAAGCACAAGAGATTTATTTTGTGGACAACAATGACTGGTCAGCTTATTACAAGCACGGCAGTTTGTGAAATAGTCACGTTATTTAGATCTTTTGATTCGTCAACAGGGACACGATTTTCTCATTTATTTCGTGGTGGTCACAGGTCGCAGTGGTCGCAGTGATGTGTGATGACCGGGTGGATGAGACTGGGCTGTAGCAGGCTGCTCTGGGGGACAACAATGGCCAGCGGGACTCAATTCGCGGTCTCTGGGGACGCAACAACGGGGAAATGAAACACCACACGCTACAACAAGACAGCGTTTTTTTAGGAAAAGAACAGGAGACGGCAACAACAACGGGACGGTTGTAGTTAGGAGGAGAAGAACGCAGAAAGGAACTGCCCCACACGGGATGCAATCCCCGGTCTCTGGGGTGAAAGTCCGGTGTTGTCCCATCAACCACCCCAACCAACCTCCTTACGTGGATTTTCAGCTTTTCAATACTAATCGCTACGTAATCATGCTGTTATCCCGTAAGATGCTTCCCATTGAAAGACATTTGTTTAAAATTCATGCTCAACACCACGAAAAAAAAGAAAATCGTGTCTCTGTACACTTATCTCTAGATTAAATAACGTCACCATTTCACAAACGGCCACGATACTGGGCTGTAGATTAAGTGTAATTGTACAACTGTTACATATTTTCATGTTTTTAAAGCCCATAGAGACTTTTGAAACCTACACATGCATTTTGTGATTTTTGTAATAAGTCAATTGAAGTGAGGTGCTGAAAAGATGGGAACTTTAATTTGGTTTTAGATCTGTCACGAGTCCAGTGTTTCATTTATAGACTATGTAATTGTTGGAGATTTTTATGTGACATACCTGAGCCCAAACTACAATAATATTTCAATCCAATGAATGTTGACGAAAAAGCACTGGTGCCATGATGTGTGCAAGCCAATGCACCTGCTTGCAATCATCATTGGACCGAGCATAAAGATGGTCATGAATCCAAGCTGCTGTTCTCTGTTAATGAGACAACATTTCACAGCAACACCGATGGGAATGAGTGTTTTGGTGAGATTAGGGCTGAAATATTATTTTAAAACCATTAAAATACACAGAGGGGGTTGTGGTGGAGGCAGACGTGCTCTGGGTAGTACCATCATCATCATCATTACATCATTATCGTCATCATTGGGCCTTCTTCAGATGACAACAGGTGAGAATTAATTTTAAAAAAGATTTCAAAATGATTCTTTTCTTTGGGGATAAAGTAAAAATTCTAGTAATTTGTATCCCATGTGGCGATACCATACAATATCAAAATTAATTGTGTGAGTGTATGCATCCAGAAAAAAAAACCTATTAAGCAGCATTTCACACAGTCATGGTATAAAGTCCTTACTGTGATATTCAGCTTATTGTGAATTACTTTGTTTATTTACTTTATTGTGAATACTAAATATGTTGACACTAACTGTGTTTCAGTGATTCCTGTGCGCTAAGTCTTCTCACGTTTGATCTCTCCTCTTCTCCTGTCCTCGTCCTCTTTCTCCACTTCTGTCTTTTGTTCCTGGTTCCAGCGTGTCCTTGTGAGTCATCTGAATCAGAACTAAAGCTCTCTCTCTCTCCCTCTCTCTCTCTCACTGCGTTATTGATCAGAGCAATCTCAACCTCACACACACACACACACACACACAGAGTGGTTTGAATCACCTCCCCTTCCTCCCAGTCTTGCTTTCTGTTGGAAAAGACCATTAACTGAGCCAAGAAAGGCAAAAAGATGTAAAAGGTTCTCCATGTACAGTGTAATGTCATCTCACCATGTCACGTGAGTATTGGTGTGTAGATGTGTGTGTCTATGCTGCAGCAGGAAAACTACGCCTGACTGATGTCTATAATTCAGCACTATGTTACATCCAGACCACCATATTACATCCAGACCACTATATTACATCCAGACCACTATATTACATCCAGGTCTGCTTCAAACGTTTTCTGAAGACAGGAAAATCAATTTTATTGTCCTTGGCTGTAATGAAATGGTTGAAAGTGTATTTTCTTTCAAGGGATCAGTGAACAGCACTTCACTGTGACAGTGTGTAGGTGTGGGCCCTGGTATGTTCAACCCGTTCTCACACCTAACTTGTCAAATACAAGATACAAAATTTGACATTGGTGTAAAACTCCATGTCCCCCTAGGGCAGTAGTCTGGATCGATGACAGTTCATTTACTGGATATTTGCCAGTAAATAAGCACTGCTGGATGTTCTGCCAGATGTTCCTCACCTTGTGAAATTGCATTTGGGGAAACAACAACCTTGGAGCTAGCAAGCTACACGCTAAAAATGTCAAGTTTTGAAGAAGATTTGGATTGTGCAACAAGGCAGGCCTGCTTGGTTCTTTCAGGGAATGATTGGAAAAATGCATGAAGAATATGTTTAGGGCATTTACTCTCTAACTAGGATGCTTTAGAACCGATTGGTGGGGATTTGCTCTGGACCAAATACACATGACGATACACTTGTAAGAGCAAATTATGTTTAACCGTACAGTACATCCAGCAAATTTAAAGGAACACTCCAATTTATTGGGACTTTAGCTTCTTCATCATATCCCCCAGAGTTAGATAAGTCCATACATACCATTCTCATCTCCGTGCATGTTGTAACTCTGTCTGGCGCACCCCCCGCTAGCCTAGTTTACCACAGATGCTGGAGGTAACCGGCTCCAACTAGCCTACTCATTCCAATAAGTGACAAAATAACACCTACATGTTTATATTTCCTGTTGTGATTTGTATAATCACAGCGTGTACAAATAGCAAGGTCACAGGAGACTTCTCCTCATTAATCCTTTTAAGATGACTCCCGTAAGGAAATGGATATTTCCAGCATCAGTTTTCAGCAAGAAGAATACAGTACAGAAAAAGGAAAGGACAGTATAAAGATAACAATAATAACAGTAAGAATAATAATATGGCTATAAAAAGACATGAAAAGACATTTGCCATCATATATTAGTCAAGTGTCAAGTCAAGAGTTCAAGTGTCCAGGTAGTTATGTGAGTGAATGTATTGTCCTCTCCGCCCTATTTCCTCCTCCCCCCGAGTGAGGATTAGGGCAGAGAGGACAATACATACACGTACACACCTGTACACACAGCCATGGACTCACAACCGCATACTAACTGGGAACTATCTTTCAGAAGCCGAAGCACTGCTACTTGGCAGAGTGTGCTGCGTGCTGTGAGCAGATCACTCCGCCCAAGTAGCAGAAGTGGCATTGCTTCGCCTTCTGAGAATATAGTTCCCAGTTTGTATGCGGTTTGAAGATGGCTGTTTCTCATGTGACATTGCTGTTTGTACACTGTGATAATTTTACTGTGATAGTACATCTCAGAGTCAATACTGACATGTGAGTAGCAAAACAAAAATGGGCACATGCAGAAGGTCAGTGTAGCAGAACAAAACAAAAACAAATGACATTTGGCCATAAAGGCTGTCTGGACCTAAAGGGTGTGTGATAGGAACATAAGGTCATTGTCCCGCAGTGACTTTCTGAGGTCAGATGGATGAGTGTGCGTAGTGTGGATGTGTATAATGTAAACCTCTGCTTTGGTATCAATACAAGACACAATGAATGAAGAAAATAATACATATGTTGTTGTCAAAAAGCAATTCTTCTCATGTGTGTTCCCTTAAACATCCTCTCGACCTCAGTACAGCGTCTCTTTCATCTTTCTCTCACCCCCTGCCTTAACTCTGTTGTCATCTGCCTCTCTCTCACAGCAGACCCTGTCTCCTCGCAGGGGTTCTCCCCCCTCCATCATCTTTCCGGATCCCACGTCTCACTCCTCCTCTCCAGGTGCCTCTCCCTACTGTCAGCCCCTCACCCACTCTTACTTTTCTCTCTGGCTCTTTCTTCGATCTTCTTTCTCCATAGGGGGCTCAAGGCTGCCAGTCTGTCTTGCTAGTGAGTGCACACACATACACACATGGCCAAGCATGAATGCTCAACACACACACACCTCCCCAGGGTGCGTTGGACATGGCTCTGCCCTGCTGTGGTACCGATCTGCTCACCAAGGTGAGGGGCGTCTGTCCATGTTTTATCACTCTGCCCACTCAGCTGCGAGGGTGAAGTTCTGGTTGTCTGGCAACCCACCGTTGACCTGGGATGCCAGTTTGGGTGTGGTTACTATAGTGAGCGTAAATAATATTAAAGATTCAGTTGATATTGTGCAATGCAAAAAATGTATTGACCAATAATTCTCATCATTGGGTTACAATCGCAGTAGATTTTTACCATAAAAACTATGTTAGTTTAGGAATAGAGATGGGAATGTGATTTCAATCAGGAGAGACATGTTTGCAGATGTGCTAGTAAGGTTTATTTATCAATAAAATGTACAAGTTTTTGGCGATTAGACTCCATCGCTATATGAATGTTTTGTATAACATAGGGGAAGAGAATAATCAGACCCCCAGTTGGAATCTAGACACCGGTGACGACGACGAAGATGTTAGGATTGTAATTTGACCCAGAACACAGAGATACAACACAGGACCCTTATTGAAAGTTTAAAAAGATTTTTAACGTCCGTGGACGTTACTCCAGAGGGAAGAAACATAAGAAACGGTCAATTCCACTGCGAAATCTGGATGAGGCAGGTGACACGTCCGAGAGAGGGAATCAATGGCAAGCAGCACAGCAATGAAGCAGGAAGAGACAGGAACAACGGAATCTGTACAAAAGAGCTGGATTGAAACAAGGTATCAAAAAAGGTCAAACAAGCGGCTTACAACACAGGCGAAAATACTGAGCCATGTTCCCACAAAGGTGTATTTAACGATATAGCGCAGAAGAGGTGAATCATGAAATGGGAATCAGCTGTGCAGGTGACGGAGAAGGGATGAGTGGCCACGCCACATGACCTAGTTCCTCTAGGTACGCCCACCCAGGCAACTCAGACGGACACACAGGGGAAACGGGAGATACGAAACACACAGGATGGGGGGGGGGGGGGGGGGGGGGGGGGGGGGGGGGGGGGGGAAGTAGCAGACCCACACAGAAGAAGCCCAAAGACCAGACTGAAGGAAACTCCGGACCGGTCAGCTGGAGTAGATGACCAGAGGTGGAAGGAAGGGTGGAGGGTTGCACTCTTGCCTGCAACGACAGCTGATAGCAAAGGGAGAACGATTTTTTACAGCAGGGTTGTGACTCTGTGATTGGCCCTTGCAATTTGTGTACGGTTCTGATTGGTTAAGCAGGAAGTTGACCGCCTCCAACAGCTGATTTGATTTAGGTAGAGCATTGATCAAGAGTTGGGTCTTTCTGAAAGACACTGAGCTACATTAGTTTTGCAGATATTTACTCATTAACCAAAATATTGGACAATTTAAAATTTTGACAAGAAGATGGCGTTAAAAGTCAAGGGCTCTCTCTCTGAGTTATTAAAATCCATGCTAAGAGTAATATGAATATATGTACCACAGGTTATGGCAATCCATCCAATAGCTATTGAGACATTTCACTAAAAAACACTTTTTCACACATTTTCAACCTCAGAAATTGGTGTTTGAAAGGGCAGGCTCAAATGACAAAAATACATTTATAACATAAATAGACACATAGAAATAGTGAAATAACATTGACTGGACAAACGTGCAAAATGCAAAAACAGTAGAAGAAGACTGAATGGAGCTGTTTGATGTTGTCTGTGAATGGCTGTTCAGTGTGGTGATGGCAATGGGGATGAAGGATTTTTTTTCTTGGAAATTCATCCTCATGTGATCATGAATGTATGTTAAAAATTTCACAGTCATCCATCTGTTGAGATCCAATAGCTGTTGAGACATTTCAGTCTGGAATCAAGTGGTGGAGTGATTGACAGGCCAACACTGCGTTCACTATAGGCTAAAAACTGTCCATAATAGCTCAGTGGGTTTTGGAAAAAAACGGTAGTTGTCCATGGAATAGGAGGAGGTCCCGAGAAGTTTAGTCTGAAATGTCAATGAGAAAAAGCCACCAACAGAAATCTGAACTTTTAGGAAGGTAAGAAAATTCAGCTCATCAGTTCCCATCTACCTTCAAGTAGAGCAAATTGCCAGATTCAATATTAAATCAAGGATGTGAATCACCAGTCAAAGTTAATCCAAACAAATCTGGCAAGGCTTAACATCGCTGAATATCTCAACATCAAAGTTAAAACCAAACCTCTGTGTTTTACACCACTTGTTTCCATTTAGGCAAATCTGCCTCATAGGAATTCATAGCAGCTGTTTGCTTAGTACAGACATTAATCACTGGATTCCTTTTGCCAATGCGTTTATGATGCTGGCATGTTTTGAGTTTGACTGAGTTCTGACTGTGGTGAGAGATGTGGTGCAACATTTGGACTAGAAATAACTATTACTGCAGAAATGTGGATGCTGGATACTTGAACATGAGTTAACTGGCCGAAGAGGATGAGGATTCCAACGGGATGGCAGACAGCAGTTTGAGAAAAACAACAGATGCCCCAGCCATGACCAAGTCCAAAGTCTGGACAAAGGCATTTTGCAATAACAATTAGATCAATATCGTGATGTATCATTATAGGATTGTCTCACAATATATTGATTATCACAGAATTGTTGTAATCGCGAGCCATGCATCGTGTATCTAATTGTGAGGTACTATGTAATTCCCACCCCTACTGTTAATATCAGTACAATGTATTTTTTTACACCCCTAGTAAATAAGATAGTGTATAACATTTATCCTGAATAATCAAACCCCGACTCTAAAGCCAAAAGAATGCATTTAATCAACATGAGTTATGCCTCGTTATCTTAAAATGCCTTCCTCCTAACACCACATGATGTGCTAACAGCCTCCTCCCATCTGAAAGGTGCGAGCGTAGCCGTGAAGGCAGTGTTTAAGTGTGTCTGTGTGTGTGTGTGTGTGTGTGTGTGTGTGTGTCTCATTGGTGACAGGTTTTGTCTTCACAATACACAGTGTGCTGTAACAGCTGTACACAAAGCGACACAGGCTCTGTTGAAATCACCCCGGCCAAATGAAAAGACATTTAAGCTTTCACAAAGCTGCTTTAGTGTTGGTTCAAGTGCTCCCAATCACATCTCATTAGGGATGACTGATTTCCCCTTGTTTATTGTCTCGAGGATAATAACTCTCAAATTATCAAGGACTTAAATTGAACCTCAATTCAAGACTTAATTTATCCAATCATTCACTATGAACTATTCAAAATCATCGCTTGCGGGTTTTTTACTTCATTCCCCATCTCCCACCGAAGTCAACTGTTTTTGCAGCCTTTACTTTCATTATTATCTTTTTGTTCAGGCACCACTTAGGATGCCATTCACTGATTATGGCCTCTCAGTTTCCATAGTGATGCCGAAATGAATCATGGTCGTAAATGGGAGAGAGGAGAGACAGAAGCAAGTGCGGCCCTTCAGTCCCACTCTGGCTTCTACTTGTAAATGCTCACTTTAGCTCAATCATTGCCCCACTCCACCGGCCTTCAAGGAATTAGCACGCAGAACCTTTTCTGCACGTACACATTCATATCATCAACCAATAACATAGTTCTTGTGTCTTTTAATAAAAAGGGTCTGGTGGTATTGAAGTACGACTGAAACATGGTGTAGACATCAACGCCATCCGCTTGTTAGAGTGTCTTGATGGATGTACCCATTTGATCTGAACAAAAAGGAACATGGTTTCCAAATCATTGGGACCATGTTTGAACATTCCAGCCTCTCGTCCTTGTTGTAACAATGATGTAATAAAAGGAAATAAAGGCCTATTAAAGTAATTCCGCCGTGAGCCCTCTGGAAATTACAGTGACTGTAAGATTTGCAAAAGAGCTTTTAGTCTCTTCTAAAGGTTTTTCAAGACATTTGCAAGTAACAAGGCTATCTGTATTGGTGGAAGATTAAAAAAATACATGGTTTTGTCATTTTTGTTTTGCAGTGCATTTTAAGGAGTCTTCTTCAGGGCTATCTATTCTAAAAAGGTTACTTGTGGAAAACCATGGGCATAGGGAACATTTCAAACACAATCTTTTTAATCTTAAAATTGTTATGTCCATGTAGATTTGGAAATTCCCAGTGTTATGCCTTATCATAGCTGGGTTTGGATCTCTAAATATATCAAACTTGCAATTTTGGGGGGGTATTTCAGTATTAGGCAAAGTGCACCTTACAGAATGCAATTTATGCTTCAGTATCCAAAATATTAAGTTGTAGGCTACATAACTGTTGATGAAAATTTATGAAATCAAGGTTGTTGTCGTTGATTTTCTTACTTATTCTGATTGTGTCAATGGTACTTGTTTTTGTTTTTTTCACAGGAAATAACTAGATAACCCAACCATTCATAGGACCACTGATTAAATTCCAAGCAACTGTCAATTGGCATTTGGTTTTACCCTTTTCAATTCTGTTAACTTTAAGAACAGTCAGAGGACTTGAGTCACATTACTGTGGGCTACTGGTGGTCCCATCTCCACCAACAATGAGTAAATAGGAAGTTGAGTCACATGTCCGCCCCTTTGGGTGTCAGTGTCGCGGACAATCGGCCACTCGGGTTACTTATGCACAGAGCAGTCATACTGCAGAGCAGTGTCAGGTTGCCCAGGGATGATATCAGTGAAGAGTTTTATAAAGCTCGGAATGGTTGGGCGAATGAGGATGGTTTGGATTTGAGGGAAGGGAAAGGTTGGATGACTGACGAGGCTCCGGGATTGGGGGGTTTGGGTGTGACATATGGTAGTGGGGTGACTTCCTCAGCTGGACGTATTTGACCACCAGGTCTCCTACTGAGAGCAAACCCAGTGTCTATGTGCATGTGTGTTTGGTTTGTGTGCTCATAGGCCGTGAAAAAGGCGCCCATCTGCAGTCCACACTTCTATTGTAGGGGTAGATAAAGGTCACACCAGGACCATTGCCTCTATATATGTGTGTGGTGTGTGTGTGTGTGTGTTTTTGTTCCTTTGTCCCCGTTTTGACAGAGCAGGTAACTCACTATCTCATCGTTACAGTCTCTATGAACACAGCTCATGTAGCGAGGCCTTGAAAAGTAGCCTTCTGTGAGCGTAAACGCTGAAAACGATGACAGCGCAGAGTGAAGCTGATGTCTTTTTCTTCCTATTTTCCAACAAACTGGAGCGAGAGAAAAAGAAAAAAAAGCTCTGGAGATGTCTATTTTCTCCGCTTTCAGTGTGGCCAAAGCATGTGAGAGAATTGAAACAAGAGAGGTCAGCAGTAAAAAGTGAAATGATAGAACAAGGACAGATAAAACAAAAAGGAGGGAGGGAAAAATGAGAAAACAACTGAGAACGTGTTTGTGCACCTGCTGTGTATAACAAGCTGAGAGAGGGATTAAAATATGGGCCGAGTGAGAAGATTGCTCATACAGAGACAAACTTGTGCTCAGTCATCTTGATCT
>NC_045746.1:11893536-11893955 GCF_008692095.1 Etheostoma spectabile
AGCCCCTATCCTTTTTTGTCTTCCTTTGTGTCCTTGTAGTTGGGTTTCTGTGTCCACGTCATCCTCCTGTGATCACTGTGACACAATGCAGTCCAGATGGACGAGCATCGCTCATCTCTTTTGTGTGTGTTGTTCTACGTCTGTTGCCACACGTGTGGGCGGAGGAACATGTGTGCTCTCATATATCCATGTGCGTGTGTGTGAGCAATCGCTCTGTTTATATGCATAAGTGTGAATGTATGGGATCACACTTAATAACACTGATGTGTTCCATATATATATATATTCCATGAGGGTTGAAAAATAAAAAGTCTTTTCCACAGTCAGAGTTTGACGTCAAAAGAAACATTTAGTCATTTAGTCACTAGGGGGGAGGAGGAAATAGGGCAGAGAGGACAATACATACATACATACATACA
>NC_045746.1:11893980-11895678 GCF_008692095.1 Etheostoma spectabile
TCTTACTTACCCACCAGTGCATTCATGAACTGCCCCTACCTACCTCAGTGAACTCCTACCCCACACACCACCTCACGAAACCTCCGCTCCTCCATCTCCACCCATCGCCTGCTCCAACCAAGGACTAGACTGTCTACAATGGGAGACAGGCTTTCAGGCAGTCGCCCCACGGTCTGGAACGCCCTCCCAGAGACCCTAAGGGCCCCACAAACTGTGGAGACTTTTAAGAAGGGCCTAAAGACACTACTATTTCAAAAGGCCTTTTAAACAGCTGTTGTTTTAATTTTTAGTTTTATGGTGTTTTATATTGCTTGTCAATTGTATTTTACTCTGGAAACTGTTTTTAACTCCCTATTAATTGTAGCACTTTGAGATTTCTTTTTGAAATGTAAAGGGCATTATAAAAAACTTATTATAAATTTAATAATAATATAACAACAATAAGAACATTCGTCAAATAAACAAAAAAGACCAAAATTATTATTAAAGTGTCAGTGTTGAGTCCAGTGTTAAAGTGAAAGTGATAAATGTGACCAGGTGTGAATTTAAGTCCAGGTGTGTATGTATGTCCGTAGTGTATTTATGTATGATGAATGAAATGATGGATGGATGTATGTATGTATGTATGTATGTTGTAGTATGGTCTTTTCTTTGTTTATTTGACGAATGTTCTTATTGTTGTTATTATTATTATTAATAAATTTATAATAAGTTTTATTTATAATGCCCTTTACATTTCAAAAAGAAATCTCAAAGTGCTACAATTACTAGGGAGTTAAAAACAGTTTCAGAGTAAATACAATTGACAAGCAATAATAAAACACCATAAAACTAAAAATTAAAACAACAGCTGTTTAAAAGGCCTTTTGAAATAGTAGTGTCTTTAGGCCCTTCTTAAAAGTCTCCACAGTTTGTGGGGCCCTTAGGGGCTCTGGGAGGGCGTTCCAGAGCCGTGGGGCGACTGCCTGGAAAGCCCTGTCTCCCATTGTAGACAGTCTAGTCCTTGGTTGGAGCAGGCGATGGGTGGAGATGGAGGAGCGGAGGTTTCGTGAGGTGGTGTGTGGGGGTGAGGAGTTCACTGAGGTAGGTAGGGGCAGTTCCATGAATGCACTGGTGGGTAAGTAGACAGATGTTGATTGAATTCTTGTTTAATGGGCAGCCAGTGAGGGATTTCAGGACCGGGGTGATGTGATCATATTTGCGCCTCTCGTCAGGACGGGCAGCGCAATTTTGAATATGCTGGAGTTTTGCAGGCTCCTGCCAGGGATACGACGAGGAGGGCATTACAGTAGTCCAACCTGGAGGAGACAAAGGCATGGATCAACTTCTCAGCATCTGGTTGGGAGAGGGAAGGACGGAGTTTGGCATTATAGTGGCATATTATTATTGTTGTTTTGTTGTCTTTAAACTGTCTTTTTTATCTATTTTTTATTTATTTTTTCTGCTGCTGGAATTTTTATTTTCCTCGCGGGAGTCATCCCACAAGGATCAATAAAGAGAAGTCTAAGTCTAAGCTCTATATCACCATGCAATATCATACTACACTAACAGCCTTCCTGGATCGAGGTTGGGGGCCCAGCTAAAGAGAGAACCACGCTTTAATTTTTGATAGACTGCTTTAAGTCTCTCTTTAATTTAAATTTTAAAGCCCTCCATGGACTAGCTCCAGTCTACATAACTGATCTGTTGAAGCCACAT
>NC_045746.1:11895703-11907817 GCF_008692095.1 Etheostoma spectabile
TTGACCAAAGTGCTGTACATAGACGGGAACAATAATAGACGAATACAACACCAGACAAATACAACATACAGTTCTCATGCTGTATTAAAAGCCAGGAATAAAAATGTTTTTAAGTCGCGATTTAAAAACCGGAGGCTGGGGCCAGTTTGACATGAAGGCAGCTCATTCCAAAGTCTCGGGGCTGCGGCTGAGAAAGCCCGATCCCCTCTACTCTTCAGCCGTGTTTTAGGGCAACAAGAAGAGACTGGTTTGCAGACCTTAAGATCTTGAAGGAGCATGTGGCTTCAACGATCAGTTATGTAGCTGGAGCTAGTCCATGGAGGCTTTAAAATTAAATTAAGAGAGACTTAAAGCAGTCTATCAAAAATTAAAGCGTGGTTCTCTCTTTAGCTGGGCCCCCACCTCGATCCAGGAAGGCTGTTAGTGTAGTATGATATTGCTGTGATATAGAGCTAGACTTAGACTTCTCTTATTGATCCTTGTGGGATGACTCCCGCGAGGAAAATAAAATTCCAGCAGCAAAAAAATAAATAAAAATAGATAAAAAACAGTTTAAGACACAAAACAACAATAATATATGCCCATAAATGCCAAACTCCGTCCTTCCCTCTCCCAACCATCTGAGAAGTTTGATCCATGCCTTTGTCTCCTCCAGTTGGACTACTGTAATGCCCTCCTCGTCATCCCTGGCAGGAGCCTGCAAAAGCTCCAGCATATTCAAAATTGCGCTGCCCGGGTCCTGACGAGGAGGCGCAAATATGATCACATCACCCCGTCCTGAAATCCCTCCACTGCTGCCCATTAAACAAAAATTCAAACAAACTCTTCTACTTACCCCCAGTGCATTCATGGAACTGCCCCACCTACCCAGTGAACTCCTGCCCCCACACACCACCTCCGAACACCCGCTCCTCCATCTCCACCCTCGCCTGCTCCAACCAAGGACTAGACTGTCTACAATGGGAGACAGGCTTTCCAGCAGTCGCCCCACGCTCTGGAACGCCCTCCCGAGACCCTAAGGCCCCACAAACTGTGGAGACTTTTAAGAAGGGCCTAAAGACACTACTATTTCAAAAGGCCTTTTAAACAGCTGTTGTTTTAATTTTTAGTTTATGGTGTTTTATTATTGCTTGTCAATTGTATTTTACTCTGAAAACTGTTTTTAACTCCCTATTAATTGTAGCACTTTGAGATTTCTTTTTGAAATGTAAAGGGCATTATAATAAACTTATATAATTTTATTATAATAATAATACACAATAAGAACATTCGTCAAATAACAAAGAAAAGACCATAATTATTATAAAGTGTCAGTGTTGAGTCCATTGTTAAAGTGATAAAGTGATAAGTGACCAGGTGTTAATTTAAGTCCAGTGTGTATGTATGTCCGTATGTGTATTTATGTATGATATGAAATTATGATTAGTATGATTTATGTATGTATGTATGTAGTTGTATAGTGAATGTATGTATGTAGTATGTATGTATTGTCCTCTCTGCCCTATTTCCTCCTCCCCCGTAGTAAAATGACTAAATGTTCTTTTGACGTCAAACTCTCTGTGGAAAGACTTTTTATTTTCACCCCATGGAATTATATATATGGAACACATCAGTGTTATTAAGTGTGATCCCATACATTCACACTTATGCATTAACAGAGCGATTGCTCACACACACCACATGGATATATGAGAGCACACAGTTTCCTCCGCCCACACGTGGCAACAACGTAAGAACAACACACACAAAGAGATGAGCGATGCTCTGTCATCTGGACTGCATTTGTGTCACAGTGATCACAGTCAGGTTGTTTTTAAATGTGCTCTAGAAATAAAGATTGATTGATTGATTGATTGATTAATTGGCAGGCCTTCATTTCTAATTTTTCAGATATAATGAAATGTGGTCCTGCCCTGCAGTACCTCTCCCGACTATGCCCCTCACCTGAGCAACTAAACTGCATATGTCTTGAAGGAAACACATTTGATCTTGGATTCCTTTTGTTTTTGAGAAAATACCTTTCCCTCAAATGTAATTGCGAATACAGTTTAGTTGTAAGGAAATGTCATTTTGAAGCTGCTCGTTCCCTCATCAGCCTCCCAGATTGGCTCATCCCCTGCCAGATCGCCTAGTGTGCACCCACCTAGCTTTCCAGCCATGTGACTCCCTGTCTCCCTGACCCTTTTGAGCTTTAGATTAGGGGGGATCTACTCCGAGTCGGATTTGTTCGCCTGTCATGCTTGAGCTCCAGGTTTTGACCCTTTGCCTGCGTATCGAGCTAAGTGAACTGAACTCAGGTTCTTGTCTGCTTTTCGTCCTGAGCCTTTACACGTACAGCAAAATATGATTAAACATCATTACTCTTTTGCATGGTCAGTAGATCTTGAACTAGGTAGAAGGAAGCCACAACAAAACAATCTGACGTCCTGGTATTTCAGGACAAGACAGTGTGAGGTCATAAATCAGATCACTAATATAAACATGGACATGATGAAAAGGACTACTGACTGCCTTCTCTTCTTCAAAAATAAAAGTAAATCAACATACAGTAAGTTACAACAATACTCTTATACTTTTATTTTATTGTCTTGGAAAAGAAAACATCACTTCCTGGTGCAAGTTCAAAAACTCATAATCATTTAGTCCAGGCTTACTGACAAGTTGTCCACTGCATGATCATGTCTGTTCATGGTCAACTTCATGTGTCAGTCAGTGAATGTTTGACCCAGTTCCATATGTCCAGTTGAGTGAGCCAAGATATAAATAGCGGATTTATTGAACACAATGTTGTTAATGTTAATTATTTGAGACAGCAAAGAAAGTTAAGAACATTGAGTTAGTCTTAGTTCAGTTGAGCTCTAAGTACGTGTTATTTGGCTTGTGATTTCAGACTTATGGTCCTGGAGTCTGGCAATCGTTTCAGTGTTGTTGTCTTTATGCTGATAAACCGGTCTTAAAACATTAATGCAGCAATTCTAATGAAAAAAATCAATAATTTGAGTATAGTGTGTGGCATTTAAAAGAGGAGTTTTAACAAGTGACAATAAAGATCACAGGGTGAGAAAATGAAATGTATTTAATATGGAAAGTGTCCATCTTTGATTTACCTCTGTCTCTCTCTTCTTTTTGCTCACTCTCCCTCGCGCTCCTTCACTTTGCCAGTTCAAAGTGAATCCTGAGGACCATGCCTCAGCCGTGTCTTTCTGGGTTTGTTTGATCTCTGTTTCACACACACACACACACACACACACACACACACACACACACACACACACACACACACACACACACACACACACACACACACACACACACACACTTTAACTCATGTCCAAATATCCACCAAGTGAGGCGGACACCGCTCAGAAGTGCACACAGCCACTCACAAACTCACAAAGACAAACACAGTGCATTATTCATAAAAACACAGATATTACATTATTCATAGTTTGATGTGTCATTATGTAAGGCTCTCTATCTGTCTTTCTCCCATTCTCCTTATGTGTGCACTCTTCTGTTTTGCTTGTGCCTTGTCTTGTCCATGTGCCAGCCCATGTGACCCACCAAGGCCTCCACCCCATGCCTTTCTGTAGCTTGTACAGTATGGGCTTCATCACAATGCGTCTGAACGGGCTTTGAATCCGGGTGCAGTGTGACGTGCATTAACATGCCGACCACGTGGACTCGTGGTGTTGTCCTTTGCACGGCTACAATGCGCGCGTGCGTGTTTTGTGCGTCAGCGGATTCATTAAACAGGAAGTTGGCCTCATAATTAATTTCCTGTCTTAACGCCAGGAAGATGGATGAGAATGATTAGGTGCAACAAAGCAGATACCACAGGATTTGGATTTCTTTTGCAAAATTGCCTGCAGTAGATGGATCCCTGTGGGGACTTTTTCAGTTAATAAAAAAGTTGTTCTCTCTATAAAATGTGCTTGTTTTATAGTGAGTACAACAAGCAAATGTAAGCAAGTGTAAAAAGAAATGTACATGTTCCCATGTGTGATGCTGTTATTTAAAGACTGCTCTTGCATAACATGTGGCACATACTGTAGGAAGGATGTGTGCATCATTTTGCCTATCAACTAAATTGTGTGTACACTGAATGTTAACGCCAGTGTGCTTTGAGTTACTGTATTTAGGTTTGTTGACTCCCATCATGTTAACCCCGCATTGCACAGTTTAGGCTTCATGTCCAAATCTGCTGGTGATCCTTACATGCAAACATGCACACAAACAGTAATATAGGCACAAACACAACCACCTGTGTTTGCATTCAGTATGCATGGCTGCAGCAAAAACGCACATGGACAAACACATGCACAACACATGGAACAAATGTTTTAACAACACTAGCACCAAATACAGTTAAATGATTGGTTGAGGCTTTGTGTTTTTATGTGTACATCACTACAAGCAACTCCTTTCAAATTGCACACATTCATTTGATCCATTGTCAATATAAAAACATTGAAATAGTTCCATTGTAGGGAGGTCATTTGTTAGTGATGTTAAAGCTAAGTAATGACAACAACACTGTCGGCGCATTCATATTCATATGAAGCAATCCGGTCAAATCAAAAAGGACACGGAGGAATAAAAAAACATGATGTACCCTACAGGAGAGGTAATTATCTTGTTATTCTTATGTCCTCGTTGTCTCCAAAGCCAAATGCTGCTGTTGTCTTTTCTCAGCGGTGACATGAAGCGCATCACTCGAGCTTCTGCGCACAAAAGTCGACGGACTTCACCATTTTGTAAATAGCCATACAGAGAGAGTGGAGCTGATAGGCTTAATTAGCTCTGTATCAACTCATTTGACAATGGGTCATTTGCATTATAAAGAAGCTGCACATTATAGCTTTATCAATGGTTGCAATGCACAATATATATTGAATTAATTAATGAATGTGGTTGAATGATAGGAAGAGTTGTCCATGTGGAGCTGCAAATAGAATGCATTTACTACATTAGCATTAAGTAGGGTGCACCTGCTTTGGTGCAGGCATGTTTCTCATTAGTTATCACTATGTCAGGTATAGCAGAGTTTTCATAACAACTTCTATATGATATGAATGTAGCATGCAGTGTGTCCAGGTTTGCAACCAGATACTTAGAACAAGGGAACCTGTAAAAGGCCAAAACACCACTCAGTTAAGAAAACTACACACACTGAACTACACCGGTTACGGAATGAGGTGAATGAATGAGCCAAGTCAAGCACACACTTGTCACATGCATTTGATTCAATTGTGCTGAGGCTATAAATGCGACAAAGGGCACTCATGTCACACCATAATGCGGCCCCAGTCCTTTAAAGTTCTCTTAGTGTTTTCTTGCTGCCAATGTGAGCCTGCATATCTGATTGTGAAAGACATTTTTAATAACAGAAAACAAGACACGCAAATTGATGAAATACTGCTTGAATGTCGGCCAAAGAGTTTGTAACAGATAATGGCAGGGATGCACACATACACAGGGCACAGGGGCTGCACAGCACCCCACCTCTTATCCATCACCCTCCCTTCTCCTCCTCCTTCTCCACCTCCTCTACCCTATCCTTTCTTCCCTCCTGTTTGTCCTGTGACACATGCAGCCATGCAGTGCAGTCTGTTGTGTAGGCAGAACTGCAGAGACTCACATCTTATCTCTCCTTTTTTTGGGTCTCTCCATCCAACTCCCCCCCCCTCACACACACACACACACACACCCCATGTAATCTGGAGTTGAGCCGGCCTCCTCTGCAGAACACAATTTATGCTAAGAGCCTGCAATCTGACTTTGCTGATTAGCTTTTTGAGTGTGAACTAAATGTGCATTGAGATGTGTGTTATTTGCCTCATCTCTACATCTTTCTTTCTTTCTTTCTTTCTTTCTTTCTTTCTTTCTTATTACTAATTACATTTATGTTTACATTGAGTGAAAAATGATGTTTTATATTGAGTCTACATATATCAAGCCTTGGATTTCTGCACATGCCAAAGTGGTGTGCATGGGTTTGGATAGAAGCAATAGTCTAACTCCCAGCATGCCAAAGAGGGATGCTTGTTCATGTGCATTTGGCATTATGTCTCCTTTAGCGTCTAACTTTTGGACACAACTGTAAGTATAACCTTAAGCTTGTCCAATAAGTTCATCAGTAAACTAGCTATGCAATGCAATAACAATGCCCTACCTTTACTTCTGTGTCTCTCCTGAACACGGCTCTGTTGCCAGCTGGCCTGGCTCTGGGCCAGGCCTAAAAACCTCCTCCTCTCCCAGCGGCCCAAAGATCAAGCTCTGTCCATCAGCAAACTCTGTAAATCACAGAGAGTCAGAGAGCCTAACCCTGGGGCTGAGCTCGGCAGGGCTGCAGCTAGTTACTATCCTCTGAGGAGAGTCCTAGTCTTTCGGCAAGTCGATAATAGAGGCAAGCCCCGGCTGCACCACCGGGGTCACATGCTGCTTCGTGTCCTGAGAAAATGAGGCGGGGAAGAGAGGAACAGGGAGAAGACGGGAGGACATAATTGAGTCATTAGTCCTTTTCTGTAAGTGTCAGAGCATGGTGGACAAGAGAGACTCGGATAACTTGCAGAGAGAGAAAAACACAAAGAGGTAGGTGGGAACTTGTCCACGATGAGGCAGTGTTGCAAACAATAGTTGCAAACATGTACTTTCTGACTCTAGATGCGTATGGTTACCTTGGCAACCACAGAGTGACATGTTGCTTTATTCTGTTTTTCACACATCCACACAATAAAGGGCCTAATTTTTCTTTTTCTCGTCTTCCTTCAAGTCAATGTGTATGTGTGTGTGCAAGTGTTTTGCATTTGTCATGAAATAAATCAAAAAACAAAAGGCAGAGATGTTGCCCGGATGGAGCCAGCAGGGTGGCGCGGGAGTCCCTGGAGAGATGGGAGAGATAGATGGTTGTGGCGGTGATCTAAATGGACAGAGACGGAGCGATGTTAAGGGACGAGAAGGAAAGGAATTAGACAAAGCAGCCAAGGAATGAAAATCTCTCCCTCCTAGAGCTCTGCTGACAGCCAGGGCACTGAAATGAATGGGTAGACGAAGAAAGAGGGAGGAGGGAGAAACCCTGGACATGGGGGAAGGTAGAGGAGGAGAAGACAGAAAGAGGGTTCATGATCCATCTTCTAGCACCTGACACCAGATCAATACTCGGCGAACCACAGCAAAGCGCCCACATCTCTCTCTCTCTTCCCTGCTCTCTTTCTACCTCCATCTCTCAGGCTCATTCATCTCCCCCTTGTATCTTCGTCTCTTCCCTTTTACCGGGGCCTATGACCTCCCTTGCATCATTCCTGCCAAACAGACAGACAGGCCCCTAGCCCTCATCTTACGCAGCTTTTTGAAGGCTGATACTTCTGTCAATATTGCTGATATCTGGTCCTTTGCTGTTGACCATCACTGGAAACGCTTCTAAAACAGCTGAGACTGTTCCTAATAGTCATGGCTGCCAGCATCATGTAACTGTGATGCAGAACTGCAGAAATAATTTTTATGAGTCAAAAATAAAATTATGAAAATATTGTTATTTTTGTGTCTTGTGTGTAGCTACTACTACTGCTAATGCTAGCCCATATGGCTGTGGCCGCAATCATTCACTATTCACTGGATTGCCGGGTCCAGTCCCCATACAGACCAGGAAGTGAGCTGGTGGCTGGAGAGGTGCCAGTGCTTCCTGGGCACTGAGGCCGAATCCTCAAACTGCCCCGCTGGGTAAACCCAGATTGGATTTCACCCTAATGTTTTAACCTTGGTCTGGTGATGGCCAGACTACCGTAGCCCACTATGGCTGAACCCTATGACATGACGTAAAAACACACATTTCAATTGGCATGTGGACATTTTTTTTAATAATGTGCATTATGTACATTTCCATGTGTGATTTGGAGAATATATACATATACATCTGAGTTTGTTAGATTTTGACATATGCAGTATTTGTCACACATAAGTTTTAATGAAATGTTTTGTCTATTGAGGTTTTTATTGTGTAGTCATTCCATGCATTCATTTAGCTTCTTAGAACATTTGACATGAGATGGTCAGATATAATGTGATAAAGTACAGGCACAGCCTATATATGTTTTGCCTGATTATTTTATGTATGTCTTATTAGATTATATATGCCCGTATATGCAGAACTTCTATTTTTGTCTTCCTTTTGGCCATTTTTGTGTTATTTTTCTGCACTCTAAACTCTAAGTTGTTGTCCATCATCCCATCCACTTTTAGTCACTCTGTTTTTTTGATTTGTTCATGTCTGGAGACAGTAACTTTTAAATAAAAATCAACACTTTTTTTTTTTTTTACTTAACAGAATCGAGCATTGAATCGTTCTAGAGAGAATTGCAATGCATCTGAGAATTGATTATTTTTCTCGCCCCTAATTTTTGTGATACATTTTATTTGGCTGTCCTAAACATTTTATTTCTAAGGTTTGTAGACGTAAGATACTTTCACTTTTTCCGGGGTACCAAAAATTATAGTGTGTAAGTTAGTGAGTTCCACAGTGGAGGCAACATGCTATTATTTCTTAAAAGTTACTTATACCTATGATAACATCTACTGAATTGGGTTGGTCAGTCGAGAGGAATGATCTGATTATGTCCAAAAATTGCGTTTTGATTTTGTGATTTGACACACACATAGTACACATGTCCTCTACAAATGTGTATGTAGTGAAGGAGTTAATAATTCGGACACAGCTCATGTCTTGTGAATCTGAAAATGCAACCACTGTCCCTGTCACGTAATGAAATGACCAGGGATGCCAATATGTCTGCTGGGGGGTGGGGGGGGGGGGGGGTTGGGGGGGGGTGTTTTACATAACATTCTGTAACCAGCTGCAAATGACCCACAGTTCATTACAGGGTCACTCTGCTCTGTATAATTGTCTGCTCTGCTATCCATCATATGATTTGTGTATCTTGACAGAGTGATGGATTTATTGAGAGAATACAGAGGAAGGAAAATGAGACAGAGCACAGATAGAGTATGAGGGCACCAGGCAATATAGGCCGTGGCGTCTTATGTCATAAGGTAGCAGATGCGCCATCAAATTCAATTAACAGCTTAGCCCCCACCGAATAACACTGGCTTAGCCAGCACCACAATGGCATCAGGGAATATGGAAGCGTTTTTTTTTCTGCACGGAAATCCCTGTTGTTTTCACTCATCCCAAAATGACGCAGGCTTCCGCTCCCTGACACTCCTTTCGTACATATCACTGGTGTAACGGACTGGTAAGAATTGATTAGGAAACCCAATAGCAACAGATCATTTGATTACTAGTGGCAAACCCCACCAGAAAACACAATTACGTCAAACACATGGGAGGCACCCCACAGACCTGCTAACCTAATGAAACATAATCAGTTCATAATTGATATCTTAGAAATTGTATTGGAGCTGGTGAATCTAATTTGAATTACATCAACCAAACTGAAATAAGTGTAGTCAGAGACTGTGTAATCTGTAATCAGTTTTTACAATATTATCTGTTAATAGGTAACTGTCTGTAATTTGAATTACATTTTATTTTAACATCTACAGTCTATTCACAGAAGAAAGAGCTCAATGTGTATTGACGGGCATCTTTCCATGTCATTTCTATCAATGGAAGGACACAGTAAGTGTTCACATGTATATAGACAGCATCTGCAGATAAGTCACATAAATTGTTTTATAACACTTGAGGATGACATCACCTCTCTTTTATGAAAGATTTTTAGAACCATATCTTTCAAATGGAAACCCTGGATATCAGGACAATAACTTTCTCTTGCCCTCTTCTTATCTTTTGCACGTAATCTAAATACGGATACCATTGGCCAACCAAAATGACTCAACATAAAATCAACTTAATGTATGTGTATCAACAATATGTGTCATCTTCAACATTTGTGGTGTGATACAGTCTACAGCTTATGTATTTCATCAGAAAAATTGATATAAGTTCAAATGACATGTATAATCATTTTAAATGCTTTACCCTGTGTAAAATTGTAGTGTAAAACTACAATGTAACCTAATGTGGAAGCTGATATATTGATTGATTTATTCACATTATCATATTTCTACATCTATTCCTTTTTGTTTGCATAACACTAAGAAATTATAGTAAAAACAGCAGTTAAAACGTACTTTGAGACCAAAGAAACAGAGTTTAATGATAAATTGTCCAATAAAAATGTCATTAATCCGATTGGACCACCAGAACTTTAGACTTCCCAGGAAGTAGGAAAGTGGGGAATGGAATAAGAGGAAGAAAAAGTGAGCCAACCGCTTTGCTAGATTGAAGAAGGGTAGTTGTGTTCAGTGACAGGAAGGGTCAAAGGTCACCACGACCCCCCACACGATGTCTGAGGAATGCTGAGGAAGGGGCTGTGAGCATGTCTCTGGGGAAAAGAAGGGGAAAGGACAGACGGTTGGCGTGGAAACATCCCTCATCCGTACCTGTTAGCATGAAAACGCACTAAAGTGGATAGCAGACTTCCAGTTAGTGCCATACTGCTTTTAAAAGAAGAGCAGAACTCAAAATCATAAAAAATGTTCTCGCAGAAATAGAGTAGTTTTTTTCCAGACCACTGAGTTAGTTATATCCGTAAATATTGATCTGGTCACTCTGTAATTTAAATACACTTAATGTAGTTCTATGTACAGCATACAACTCTTTATATTTAGATATACAGTATATTGTATAGTATACATATACAGTGGCTAGAATAAGTTTACACACCCAGGCTAAAGTGGATTAAAAAGAGGAATAAAAAAACATATTTTGGAAATTGATCTTAATGCCTTAATTCAAAACAATTAGGAAAATCCAACCTTTTAAGGAAACCAACTTTCTTTGTGAATGAATCATGTATTGTAAATAAATAAATGTTTTTTCTTAAAATACAGGGGGCATAAGTATACATACTCCTATGTTAAATTCCCATAGAAGCAGGCAGATTTTACTTTTAAAGGCCAGTTATTTCAGGGATCAGGATACTATGCATCCTGATAAAGTTCCCTTGGCCTTTGGAATTAAAATAACCTCATATCATCACATACCCTTCACCATACCTAGATACCACACCTTTATTTATCTACAACACGTTATACATTCACAAAAAAAAATTGGTGTCCTTATAAGGTTGGGTTTTCCTACATTTTTTGAATTAAGGCGTTAAGATCAATTTCCAAAAGATTCCTCTTTTTAAGCAACTTTAGCATGGGTGTGTAAACTTATTATCATCATAGCTGTAAAGACCCTTCACTGGACCACACAGTTTAAGCTGCTTAAACAGTTACCTCAGACATACGACTGTTTTTTAAGTTGGAACACATTTCAATCAACACATTTTTTGTCTGAATTCATTTGAATGCAACCCACGCAGCCCAATACTACATTGTAAAACTGATGCTGGGGCCTCTGCTGCCTCACTTGAGTGACAAGGTAATGTCAAAGGCAGCCAGAAACAGCTTTACCTACGAACTCCCCATCTCAGATTTAAAATATGTTGTCATTGTCATTGTCATTGTCCAACAATAGCCGATAGGAGTGGGGAGAAAAAATCGATACATCATGGTATCGCGATATTTTCTTTGGCAACACTGTATCGATACACAGGCACCAAGTATCGATCTTTTATTGCATGTGTTGCTCAGTTTGTCTGCTTGACAATCCCATTTTGAAGCCATAAAATTGAAGTGATGATGATGAAAAACAGAGAAATGTATCTTTTTAGATACAACAGATGTTGACAAAGTTTCCTTTTGGGGCCGTCATTTGAAATTGGGAAAATGAGAAGCTGGAAAAAAGAATTGTGAGTTTGTGTCACTGGGTTTTTAAAGGATAATATTTGGAAGTGAAAAGAAAAGCAAATCCGAAAAATATAAAAGGGCTAAAAATAAATCCGAAAAATTTGAAAAAAAATAAAATGGAGTTCTAGTAGTGCTCTTGTTAAGAGTGAGAAAATAAGAGTGGCTTTTGTTTTCATGTCAATTATGTCAATCATTGGTCTTTAGTTCACATTTCACTTGAACACGAGTAATGAAAAACGCCACTCGGCTAGCACACACACACACACACACACACACACACACACACACACACAC
>NC_045746.1:11907827-11914157 GCF_008692095.1 Etheostoma spectabile
CACACACACACACACACGCACACACACACACACACACACACACAAACAAGTATTTGCACGTCTCCTGCCTCCATTTAGTGAATAATGTATGAGTTGTCTGCTAGTGTGTTTCACTGACAGATGCTCGCTTCTGTCACTCATCCAGCACGCAAATGCCTACCCCCACCCCCCCACACACACACACACAATCACAGACACACACACACACACACACACAAAGACACTGTGTCCAGAGGTCACACAAGGGCTTGGTAGAGACAGTATGGTTGCCTCACAACACAAATGCTGTCCCATTCACTCTAAATGCTGTTCCATACCCCAGTTACTCATATTTATGCTTCCTAATAGTCAGCCAAGGAGATGAGTAAAGGCTTTATTAAGTGGATAATGCCCACACAAAGCAGAATGGAGAGAATGAGAAAGCGAGACGCCGTCACGTTGCCAGCCAGCCTCTCCTTTTAAAGTCGGCATCAGTGGAACTTATCAGAGCTCTAGAAATCAAGATGAGAGACTGGAATGAGAGGCTTTTGGAAATAAGAAATGTGCTGGCGGTGAGCACAGCTGTGTAATTTCCTTCCCTGGCTGTCGGAGGCTCCTATCACCGCCATTGATCTACTGTGTCTGAGAGATCTCTCTGTCTCTGGTCTGTCTGGGAAGAGAAACCAAAGGAGGAGAGTCGGGGTGGGAGGAGGGGGAGCAGAAAAAGAAGAGGAGGAGACCGAGGCGTGCAACACAACATGAAAGGGACTGGCGGAGGAGTGAAAATTAACACCAGACTTGAAGAGGAGAGAGGGGAGCCTTGAACGCAAGGTGAAAAAAGGTGAACGGCTCCTCCGTTGTACACTGAGGATCTATAACTCTCCTTCTACTGTTCTTGTTTCAAACCTGAGCATCGGCCCTCTGCCTCCACCCTCCATGACTTACCCTGCGGCAAGTACATAATGAGTGTAACTCTGCTCTCTGTGGACCACTACACATTGCAGGGCAATTTATTCCCGGTGAGCACAAGGGCATAAGAGTCACACAGCCAATACGGAGTAAAGCTAGATGAACCGGGGTCTCAGTGTCCCATTGGGTGTGCACCCATCCGCTCTCGCCCATCACGCACTGTACGTAGTGAGAACATTAGCTCATGCAAATGTAGCTGATAAAAATAAAGGGCTAATTCAGACACACTCTCGCTATTGCCCCCTCCCTCTCCTTCTGCCATTATAATTTACATCACAGATTAGCTGCATTAGCAACGCCAGCAAAGGAAATGACGGTGATTTGTGTGGCTAGGATCAATGTCAGCGGAGATGATGAGAGCAAAAGCATTTTATGTTCATGTAGATACAGCTGTGAAAAAATACTTCCTTAATGACATCAGTTAAACACACAGTCAGTGTCAGCTGAGTTACCCGCACCATTGTAACTTCCCCATATTTGCTTACTGGGGAATCATTAGCTTATTAACTAGCCACAAAATGACATAATGACATAAAGTCCAAAACCCAAATGTGTTTTTAATGTACCAGCATTAGGCAGAGTGTGCAAAAGTACTCACTTCCCATTCTCAAGTAGAAGTAGAAAGAATTTACTCTGGTAAAAGTACTGATTTAACTTCTTTACTTAAGTAAAAGCTACCTGGACCACACAAATGTTACTAGAGTGCAAACTGAGAAACTTTAGTGCACATGACAAAAGGCTCTTTATATGCTGTTGCCTACATTTCAAATGGATGTCTGCCAATAGGCCTAAAACATATATATCACATATTTCATATCACATATAGGATGATTGTGACAGAGACTGGGACTCCAGGTTGATAAGATTCTGACTGAGTAACAAGACGTGATTCTGTGAGAATTCACAGATCCACTTTCTCTTTTTCAATCATTCCCTTAACATTTAAAATAATCTACATGTGTGCTCAAATATGGCTTCTGGAAAGAAAATAAAGGATACAACATGAATTACTAACTAGACATTAATTAAGAAGTTTCCCGTAGTTTTTGCAGCACATTCACGAGGAGTCATTCTTCTCTCTCAGATAAAGGCCAGGGATGATGAATGTCTTGCTGCTTGTCTGCCGAATCTCTGGGATCTCCGTTTTCTTCATTTTCAATCACACCGTCCATACTACTATGTGTTAACGTAACTGCCATCAAGCCACAACGATTTACCGTGAATGACTGAACAAACGTGATAGGGACAGAATAGAGCATAGAAATCAACGAGAGTGGGCGGGAGCGGTGTTTTGAGTGTGAGATCTCCGTCAGGAATTCCGTCATGAAATCACCTAAGGCAACCTCAGTGATTTGATATCAACTGGCTAGTTGTCCTCTAGACTTTTTCTGTCTCTCTTCTCCGCCAGGTGGAGCGCGAGCCTGCTCCCCGTGGTAACGCTATTCAAAACTTTTGAAAAATCTATTATGCAGCTTGCCCTTTGGACCAATCCATGTCAAATCCCTTTTGTTGAACTCAGCTAACTCTCTTACATATTGCACAAAGCTTATTGTTTTCCAAAAACCATCCTATGATTTGATTTATGATAGGATTTGACATGGATTGGTCAAAAGAGCAAGCTGCATAATAGATTTTTCGAACGTGTCGAATATGCAACGTCCAATATAAAGCAACAAATGAATTGATCAACAATTGATAAATGCAGTGTTATATGAATGAGTGCAAGGCAGTGCTTATTTTGACAGCAAATTCTGATTTAGTCATAAGTTTTAGTCATATTTTAGTCACCTGTAATCTTTTAGTTTAAGTCTAGTTTTAGTCATATTTTAGTCATCTGTAATCTTTTAGTCTTAGTCTAGTTTTAGTCATATTTTAGTCATCTGTAATCTTTTAGTCTTAGTCTAGTTTTAGTCATATTTTAGTTGTCTGAAATCTTTTAGTCTTAGTCTAGTTTTAGTCATATTTTAGTCATCTGTAATCTTTTAGTCTTAGTCTAGTTTTAGTCATATTTTAGTCATCTGTATCTTTTAGTTTTAGTCTAGTTTTAGTCATATTTAGCATCTGTAATCTTTTAGTCTAGTCTAGTTTTATTCATTTTTTAGTTGTCTGAATCTTTTAGTCTTAGTCTAGTTTTAATCATATTTTAGTCATCTGTAATCTTTTAGTCTTAGTCTAGTTTTAGTCATATTTAGTTGTCTGAAATCTTTAGTCTTAGTCTAGTTTTAGTAATATTTTATCATCTGTAATCTTTTAGTCTTATCTATTTTGTAATATTTTAGTCATCTGTAATCTTTTAGTCTTAGTCTAGTTTTAGTCATATTTTGTTGCTAAATCTTTAGTCTTAGTCTAGTTTTAATCATTTTTAGTCATCTGTATCTTTTGTCTAGTCTAGTTTTAGTCATTTTTAGTTGTCTGAAATCTTTTAGTCTTAGTCTAGTTTTAATCAATTTTAGTCATCTGTAATCTTTAGTCTTAGTCTAGTTTTAGTATATTTTAGTTGTCTGAAATCTTTTTTCTTAGTCTAGTTTTGTAATTTTTAGTCATCTGTATCTTTTAGTCTTGTCTATGGTTTAGTCATATTTTGTCATCTGTAATCTTTTATCTTAGTCTAGTTTTAGTCATATTTTAGTTGTCTGAAATCTTTAGTCTTAGTCTAGTTTGAATTTATATTTAGTCATCTGTAATCTTTTAGTCTTAGTCTAGTTTTAGTCATATTTTAGTCATCTGTAATCTTTTAGTCTTAGTCTGGTTTTAGTCTATTTATGTTGTCTGAAATCTTTTGTCTTAGTCTAGTTTTAGTATATTTTAGTTGTCTGAAATCTTTTGTCTTAGTCTAGTTTAGTATATTATTTAGTTGTCTGAAATCTTTTTGTCTTAGTCTAGTTTTAGTCATACTTTAGTCATCTGAAATCTCTTAGTCTTAGTCTAGTTTTAGTTGACTAAATATAAGAGTTTTAGTCTAAGTTTAGTCTTATGTCTTTTAGTCTAGTTGTAGTCGACTAAATTTCATAAGAGTTTTAGTCTTAGTCTAATCTTAGTCTAGTTTTAGTCGACTATATATCAAAAGAGTTCTAGTCTTAGTCTAGTGTTAAGTCTTTTAGTCTTAGTCAAGTTGTAGTCGACTAAATATCATAAGAGTTTTAGTCTTAGTCTAGGTCTATTTTTAGTCAACTATGTATCATAAGAGCTTTAGTCTTAGTTTAGTCTTAAGTCTTTTAGTCTTAGTCTAGTTTTAGTCGACTAAATATAAGAGTTTTAGTCTTAGTCTAGTTGTAGTTGACTATATATCATAAGTTTTAGTCTTAGTCTAGTGTTAAGTCTTTTAGTCTTAGTCTAGCTGTAGTCGACTATATATCATAAGAGTTTTAGTCTTAGTCTAGTCTTAAGTCTTTTAGTTTTATTCTAGTTTTGGTAGACCAAATATTACCTGATGTTAGTCGACTAAATATATAAGATTTAATCTTAGTCTAGTTGTAGTCGACTAAATATCATAAGAGTTTTAGTCTTAGTCTAGTTTTAGTTGACTAAATATTAGAGTTTTAGTCTTAGTCTAGTTGTAGTTGACTATATATCATAACAGTTTTAGTCTTAGTCTAGTGTTAAGTCTTTTAGTCTTAGTCTAGTTTTAGTCGACTATATATCATAAGAGTTTTAGTCTTAGTCTAGTCTTAAGTCTTTTATTTTTATTCTAGTTTTGGTAGACCACATATTACCTGATTTTAGTCGACTAAATCTACAGTGGACTTAGTTGACTAAATGTTTCTCCAGATTTTCCGGTCATTTGAAGTATCCATCAGTCTGTTATGGAATAGTATTTGAATATGCAATACAGACACAGATTTAATGGTTTTAATACAAAAGATGCAGGGTTAGGGTTAACTAGCTATGTTAACTGTGTAACTGCTGCTGCGCCTGCATTTGCTCTGATTGGATCTCTTCTCCATTTGTCCCTCCCTAACATTTCCGTCCCATTTTCAGTCAATTGCTAAAGTGTCAGTTACATTTCATCACAGTCTTCATCATCACATCTGACTTTTTAGTTAGTTTTCATTTAGTTTTTGTCCATGAAAAAGGTTCGTTGATGAATATTTTTTTGTCATAGTCAATGAAATTAACACTGGTTCAGGGTTTAAAGGGTAAATCAGCACACGGTATACAAGTTTACTTTCCTTGGGTTGAAACTTTGGGTCTCCAATCAGTGATGTCACAGCAGGTGTTTTGCTCTTGACAGCTGATGGAAAACTCCCGCTGTGACATCACTGATTGGGGGTGTGGTGAAAAGTGCGACAGGCTTGAAAGTTTCCACCCGGCAAGAGCACTGCACCGGGCAGGTTTCTTCTCCGTGTGAGCCTGTGGAGAATATTTTTGAAGTACTTCCAACACTTTCAGGATTCAAGGCAACATCTGTATTCATGTGTAGGAATTTCTCCCATCTAGCGTTGAGATCAAATACCGCAATCAAGTCTATTGCGCCATGCAGTTAAAAGGTATCAAAGCTATGTTAGCCGTCATGCTTCAAAAAGCCTGTCTCTTGCTCTTTTCAATGTACTTTTTCTTTTTCTGGGCAAAGAAGAAGACTCGTGTGCCTGAAATTCGGATTTTGAATACTGTATGCGGGGTCCTCTGTGTTTCCAATACCCATTAGCAGCAGCTGTGAGTCACAAAACACTAAAGTATGTCCTGTATGTCCACCGTATTTCAAGATGGTGCCTGTGGTGAGTCTGCAAGTAAAATTGTCAAATTTCAAGCCAAAAGGAATACTTGGAATTGATGTCAACATTCATGAAAACGGACAAGATTGTGAACGTGCAACACCAATTTTGATGATGAACAACTAAACACGTTACACACTGGACCTTTAAACTGACTTACATTAGATGGATTTTAACGTGCCTTTTTAATTTCATTTCTGGTTAAATAAAGGTGAATTAACCAACTAAAAGCAGAAACATGTTGCTTGTGATTTTCAGCCATCCGAAGGAAGTGTAGTGTGGATGGCGGGCCAATGTTGGCATGGTAATCAATCAGATGGGTGCGGAAAATCCTTGCGATGTGTTATTATTAGAACAAAATAGTCAATTTGTCACTCCATTATGCAGACACGCTTGCATTCGCACACACACAGAGAGGTAGTCTCTTTCAAAGCTGCCTCTGTGCCTCAGTCTACATGATGTTGTTTGCATAGCAGAAATGAGATCATTCATGAAGCCCCCGGGGTCACATTTCCTCAAGAGGACGGTGAGAGGAAAACGTGAGAGAGAGAGAGAGAGCGAGAGAGATTTGTTTTTTTTCTTTATCTGGCTGATGAGGGAAGAAGGAGGGCGAGTGCGTGTTCAGAGAGTTAAGCGTGAAAATAGATAAGAAAGGGGAGGCACGTGGCAT
>NC_045746.1:11914167-11956667 GCF_008692095.1 Etheostoma spectabile
GGGGGGGGGGGGGGGGGCGATGCCCTGTTGCATTTTTAAGGTCTATGTCTGAGTCGCCAGGGTATAGACTTGGTTCACCGCACAAGGACAACTTGTCACCTTATCACTCTTTCTCGCCCTTTCTTGCTCTTTTTCCTTCCTAGCTCTCTTCATTCCCTCTTTTTTTTTGACAATCCCTCTGTGTCCTTTCCCGCTGCAGCCAGTGTAGAACTCCTAAAATGCAGTATGCAAATACATTGTTTTTTAGTAAATGCCAGGGCGCCTTTATTTTGAATGCCACTCTTCGGCTAATGAGATGCACAGCACTGGTGAGAAACACACATTTTGGATGTGTTTCTGCTCTGAAGCATCCCACACACTTGGGTTGTGGAGCAGGCTTGAATGCCTTTAATTAAGAAGTCTAATCATTTGGGCAGCTATTGAAATCCTCCTAAAAAAAAAAAAGCAATATATTTTTTTAGGTAAGCCCTTCTCTGGCCTTGAAAAGTAAGGTTTAACAACTCACTGGGTGTAACGTGATTGCCCCCTGGTGGTCACATTTATCAGCTTGCACATTGGGGGAGATGGTTTTGATATGTTTTTTTCTTGGTTTCTTGAAATTTGTCTCAATTTATATAAAATGTGTGACACATTGGAGCTATAAGTACTCCCTCTTGAACTCTCTAAACTACAACTGTGAGTATAACCGTTGAAGCGCAACATAAACTTCAATGTTTGACTCATTTTCTCAGCTCTGTTACACCTTCATTCTCCACTTATCACAAGTCGTCCCACATGTACAGCACTTCATCTCCACGTTCATATGGCAGGAATCAGCTGCACTAGACTACCCTGGGGTTACAGAGCCTAACTATCGCTGGGACTTTCTGATTAAAGTCCTCCTCTGTCTCCTGCTTTGAAGTCGGTAATGATATTCAGCAGACCTGGATGCTACCGAATGACAATTATAATGAAGGTGAGGTTTGAGATTGGTTGGGGAGTTGAAAGGGAATGTCACCATATGATTTTGATTCTGGGACATTAAGGATTTGATGTACCTTTGCACGCTGTATATACTGAAGATAAAAATAGTACAACATCTGTGTAGAATGAACACAAATGTCTTACCTTTTCAAAGAAACAAGAGAAAAATAACATGCTTATAAGAAAGTTAATTGAACACTAAAAATATTATCCAAAATGAAATTTTTTTTAAAAAGCTCCATGGCACTGTAGGCATGTTGGAGGATTTGCTTCAGTGAACAATCTAGTGTAGTCCAATAAGTAACCAAAAGAAGACAGTTAGTGCAGAAAATACAGAAAATAATCCTACAAAATGTTTAGTGTTCTCAAACCTACAACACATAAAGGAAGAGAGCTCGAGTTTGTATGTAACATTAAAACAACGACAATATCTGTGTTGTGTAAACTGAAATGTGGTTAAAAAATATCTTGTCACACTCAGGAAATGAATCTTCTCCAAAGAAAAAGATTGGAGATTAAAGTTTTGGATATAATCGTGTAGATGGCGCGCCCAGACAAGCATGCATGGAGACATTATATGCAGAATTCTCCGAAACACCAAAAGGTGCACACACAAAATAATCTGTAAATAAGGAAGAAGTAATAGAGAAGAAGAAAGCGGGAAGAAAGCAGACTGCTTGGCAATGGTGGTAAACACATCTGTCCCTACCCGATTTGAGTCAAGTGCAGATGTGTGCTTTGCATGCATCACTTTGCAAGTAGCATACAAGATGCTAACGAGAGACTTCTGTAATGTCAATACAGTAAAAAATGGACCTACATAACGAAGTTAGTTCACTGCTGGCTACTAGCTAGCATCAAACACAACAATCCTTGTTATTTCAGTCAGTGTGGTTACTGTGTGACTGTAATGAGCAGCCAATTCATAGGCTAGCCTAGCTAAGCAATGCTAGCTGACACAAATTTTTTGAAACAATATATCTTGCTTAACGTAAGCTATTTCTCTTTAAAACTCTCTTTAGTGACCGTTATATATTTAAGGCATTGGTGTGAATGACAAACAAAGCTAACCGAGCTGATTTGTGCTTGTATTGTTACCTTGTTATTTCAGTCAGCGTTGCTACTGTGTGACTGTCCTGAGCAGCCAATCCATAGGCTACCCTAGCTAGGCTATGCTAGCTGACGCAAATGTTTTCAGACAACATTTGTTGCTTAACGTAAGCTAGTTCTCTTTAAAATAAAAATAGCGAAATTTAAGCTAAGACACGAGGGCTTTTGTTTCGTTACATGCCTCGTGTTCAGCACATTTGACCACTGTAATAATGTTGTCAGCTGCCCCATTAAGCTTAAGTCTATGGTGCTAATGTTAGCAAAGACAGCAGCATCTGTGGCTTTGGGTTTTGGGCAAAGGTGACGTTGCGTTTAGTTAATGTTAGAAAGTTTTAATTTTTTTGACTATTTAGAAGTTTTTGGAGCATATGTCAAACTGAACAAAAACACAGCTAAGTTTGTTAGTTTTAATTAACAGGGAATGCTGTCAGTTGAATGGTGTTTTGAGCTAACGTTAGCAATCAGAAGGGTAGTTACCATAGACCGTTAATATTATCAGTATATATACAGTCTATGGTAGTTACCTTTTTCAGAAGGGTAGTTACCCTTTTTCAGAGAGATAGTTACCCTTTTTCAGAAGGGTAGTTACCTTTTTCAGAAGGGTTGTTAACCTTTTTCAGAAGGGTAGTTATCTTTTTCAGAAGGGTAATTACCTTTTTTCAGAAGGGTAGTTATCTTTTTCAGAAGGGTAATTATCTTTTTTCAGAAGGGTAGTTACCCTTTTTCAGAAGGGTAGTTACCTTTTTCAGAAGGGTAGTTACCTTTTTCAAAAGAGTAGTTACCCTTTTACAGAAGGGTAGTTAGCCTTTTTCAGTAGGGTAGTAACCTTTTTCAGAAGGGTAGTTACCTTTTTCAAAAGAGTAGTTACCTTTCACAGAAGGGTAGTTACCTTTTTCAGAAGGGTAGTGACCTTTTTCAGAAGGGTAGCTATCTTTTTCAGAAGGGTAATTACCTTTTTTCAGAAGGGTAGTTACCCTTTTTTAAAAGGGTACTTACCTTTTTCAGAAGGGTAGTTACCTTTTTCAAAAGAGTAGTTACCCTTTTACAGAAGGGTATTTAGCCTTTTTCAGTAGGGTAGTTACCTTTTTTAGAAGGGTGGTTACCCTTTTTGCGTACCTTATTGTAAAGTGTTACAGAAAAGTTTATTATTTTATGGAATTCATAAATTTCATCATGACAAGTTATGCCGTAAACTTTAAATCTAAGCATGCACAACTCACATCTGCACTCGACTCACATTGGGGAGACATCATCTATTACAAACACTGACCTGACAGCATTACACTACACTTATCTACTGTAATCAGTAAAGTGTTATCTGTTGATGTATTTGTCCCTGTATATTACCATGAAACAGACTGTGAAAACAAATCTCCCTCAAGGGACAATAAATATCTATCTAGCTATCTGCCTGTAACACTTTTAGGGAAACAATTTCCATGAAGCTGTATTTTTTTAGCTTTTACAAAACAATCTCATTTTTTTCCACACTATTCAGCAATTTTTTTTGTTATTCTATTCCCAGTGGGGTGTCTCTCTTTGGCTGTTTGACTCTCTGTGATCAGTACATGCAGAATCACACAGTTTGTACAGGTGAACCTATTATTTCCCAACTAAACTGAATGCACAGTGCGTGCGTAGTTACAAAAAATCCAAGGTGCACAATCATGCACGCCGACAGCTTGCAGAGTCTTCGCAATGGAAACGACAGCCGTGGTGAAAGCATGTTATGGCTTGCACACCAGGAACACCACAGCTACCGTAAACCTCCCTTAATACACTTTTTCACAGCAGACATTTGTCATAGCAGGAAAAGCACGTGTGTAAGTGAAGGCTGCATTCCACTGAGATGAGCTAGTTCCAGAATTAGTTCCTCCTGTGGTTTTCTAAAAGTCACAGTGACTTCTGTGAAAAAGGTCTATTGTGTAGACATTTGGTTGTAGTCTTACAACCACATTTTAGCAGCGTTATCAGGTCCAGCATGAAGCTGCAAGGAAATTGAATAAGAAAGTTACTGAGTACTTTTACTCATATACTTGATACTTTACTTGAGTATTGCCCAGTAATGCTACTTTTATGATTCCCTACTTTTAAATTGGAACTTTTCACTCCACTGCAATTATTCAACAAGTCTGTAGTGACTACTTTGAAGAGTTAACTTGTAAACCATGTGATTGAGTTAAAAAAATGCGATGAATCATCATAAATTGACCTACCAAACGGCAATGAAAGCAGTTAAAATGAGCTCCACATTGATCTGCTACGATATCAAAAATGCTTTTAATTCATCAATAATGATAATAGAATAATGTAATATGCCACTCAGAAAGGGACCAATCTGCTCAATGAGTACATTTACTTTTCATTCTTTAAGTACATGCCGCTGAAAATACTTCTAAAAGAGTATTTGTAATTTTGATACTTTTGCTTAACCCTTGTGTTGTCTTCCCGTGTCAAAAACGGACAAAAATTTAACTTTTTTTGTCCCTTTTTCAGACTTTTTTATTTTTTTTCACTAACACCACCTTACTCCCACTAGTTTTACACTACATTTTGGAATCCATGGTCAATAACCCTCATTTATATAGAATTATACCTAGCATTTGAGTTAAAAAAAAGAAGAAATTGACTAATAGTTAAGATCAGAGGAACGTACAAACGATTTTAGTCAGGAATGAAAGTCATCAATTGTATTTGCAACGGACGTTAGAAGGAACCCAATCCATTTTTTTGTATTAACTTGGTTAAAAAGAAACCCATATTTAACATATAGAAATTTTTTAAAAGGGTCAAATTTGACCCAGGAACAACAAGAGGGTTAAGCAAAGGATCGAAATACATCTTCCACCACATTTAGACTTCAGCATTGCCCTCTGCAGGCTGTATGAGCACATGAGCTCTTCCAGTTTTTCACAGTCACACATGGCACAAATGGGACAAATGGCACATTTACTGAAACAAATGGGCATACAATCCTCACACCACATGGTACATTCAGCACGCCACTCTATGTAACCTGCAAAAAGTGAATACCCAATCAAAAGAATTAACACTTTATCATTGCTTAGACCAAGACATCTTGTCAAATGACTCTTAAAGTGTAATAGTTACCCACTACGTCATCTTGTCCAGTTGCTAACATTGCATATTTAGGCAGCTGAATAGTATTGATGTCAACGATGGCACACACTATAATTTAAACAAAACATTTATTTTGGTTTGTATGTACACATATAGAAAGAAAGCTTGTGGTGAAAAAACATATATACAACAGCAAAATTACCAGGAACTACTGTACAATATGTGCAAGAAATTATTGCTGCAATCCATCTGTCTTTTCTGTTTGAGCACAATATGTGCTATGTTATCACACCTGACATCCTCACATCCAGGGAGAGATCTTTTGGCGTGACGCAGCGACAATTCACATTGTGAGGAAATTACAGTAAATTGATCCCAATCTGGCCAAAGTCTATGCTTAGTCAACTTTTACACAACAATACCACATGCCTATATCTAATTTGTGTGACAGGTTACTGTGATTGTTAGTTGCTCTATTTTGCATGTAGGGATTTACACAACGAACATGTGTAGAGTTGCATTTGAGAGTAATATGATTCAATAGAAAAAAGAAGGCAAGGCTGTGCATTTTGTGCCAAAGCAAGGATAAATGACTATAGTCATGTGAACATATGACCTAATATTCACATAAGTGGTTATACTACAATTGTGCCAAAGCAATTTGAGGAAAAACCGCACTTCAGCCACCTCTCCCCCCGACAGGAAGGTGGCAGCAGATACCAACATGTGAGAACATCTGCACGACACCCAGGGACTGATTTCCTCTGCTGTTTATGTTAGTAATTATTGACTCATTAAACCTCAAGCATCCTCCTCAGCTGTGGGGGCAGACTATTATCTGCACATCAATAATATTGTGTGTGTGTGTGTGTGTGAGTAAGTGGATGTGCTCATGGTGAGAATGCTAGTAGGGGAGGTTGACTGCGAGTAATTGGCTATAATTAGGGATGGATGTTTACACACATACACACACACAAAAACACACACACACACACAAACACACACACACAAGACGTGCACGCACGCAATAGCCTGAGGTTATTTGGCGGCACTAAATGAGATTATCAGTAGCGAGGTGATTAATGAGCATCCCCACTGCAGAGCCTTATAATCAACAGTCACCGCTCGGCTGTGATACACTATAGCTGGAGCTGTGCTCAGGTACGTGACACCCAGAACCCGCTGCTAACATCAGCTTCTCCACACCACACCACCACAACAGGAAGCACCAACTATCAAGTTAAATCTAAATCTGAACTGATCACTGGGCTGCCTGAGTAACTTTTAATTGCATCATTGGCCACTGATTGAATACACTGAAAACACGGGTGGATATCATTCAGTAAAGTGGTTTTTCTTGTTATGGATATACGTTAAATTACACTTATAGCTGGGTGGAATTTGGTCCAAAATACTACAAAGTTTTCTGCAAACCAGCAAAATAATCATCTTGTAAGCAAATTATGGGAAGCTAATAGTGGAAGGACAGAAAGCCATACTCTGTACTACACTAAAAAAAGTGAATTATGGGAAGTGATTTTCATTAAATGAAAAATTCTTTAGGGTTACTTGCAGCTGCTACATGTAGTTTTTCAGATGCTTTGTAACTATGAAAATGTACATTGTTGAGTACACCAGCCTCTACATGAAATATTAAAATGTGTCGATTTGTGTCAAAGTCTTCAAAAGGATATAAAATCCAGAACAGGTTCTTGCTTTATTTGCTTATTTAATGTTTCAGTTTTCAGACATGATGGAAACAAGGCAGAGCCGATAGCAAAAGAAGCAAAAAGCAGATTGAAAAACCACAAATTCTCTTCAGTTAAGCCAATGAAAAAAGAAAACGCTACAGATGAGGAGGTGGAAGTTCATACATCCTCAGTTAAAGTAAAGTAAAAGGTATATTGGAAAAAACACAAACGCACAAACCAAACGGATGCTTTAATAGATAGATGAAGCATATTAATCATGCTCCTATTTCTGTAATTAATCTAAGGTGTCAGAATAAATGTCATCTATGATATGATGATATAGTTGATTCCATTTAAGATTGATATGCTTCATATAGAAAAGTTAAAACAACATAGCAAAAGGTTGCAATTTAAAGAATCGACGCACATAAAATGAGCTCAACATCCATTTTCTTCTCCCCTCCTACTCAGTGGTGGACAGCGCTGGTTCACCCTCTCTGTGTGCAGACACCTAGATCAGATAATGCTCTCTAAGTCTCTATAGTGAGCCGTTTGAAGTAGCTCCAGTGAACTAAAGCCCTCCCCCAGCCTTTGCCTCTTGTTCTGCGAGAACTGTGCAGTGTGTGCGGGGTGACGGGGTCAGGGTGACTGGGTCCCCTCCATCTCCATATAGGCTGTAGGCTACAGCTGCTCCTATGAGATTGCTACCTCAAACACACAGACTGTGCCTTAGATGTCCCTGTATATATGTGTGTGTGTGTGATAAGGGCCAGAGGATGGAGACATCTTTAATCGTGTAGAAGTGGGAGGATTATCCCATCACCACTGTATTAAATACAAAGACGGGGACGGTAGGCCAGTTAACCAGGTGCTGCAGCACCCACCCCGACTGTAACCTTTCACCTTTACTACAGCTGACCTGGATCCTCACTTTTTGCAATGATCTCATCATGAATGCTTGCACTGCTGCAACATTGGATCTTTTTTCCTATAAAGGCATACTTTATGTTCCATGTTTTATTAAATCGTTAAGTTAAGGATAGGTTTGCTATTCTATATTTTCCTTTGGTGCACAACATGTTGATCCTACAACCAAGTATTGCCTAATTACTTTTTTTCTATGACATACATCAGAATCCCTCCAGTGTTACCCTGGTTGATGTGCTCCTTCATTACAATGCACATAAGCACTGTTGTGTATTTTGAAAGACTCCCACACACACACACACATCCTGCTGTGTAAATACTCACTAGAGCACTTGTATTAATCCACAGATGAAAATAGTCCCCAACAAGTGCAGTATTATCTCCAGTTTGAGGAATGTTTGCTGGAAACTAAAGTGCCCAGTTTTTCTTTTTAAAGAAATGAAAAAGATTTTTTTTTCTTTTTTTTCTCTTCTTTTTATTAAATCATGTACACATTATCCTTTTAAAATAGATTTACGTCTTCAGTAGGAACCTATGGTCTTTGGGCTGAGAACCACAGACAGGGCAGGGGAGTAGGGAGGTATTGAGAGAGTGATAATGCAGAGTGGTTTGTGCTCTTTTCATGGGATTTGTTGACAATAACAAAAAAGTATTACATATTGCCTTTATTGCTACTAAGGTTTTTGTTTTACCTTAATTGTCCCTAATCATGGCTTATTTCCAATCCATTAAAGCTTCCGTTAATACGTAATTTGTCAACCATTTGGAAACAAATGATATCTTTTTACAAAGTAGTACCGGTTCCGGTTTTATCAATACAAAGGTGAGCAATTATTATAACAATAAATGATAGTGGGCTTATTCCATGAAGCAATGCTGTCAGTGGAAGATGATCGCAGATGAGGTTTTAACGAAGTCAACAGCCTTTATTGAGGGTTTCCTCCCCAAAATCAAGACGAAGCTCATTAAATCAACAGCACATAAAATGTGAAACACCAAAATAAGAAAAATCTGTATTTAATGTTAATGAAAACGTTCATAAAGCACATTCGGAAGGCAAGGCCTCCAGCGCAGACAGTGATCCCAGCTACAGAGCACCGACTGAAAATGTGTGTGTGTGTGTGTGTGTGTGTGTGTGTGTGTGTGTGTGTGTCTAATTTCTCCCCATTTATCATCTCTGCTATCCGCACATGACTAATATTTACCCTGACCTCATCACTATTCATCTGTTGATGCCTCAGCGTCGCCGGTTCGATTGTTTATCCTCCTAAATAAACATGTGGCGGTGAACACAAGAATGCATACGGTAGGAATATGAAACGCTCCCCTATTGCTTTCTGAATCAGTAACATGTGAGAGGCGAGACGCCCGGCGACAACGGCTGTCCACGCAGGAAATCTGCTGATGCCGGTGTCTTCCTAAATGTGTTCAATATGCTTCCTTAAATCACAAAAGTGACAATCTAATGACACAGCACATCAGTGTCATTGTCACTGTCTAAATATGTGCTGCCGCATGTTGTTTAGGGTTGAGCTTTGCTGGTTTGATCCCATGGTCGGAGTCAAATTAAAGAAAAACAGTTTGAGCAGTATATGCATGTGGGATGTATAAACAGTGTGGTATTATGGGGGCTCTGCTCTTTCCTCCTCCAGCGCTACCTTTGTGCAGATTGCCATTTGAAGCACCTGAATAATTGAGGAGTAGCATTTCCGTCAGCCTTCCTGGGGTGTGTGTGTGTGTGTGTGTCTGTGTGTGTGCGCGCGACACCTCTTAGGAGCAGGTCACACACACACACCTGCTGGAGTGACCAATGTTAGCCACGCCATTATCATATCCCATACAATAGCCATTACAGTTTTATATTCACAGTTGCATTTATACAATTTAAGGCTTTTCCATGCAGAAAAAAAAACATTACTACAAAACATCCACTGCATATTTTTTTGGTAATGAGCACCAGTGAAATATGGTTATGTGAGAATCATTACCAAACAGCAAGACCTCTCTAAGGTATTTTTTTTTATAGTCAAAACCCCCAAAATAAACACACATCAAAGAATAAGTTATTCTGTTTATTTTTCTTATTGTCAGTCAATCCTATCAAAAGATCTACATGGGTTAATGTGTCTAGCAATACTTTCTGACATTCCTACCTTGTCTGTGGCCCCTTGGTTCCTACTGAAGACATAACTCTTTCAAAAATAAGTTTTCATTTTACAATTAAAAAGAGAGTAATTTCATTAAACAGCTGTACACCTAGCTGGTAGTTTTTAGCCAATGGATCTCAAATGGAAGTACATGTTTTTTGGAACTATTTTCAGCTGTGGATGAATATATATCAATTATATCAAATATATATATCAATTCTTTGTTGTTTTGGGTCTTTTCATGCAACGTATTGACAAAAAGAAAAATATAGCATAATCCAGCCTTATCTTTTTAACTACAGATCCTAATTTGACCATCTGTCCCATGTATTTTCTGGTGATGACTGGTGATTAGAAATGATTCATTTCCTTCTGGGATTAATTTAAATGTATGCAATCACAATGAACTCAAACAAATCCTCATTTTCCTGAATGGCCCTCAGTGACCCCTCACTCCTTATCCCTAAAAACTGCTGCAGTGACTTGACTGAACCCAAAAGCCCTTCTGTTCGTTAGTCAGTAAATGTGTGCAGCCAGTTTGTGTTTCCCCTTGTAATAGTTCATAACCCTCACCTCTGAACCTCAGCGTCTCAGAGGTAACTGAGGCCAAACCTGGGGATTAATCCCCAAAATGGCTGCCTTACCGAGCTGTTTATCCACTGACCTTTTATTAAGAGCGGGTGCCTAGCTTGAATGAATACTGTTTCACCGGCAAACACAAGCAGACGCAATTAATCAAAGCCTTGTGTGTGTACGTGTAAGATTTCAGGCCGCACACCTCACAAGTGTGTTTTCACACTGCGCGGTGTTTCTTTAACCTCTGCTAGACTCCTCCAGGCCTCACCAGGAAAGGAATCACAACAGACTTAGGTTACACATGTCCTACAGGGTGTGTGTCTGTATGTGTATATGTGTGTGTATGGTTGCATGCCTGTGGGTGTGTGTGTACTGCAAGACCTTCAATTTTAACAAGGATTAGCTCTATATTTTCCTTTCATCAGTTTTCTGATGGATCCCCAAATATGTCCGTAATCACATCGGGACAAGCGGCGCCCTGTGCGGATGTTTGGAAGGTAAAGCCCCTTCTACCTGATGGGGTTTGAGGCTGTTGAACCTTCACTCAACATGGGACAACACCCCTGCCCACACACACACACACACACACACACAAACGTCTTCTTAGGTCATTACAATAATCCCCCTCAGTCCGAATCTGGGAGCAGAGCAAGGACTCTTCCAACTTTCGATTAAACCAGACGCTGCCTCACTGCAGCTCAAACAAGAGGCCGCAGCAGACAGCAGACCACCACTGGTGCTGCAGAAGAAAAAAAAACACGTGGGTCCGTGCACAAATTTGCACAAATAGACCGACAGACAGACACGCACACACACATGGGCGGAGATGTAGGTGCTGCATCAGTTATTCTTCATGAAATATATACAGTTCAAAGCTAAAGCCGAACAGTGAGCGTGCATAATGGAATTTCCATACTGTGTCACACAAATGTATATTCACAATACACACGCACACACACGCTCAGAGATGCGGGGGCACTATAAACAGCTCTTTATATCTCTCCCATTCAAATCGATTTGCTAACGGTCGGCTGCCAAAGGGGACCAAATCTAACTGTTTCCCCTTGAATACATTAGACAGCGAGTGAGGTTGGGAAGTGATAATGACTTCCCCCGCTGCTCTCCCTCTCTTCTCCTCGTCCTCCCTTCACCCCCCCCCCCCCCGTCCCCCCGTCCCTCCCTCGCCCCTCGTCTGCATCTGTGTCTCAGATGGGGATTTTGACTTGTACTCGTCTGATTGAAGCCGGACAAACTCCATCTTTCTCCCTCTTCCTTCTGTGACTCTTCGGTCCCAGGCACAGAACTGCTAAATTCAAAGCACTGCTGTCTTTGCTCTCTCTCTCTCTCTCTCTTGCTCTCTCTCTCTCTCTCTCTCTCTCTCTCTCTCTCTCTCTGTTCTGTCACAAAGGTTAATATAGCATAGAATAGGTTTTAAGTTTTATTATATCTTCATATTGCATCAAATCTATCAAATGTTATCCATTTAGCTCAAATTGGTCCACAACATGCAATACTTTGCAGGGCAAAAGAAACATAAATTATAGAGAAACAGAATGACACTATTCAATGAACAGTGAGTATGATAAGTTTAGGTTTCAGACAATTTGTAAATGTTACTGAGTGAAAATGACTTCCATTTTCATTCCAATTTGAATGAGTTTGTTTAACCCCAGGACTTGGCCACTTATAGCAACTGTACACTTAGATTCAAACTAATTGTGGAGGTTATGGGATGGACACCAGTGCAGCTATAGGGCACAGAGACAAAACACTTTGGCAACACAGACCTCACTTTTTAGGATCAATACAACAAATCAAAATATAATATACAGTATATACAAAATTAGATTAGATTAGATTCAACTTTATTGTCATTACACAGGTACAGGTACAAGGCAACGAAATGCAGTTTGGGTCTAACCAGAAGTGCAATAGCAGTAAGTGCAGGATATACAATGGTTCCGTAAGTGTAGGACATGGATATGTACTGAATAAATATAGAAATGGATACCACCAAAAATAAAATATTACTAATAAAATATCACCAGGCTTATCCTCATATTGCATTGTCAAACTGTGAAAACAATGCAGAGCATATTTTGTGTTCTCCAAAACTAATATAGGTCAAAACGCTTTATTTATTTTTTTTACTTTTATTTAACCTTTATTTAACCAGGAAAATCCCAGTGAGATTACTAATCTCTTTTTCAAGGGAGTCCTGGCCAAGACAGCGGCACAGATCACAACAATTCCGTACATTACAGACAATTTCACAACAATTTCATAAAACTATTTAAAACATTTACAGACCATAGATTTCATTTCCAAACCTTTGAGCAAGAGTTTAAACTGGCCAATTGCAACCACTTCCTTTAATTTCCAGAACTTTTGTAAATTGTTCCATGTTGTGGGGGCAGAATAGTGAAATGCCACCTTACCAACTTCTGTGCGGACACTTGGTACAGACAGTAGCAGTAAAGAATACGGTCTATCCGCTTTTGGTTGAATGTATTCACACAGATATGAGGGGAGCAGACGCAGAATACCCTTATAAATGAACATACTTACATAGTAGTAGGGTGAAGATGAATTATTGAAGTTTTTGGGCAGAAGATTATGGCCCAGAATCTTTTAACCTGAGAGCCAGCAACAGAAGGAGAGAGAGAGAGATTGAAAGAGACAGAGAGGACTTATTGTACCAGTGTTAGCAGATGTACAGCAGTGGGATGTGTGACCAAAGCTCTGTCAAGCCTGCGGGTATCAACACAATGGGGACAGACTGTCACCCCCCCCACCCCCACCCTCCTGGCTATTAATATTACATTACTGTCACTTCAGACCAATCTCTCAGTTAAAGAGCTGTGTGTGTGTGTGCGCAAATAGAAAAAAATAGAGTAAAATTCGCAGCAAAAGCCAGATTATTCTTTGATTCATTATGCAGGGAGGTAGGAGCTGGGCTCCCATAAATGAATTATGTAAAGCAGCATGTGCGTGAGAGGGGAGACCTTCATGGAGAGGTGACTATCAGAGGTGGAGATCAGGTAGGACGCGATGGTGATGATGACATATATGGGCCAGTGAGGTCATGTCTGACTCAAAGGGAAGTTCCCCCCCCGAAACGCCTCAAACGCCAGGATGCATCATCTGGCCAACATGTGGATCGGGTTTATTGCTGGATTACCGCCTGTCGCAGTGCTGCTACACACTGTTTGTGTTTCTCAGTCTTCTTTGTTCTGTCTTATGTGGAGTACAGCGTGTATGTTTTTTCTGTGGGATCTGTTCTTTATTTAGGGTTGGGCCCTTTGGAAGACTGATGACGATAACTGTTTTTAAAATCGAAGCTTGCAGGGATTTTTGTGCTGTCATTCAACGTATGATTCCGTTATTGCCGATGTTGTCATATTTCCAAGTGATTTTGTAAAGGCTTACTTTTCTTTTGACTCACTACTCAGCACAGAGACGCTTTTAATACACATTTTACAGCACTGTCTGACAAAAAGCTCAATTAATACTAGGATCTTCTTTCAGGTTTGGGAGCAGATTTTAGGTTTTGTTGACAACTCATCCTGAAATGATTTCTGTGGTTTATATAAGAAAGAATTACCAATTCATCATTTGTTCCTATACATCTGGAATCTGTTCAAAACGCCATGTTAACAATCCGTTTAACAGCTTAGATAAGCAGTAATGTAGAAATTCCAATCGCATACAAGACAATATGATGACTCAATATGTGAGACATAGCATATAAAAATGGCTAAATTAATAGTATTAATTAAGTTCTGTAAATAAATTAGACCATGGCGACGATGATTGACAGCATCCACACAGCAGAGTTATTGTCTCCCTAATTAAGACTACATTTCCCACATACATTGGACTATTTGCATAAAAACGACACCATGGCATTCTGTGATAAATATGATGTCAAACCTCTCTGGGCTTTACTGTACAGGATGAACAGAATGGAAAGGCTATAACCAATCTAAAGCTTTTCTGTTTGCGTTGGAAGAAAGGAACCCTCTCACTATTTACTTGGCTGTACAGTTTTTGCCAAATCACACACACACACACACACACACACACACACACACACAGAATAATTTTACTGCTCTGAAATGCATCAAGCAGTCAAAGCACATTAGTGTTGTTCTAACCTTGCGACCGCCATGAATTTGAATGAATATGCAACTTAAGTATGTTAGACAACCAATGAAACTACAACAATTTTTACATTTTTTTTAATCCAAAATAAATACTATTAACAATAATGACTTGGGGCGTAAAACAACTAGAGAACAGCGCAGTTGTTCCAGAAAAAAAGACGGCAACAGGTGTTTTGATTGAGGAACAAGCGTTATCACTAGCTGACAATGCTACTTGCTAAAGCTGCCTGCTAATGCTACCTGCTAAAGCTACCTGCTAACGCTGGCTGTTATTGCTACCTGCTAAAGCTGCCTGCTAATACTACTTGCTAAAGCTGCCTGCTAATGCTACCTGCTAAAGCTGTATGCTAAGGCTACCTGCAAAGCTGTCTGTTAATGCTACCTGCTGAAGCTGCCTGCTAATGCTACCTGCTAAAGCTGCCTGTAAACTGACGCTGAGGACATTGAAGACTACCTGAAAATCGATGGTAAAAACTTTTGCCACAAGCGAAGCGAGGACTGATGTAACTAACTACCGAGGACGCTTCAGAAGCATTTACAGATCAAGCTAAGAGCAAAAGAATCTTGCACTGATACCAGCGTTTTGTAGCAACTCTTAAAAGCAGGGACAAAGAAGACACGTTTACAGGAAAATGTTTACAGGACAACACAAAAAGACTGATTGTAATTAATATTTGGTGGTCCATAAATATTTTCAAGATGCCAAAAGGCAAGGATTACACCAAAAGTTCTGCAGATGCATTTTATTAATTTGTGTTGGAGCTTTGTCGTTTGTGGTCATTTTTTTCTTGCTGTCCAAATACAAAATAGGAAAAGTTAATTATTACCAGTATGTAAAAAAGAAATCCTATTCTGAAATAATTGGACCCCTCCCAGTACTGGCTGTGCAGCTGCAATGAAATGTTGCAAAAGAACAAAAATAAAAAATAAAAGTTCATAGAGACACGAGGTCCTTTTAAAAAATTAGTCAGACTCCCCAAAGAAATCTCACGGATCTTTAAAAAAAATATTACAGCACACGCAACTTTTCAAGAAAACTTGCAACACAGATAAACACACACAGACACACAGACACACACACACACACACACACACACACTTTCTAAGCTTTGTGGTGAATATGGCTGGAATGTGAGATCGTCGACAGAGCATGTGGAAGGGAAGAGGAGGCAGCAGCCTGCCAGAGTGTTGTTATTCAGGTCCACACGCCTCGGCATCTGTGTCAGCTAATGAGAGAAACTCAGCTCTGTTTCATCTAGTCTCCCTGGACCAGGAATTAGCATCTCCAAAGACAGACGCAGCAAGAGGGAGGGAAGGAGAGAGAGCCACAGAGAGAGAGAGAGAGAGAGAGAAAGAGAGAAAGAGAGAGAGAGAGAAGTATGATCGACAGAAAGGGGGGGGGATCTGGCTTCCTAGACAGGGAGGTGAATATAAACACAAACTTCCTGTCTCTCTGTCCCTCACACACATGCTGTAGCATATTGACAAGGCAGAGTTAAGTGAGGTGGCGGAGTGTGAGACAGCGCTTAATAGGTCCCTGATGGACCCCCAAGATGAGAGGCCAGCCACTCAACACAGAAGGGAGAGATTGGAGGAGGGGAGTCGGGGGTCACAGGTCAGAGGTCAGCCGATCATCACCCCACCACCACCGCAACCGCCCGTTCCTCTCCCACTTGACTGCACAGTGCCTAATGATTATTAACACGTTAAAACACTTAAGGAGCGCTGGGAGCGAACGCACCCCAGAGAGAGACAGAGATGAGAAGAGAGGAGGGAGAGAGAAGGGGGAGAGGGAGCCATGGTAATGATGTGCTTGCACATGATTTGCCGGATAGATATCACTAATCACCTCGTCCCTATGGTGACACCATTGGGAAACACACACACACACACACACACTTGTACACACACACTTTCACTGATATAGGCTATACTTTCACACAGAAACAGCAATATCAACCTAATAAATATTTCTCTTTTGCATTTGATTTTTTTTTTCAAAGGCATAGTGCATATTTAAAAGGCTGCTCATGTGTGTGTTGTGCATTTGATCTAATTGTGTGTGTGTGTGAGTGTGTTTGTGCGCATGCATGTGCTTGCCTGTGCAAGTGTATTTCTGCATCCCGAATTTTGTTCTCTTGTGCATGAGCATTTGTGCAGCAGGTTTGTGTGTGTGTGTGTGTGTGTATGTGTGTGTGTGTGTGTGTGTGTGTGTGTGTGCGTGTGTGTGTGTGTGTGTGTCTGTGTGCGTGGACCAGCGGGGAACCCTCTCATCTGTGCTTAGCCCAGTAAATGGTAAGTGATTGAAGGGTTTGATGTGGAGTGATTCAGCTGGGAGCTCGTCTGTCTGCGTTGAGCCCCACAGCTCATAATCTCGTGTAGCGGGGCTCTTCACCACTCGGAAAACGAAGCCGGTTGAAATATTTTACAGCCGCCGAAGACAAACTCAAACCAAAGAAACCACCCACAAAAGTTTCCCAAAAAATGGGCTAATGAGATGAGAGTGCGAATGAGAGAGAGATGAAACAGTGAGGCGGCAGAGAGTCCATATTGATTTTTTGGAAGACAAAGAGTGCGGAACAATCTTGTCACATGGTTAACAAAAATGTCATATTTAGACATTTAATTTCAAAATTAGTGCTCCCACTAGCCTGACATCTAAATGTCTTTACCTTTAATAGTTTGTGACAGGGTAGGGCACAGGGGCGTAGCACAAAATCCCTCCCCGCATCCACAGCTATTCATTCTAGCATCTTTTTAGGCCCTCCTCACATAAAGGCCCTGGGGTTCTACCGACGCCTCTGATTGGGCAATTAACTAAAATATACTGAATTACCACACTGAATCTTCAACCGGTCCTAGTCTATTTGTGTTTTCCGCAAATTCACTTACTGAATCTTAACTATCAATAAAACTTAAACAACTAGTGACAATAAAAAAAATAATGAAACCACAAAAATATGTCAGTTCAGAAAGAAACAGCATAAAAGTTGTATTACGATTATCCATCCTATTATCCAACTATTTTGGCGATTCATGTTTTTTTGAGGTCATACTGTCCATCCCTAGCTTGTCACAAGAAGTTAACAATTTTCAGCCTGGTTCCATAACCAGTTATTGCCACCCTAATTTCCGATATGTTCACTTTAGGAAAAGTCACACAAGAAAAGTGTGTCTTCAAACTTTCTGCAAACTCTTATTGTGGAGAATTTCATACTCCGGCGTAGTTAAATAAAACTGGATATCAGCGAACAAGCTCAAAAGCCACAATATCTGTAGCTGTATTTTCCACTTTTTACAATTTCACAACTCAACAATTTTTGGTTGAGTTCTATTTAAATTCAACCTGAACTTGTTGAAAATCAGTCATCATCAATCATCACAATCAATGGCCAAGAAAGTGTGAACACCATAAACTGTATATATATATACAGTCTATGGTGTTCACACTTTCTATGGTGAACACACAGAAGGCCAGAACGTTTTTGCGCCCACTTCAGGCGTATTTGTTTCGCACTTTGAGTGTAAAAGCATGGCGAGGTCTGTAAAAACAGGCTATACAGACGTAAAAGCGCAGACTGCCTATTGTGGAAACTGAAAATGGCAAATTACGCTTTTCCGTGTCATGCATACCATCACCATGGGAGGGTGAAGGGGATAGTGGGAGTTTCAGGTGTAAACCAGACGCAAGCGGGTTTCCTCGCATGTGCCTCCTGGTGAAATGGCAGCTAGTCGAAGACAGGCCAAGGACATGAGCTGAAAGGATTTTTGCCACAAGGTTCACACTTTTTCACCTCAATCATTCCAGCAGTTGTTAAACTCCTCGCTACATTACATAAAAACATACAATACTGGCATCAGGATCACATCGCACAGTGATAGCATCAGCAGTGGGAGTATTTAATGCCGAAATAACACGCATCATGCAGGATTTCTTCCTCATCGCCCAATCAATTGCGCTTTTAAATGCAATTCACGGTATGATGGGAGGAGAAACGCGCTGATTACATGATGAACTGGAGCTTTGGTAAGAACGACGTAAGCTGATGTATCCCAGCATGAGCTTTCTGAGGGTTGGCCATGGCGCTGATAGCAGTACATTCGCAAATGCACGTACATCTGACCCTGAGAATTTGACACCGGCTTTTTGTTGCTTACACAGGACATACACAGAAATAGACACACGGCTAGAAGCAAGGACAACAAAGCTGACCAAGGTCAACACATGCATTTGATGTACACATAGATATAAGTTTGTATAAAAAAAGTGGATACATACTTGTACGCATACATGCTGTATGCATACACATACACATACACACATGTAAAGAAGCAGCACTATGACGACAGTAAAACAAGGGCAGTGCAAAAGTGCCAAAGAAAAAAAAGAATTATGAATGTAACGGGGTTGCTAATATATCTGAGGTAGGTGGGTATGACAGTGTTTGTATTTGCATGTTTAAATAATGTTTTTAACAATATTAAATATCTAATTTACTGCTTGTTGTTGTTGCACAGGGATTGATCCTGACACTATGGACTGGTGTTAAGAGTTCATCATAGTGACAGCCTGTGGGAAGACATATAGCAGAATATGTAAATGAGATTCTCAATGCAACATACCTGCAGGTACAACTGTTCAAACTGCACATAAGGTGCCAATTCACTTGCTTAGGGGGCTTACACTGGGAACTTAGGATTCTCCGTTGCTGCTTTCAGTGATTACAACTCAACTGACTTCAACTGCTTTCGGTTGCTTTTCAGCTGACACTTCAAACCCTTTTAAGTGCGTGATTTTAAACTGACAATTCTACTGCTTCAGGTGCATCAACTTCAGTTGCAAAATGATAAACATTACACATCAAATGAACAATAAACATTCAAAGACATTTTAACCTGTGTTGGCTACAATGTTAGTAGCTGCACTTCTCCATGTAAGTGAACACAAAAATATTTCCAGTGAGTAAAACAAAATGGAAATTCAGTCTGATTATCAGCATAAAAAATATTTGAGCCTACATGTCCAAATGCAGCCAAGGTGAGTTCATATGCATTGTGGGTTTAGTATATCAATAGCTCTATATGGAATAGTAAATTGAGCCATATTTGACTTATGGGTCACCTCTCCATCTGTCATAGATTTGGTCCCATGCAGCATTTCAGTACTGACATGAAGCATTTCCTCCGTGTGTGTGTGTGTGTGTGTGTGTGTGTGTGTCCCGGGGGTGCATTGTGTCAGTGAGGGTCAGCTGAGCGGCTGCTGGGGAGGATCCGCCAGTGAAGTGGTCAAGCAGCCCCAGATGGGTTTCTAATAGTCTTAATCCAACAGGTCACCGTGCTGGGCTCTGCCTCACTGTCGCCCCTCACAAACCTGGTTTTCTTCTCCCTCTGCCTCCTTTCACTCTCTTTCAACTCCCCTCTGCTTATCTAACCTTCCCCCTCTCTGTCTACCCCTCCTGTCTCGCTCTGCCTGTCTTTCCAGAGAAGCAGCAAGAAGCTAATGAGGCTTGGCTGGCGTTTATCCAGCCCTCTATCCCCTTGTGTGTTTGTGTATACTTGCTTGTGTGGAAGCAATCTTCTGGCTCGATTTATTGTCCTATTTGCCTGCATCACAATACATATTAACATAAATTGCATCTATAGGCAATTTAATTCAGTGATGAGGATACACAGAATCTAAAAAGGAGTAAAAGTCAATGGGAAAAATGCTCTGGAAAGACAGGTAGTCACAGGCTGTTGGAAATGGGAATTCCAAGGTGGTTTTTCAGGGGCGGAAGGCAGGTTTTCCGCCCCATTAAAAGGTTCCCAGTGCAGGGAGATGCGCTCCACCTCGGCTAAGACGGCCCTGTTATCTCTCCACGGAACAGACAGATGGGAAATCATTCCCGCTTTTCCCTGCGTCCGTGAAGCACCTGCCTGTTTTCTATACGGAGGGACTCTCCCTGAGAAACAAACACTAAACAGCCTCCTGGCACACACTTTGATGCTGAAATCTACCTTTTCACAACCCGGGAATATTCTCAATAATACATCATTAACTCCCATTGCCGGAATTTGCAGAAGGACTGAGCTAATGAGACACATTTCAGAGAGTAAATTTCAAAACCGGTTCACAGTTTGACAGACCACTACGGCGGTGGATCATATTTGATATAATTTACAGAGAGCAGCAACAGATAGGAAGCGAGAGGCTGAGTAATCACATGTGATGCAGCTGCGAGGATAGAGACGGAGAGGAGAGACCTGTCACACACATCGTTGTAGCAGTCATTAGTGCAAAGTGACAGTTTCTGGTGGCCTTTCAGTCAGCTAGGGAAGCAGGAGAGGGAGAGAGAGAGAGAGTGTGTGTGTGTGTGTGTATGTCAGGGAGGCGAGACAGCGGGATGTAATGTATTATATCAACAACAGGTTCACACCAACACCCCAGCCAACGTGACAGTGTTAATATTGCAAGATTATTATTCAGCCGAGCAGAGCGGTGTGATGACCTGCGCAGGTGACGGGACTAATTAACCACCGTTTGACCCTGCCTGCCTCAGACAGCTGCTCTGTCTGTGTGTCTGTGTGTCTCTGTGTGTCTGTGTGTGTGTATGTGCATGCGTGTGTGCACTCTCTGTGAATGATACCAAGCTTAAGAAACCATTTTTTATTCCTCCGCCGGTGAGGGTGTGGTAATTGTGCAGCTACCCGTCCGTCAAATGTTTTCAGGTGGTATCCCACACATGACTTGATTTGCATAGAAAACAAATTAAATGATCTCACAGCTGTTTGCATAAAATAATAGATTTTAAGACTCTGGGTTCAAGATTAAGGGTTAAATCAGGTGTTAAGAGGTAATGCTGCAGTGTGCAGTCAATCAGTCAGAGTGCATGAAAGGACTTTTTTTATTCAATGGATTGGTGTGTGTGTGTGTGAGGGGAGTTAGCTGCTGATATACTGTAAATTTCATCATGCGAATGACTAATATAATCATCAGCAGGCAGGTGTCCATCAGCACGGAGAACATAATATGGGCTGAGGGACTCTGCTGGTTCAAAAGGGGCTCAACTGTGACAGGTCTGTGATGTTCATTTCCATATTTGAATGAATTTTCAGACGCAAGCGGCCCGACTGGACAGTTTTATCTAATGACCTGCAGAGAATAGAAGCAGCCTGAAACTAACTAAAACTGGTGACATTAAATAAATACAAGCAATTACAGTGGAACAGGGACAGAGCTTCCCCCAAAATGAGCGGTTATGGTTTGTGCAGACATTTGGGATCAACATATTAACAAAACTGTTAAAAAAATCATTTAATTTGACTTTTTTTTGGGTGCAGGTTTTCTAGTTGCTCTCTTTGTACTTTTTGGTATAGTTAGTTTACACTGCAGTTATGAAACTCCATGCAAAAATGCGATATCCGTTGTTCAAAGGAATTGCCATTAATTTAATAACAAAGATTGTTCTGCTGTTTTTGATTGAAGCTTTCATCTGTCCATCAGCTGCAAAATCTGAGACACCACTGATCAGATTTAATGTGAACCCCGGAGACTAGAACATCTCACTGCTGCCATTTTAGAATTAATCTAACAGCACTTGACCAATTTACTGAAATTTGGAAAGAAATGACGATGCATCACTAAAATGATTAGTCTTTAAATCATCCAAAATGGCCTGAAATGTTTCCACTTTCATTTATAATCTAATTTTACTCTGTGGTCATTCACTGATTCTAACATTGTTAATACTCTATTGCTCATAACCAATTTTCCTTTTGTGATTTGGTTTTCACCTTGTTTCATACGTTCTTTGTTATACAGCTATTATATAACTAGCTATTTACTTACATGCAAAACGGTTGTTGTGTTTTCAAGTTCAAGTTAAATGGATACACTTGGGACTAGGAGCTGAAACAACTGAGTTTAACTGAGCAGCACTTAAAGGTGCCCTGTGGCGTTTTTTGAAAACAAACAGTAACATTAACATCCAGCCGTGTTACTTATTGAAACGTTGTTTTTATCCTCAAGGTCTAACAAATGTGATCAATGCATTCCATTACTCGTAAAACACTTGCAAAGCTGATTTTTCTTAAAGACCTGAAGCCTGCATTGTTTACGTTAATGTTCTCTGGCAAGCATTCTTCTTCTTTCCTGCCTTTGTTGGCGCATTGCTACATAATTTGTGCGTTACCGCCTCCTGTAAATCACGGAAATGGTATGTAGAATGTGCATCCTCATGCACAAGGCATGCAAAATGGGTAACCACTTAGAAAAAGTGCTTTATAGCAAAACTAGAGGTTAAAAATAACCACGTGTTACTTTGACAGGGAGTATTCCAGTGCAGTGATTTAGTATTACTAAAATCAGATTAAGTTGAATATATTATAACTTTCAGTTGCTAGTCAGGGTCAAGATCCTAAAAAAATGGGTCCTCTTTTTTTCATAATGCAACTCCATAGAGCCTTTCATTAGACTTTCCCTGTCTGGTAAAAGACAAAACCTTTAAATATGTCACTGATGAAAACAAGCCTTAAATCTCCTATGTTTGTGTTGAACAAAACTGACAAAAATGCATGTTTCTGGAAGAAATAGATTAAATCATGTGCCAAAATGAACACTGTTTATGTTTATGCAATTATTAAGATAAGCTAATATTAGAAAACCTTTATTAACAGCAAAGATAAGAGGAAAGATAAGTAATTAGTAAAATGCACTGTGAAAATGTATGCACAGATGTAATAATAATGGCACATTGATTAATCAAGTTAGTTATATTGCACAGAGTCAACAGTGCTCATTGTACAGTCTGACGGCCGCTGGCAGGAATTGGCGGGTTTTCAAGACGCACACTCGCCTTTTAGTTATATCAATGCCGTTTGGCCTCTATTGATTTACATTAACTTGCAATTGCATGTGAATTTAAATTGAGCGAGTAGTTTGAAAGGGCGAAAATCTGCGTTGGGCGGGTGGCTGGGATGGTGGATGGAGACCGGGGATTGTGTCCTGTGTGTCACGATTCCTAAACCTAACCGTGGGTATGTATTTTTACTAAAGCCAACTGGTTTTTGTTTCCTAAATCAAACCGCGTGTCACGTTTCCTAAACCTAACCTTGGGTTTGTATTTTTACTAAAGCTAACTGTTTTATTTTTCTTAACCAAACCGCGTGTCACGTTTCCTAAACCTAACCGTGGGTTTGTATTTTTACTAAAGCCAACTGGTTCTTCTTTTCCTAAACCCAACCGCGTGTCACGTTTCCTAAACTCAACCATTGTTTTCTTCTCGCAATAACACACCAAGTGGCAATAACACACCAAGTGGCGTTCATTTTCACGTCTGCTGTATACAGCGTAGACACAGATCTGGGGGTGTCACATGGTTCATGTAAGCCTGTAAAATTCCAAACACACGCCACGCTGAGGCAACTGCAATGTTGAATGGTAATACAAATGAGAACACATACCCAAGTACTTGTTTCACTGTTATTGCATTATTGCATATTTGTAAATGTCAGTTTTACACTTGAAAATGATAACCCACTTCAGATAATATATCTGTAGTATACTACTGGTCTGTAATACAACAAAATGTTTTCTTAAAGGCATAATCTGTCATTAATGTAATCAATAATCACCCAAAAGCATGTTTAAAACACAAGAAATAAGACCTTTTACTTCCACAGGGATAGCCAGGTCTTTTATATACAGACGTAGATAGAACAGATAAAGTAAAAACAGGGCTTTATCTTCAAATGTGAAAAATATCAAATAAAAAACAGGCATGAGTTGACCACACACACATGATTATTTTAAGACTAAGCCACACACAGAGTATCAAATATATTAAAGAATAACAACTCATTACACTTGGATGAATGAGTGAAATTGTATTTTTTTACTAAACAGAATGAGACAACGTGTGTGTGTGTGTGTGTGTATCTAACTGGAAAAACAAGAACAAAGTGAAGGAACAGGGATGAATAGTGTGTATATATAAGTGTTAAGAAGAGAGGAATATGGTAGGGAAACAACAATAGTTAGCATTAAATGACTCCTTTATTGCTCCTCAATATTTCCCCGGAGGCCTGCAGTGCACCGAGACCCCGGTCTATCCCACCAGAGCTGTCCGCCGTTAGGATAACATCTCAGCCTGTTCCGCTCTGTGCAGCCCCGAATCCCCAGATGATTGGGCTGTACACAAATAAAGATAAGTGCATCATAAAGGGCCTCTTATATAATGTAGAGAGCTGACAATTCAAAAGAAGTAGCTATTTAATCAATTTACCCCTGGAGATACCTTCACAGCTGGTGAAGGAGAGCTAACAAACTAGCAGGCAATCGGTCGTCTACCAAGGCAAAAATATATGTAATTATGCTGTGCACATACAAATAAAGATTAGCATATGCATCATAAAGGGCCTCTGATAAAATAAGGACAGTTCAAAAGAGGTAAAACATGACAAAATCACAATAGTCTAAGTCGACCTATCAAGACCGGACTCAAGTCCGGTCTCGGACTTGTCTTGGTCTCGGCCACTAGTCTTGCCAAATATGGCTTTTGGTCTCGACCGAGTCCAGGTGTCTTTGTTATGTTGATAATAATATTGGAAGGAAAGTGAAACCCAAAAGTATTGTCTCAATACTGTCATGCATTAGACCTTTTTTCTGTCCTGGACTCGGTCTTGTCTTGGACTCGAACCTTTTTGGACTCGGTCTTGTCTTGAACTCGAACTTCTTTGGACTCAGTTTTGACTTGGACTTGACTAGTCCTGGTCTTGCACTTGTCTTGGACTCGACAAAGGTGGTCTTGACTATAGCCCTGGTCTAAGTATTACAGTTGAAATCACAGTAGTCAAAGCATGAATGTAAAAAAATCACAATATAGCCACTATAGTACTGTAAATAGTAAAGTAAACTACTGTATTTTTTTTTATCTCATGTTGTGTTTAATTGTTTTGTATTTTACAATGAATACATAAAATACTGTAAATGGAAGTACGGTACCTTTACTGTAAAAAGAATTCACAGTAACTTGCTGGCCAATTGTTACCAGTAAGTTACTGTAATTTTTACGTTAAATTTGTTGCAGTATAGGCTTAAGAAAGTCGGCTTGTATGTTTACGTGAAGTCAGGATGTCATGTTGAAACCAAAATCAGTGTTGTCTTGTTTATGTAACTTAACTCATAGTAGGTAGCTTAAGTTATGTGACCCAAACTATCATCTTTTTGTAAACCCAACCAAGTAGTGTTAACACTTAAAATACTTTCCCCTCGAAACCTATTTGAGAATGCCGTTTGACACACAGGGTGGACATACTGTGCGTACCACAGCTGTCATTTGTACACATTACTTTAAATGCAGACCACAATCCTTAACTACATTGTAAAGTTAAGTCTTTTGATGTGCGCTTTGCTGCTTCACTCGACTGACAACATTGACTACTATTACTCTCAGCTCTTAGAAAGTGACTACTGACTGGCACCAAAAGGGGGGCTGGCTCATTTATGGGCTTGGATAGTTCAGGTCTGCATTTTGAGCAGCTACCTGTAAAAGAAACCACAGCAGAGGCCACTGAATTCTTGTGGGCCCCATGTGCACCGTGCACTTTAATCTTTAATGACATGGTGATGATAGAGTATTCTTGACCTCCAGGTTCACATACACACACACACAGACATACACACACACACAAACACACACCACCACACACACACACACACACACACACACACACACACACACACACACACACACCACACGTCTAAATCTCCGCAGCTCCCTTTCCTCGACTCATTCGTCGTGTCTTTTAACTTCTCAGCGTTCCTACAGATTGGTGACTTCCCCGGTTCAACTCCTCAACAATAGGCAGGTCCTACCCGGAGCTGGGGAGAGCTGGCCTGCTATTGTCCCAGCTGAAAGCCCAGTTATTCATTGCCCGTGAGTTAAAGAGCTGACCCCGGTGTAACACTGACGTAGCTGGCTTACAACACTGAGGCCCTTTGTCTGGCCCTGCCTCGTCTCTGATCACCCTGTAATGAACTGAGAGCTCTGTCGAAAATTTACAGCCTTCGCCTTTCATCCCCCTCTTTGCCTTGTATTCATTTTTAGTGCTCTTTTTCTCAACAGACATCATTTTAAAGGGTTTCCCTCCTTCTAGAGCCTGTTATACAATAACAATGCTGACAATATGAGATGGGCCATTAATTTCCTCTCAATGGATCCCAGTTGTTTTCTGCTCTTCTCCTGTCTTCCCTCCTTTTCTTTTTGCTGTGTGTTGTTCGCCCTCTCCAGCGCTGTAGGGATGGGTTTCTCCATCCCATAGGGGTCCAATTGACACACACACACACACCAACACACACAACACACCACAACACAACACAAACACACACACCACCACACACACACACACACACAACACACCGTGCACGACAAGGAAAGAGTCTAAACGAATCGCCTCCCACTGTTCCTATAATGGGAAGGTAAATGCTCTAAATGCTTTATGACATTTAATCATTACTCACACAAGCTTAGTCACACAACACACACACACACACACACAACACACACACACACACACACACACACACACACACACACACACACACACGCAAACACACTCACACACACACAAACTGTTGCCTAAACAAAACCCTTATATGTCAAAAATACATTCAGGACATATGCAAAAATATTACAGGATCCGGGCAATGCCCAAATTTTTTTTGAGTCTGGCTAATATTTTGTTTTTTTCTGAAAACATTTCTTCAATCTGGAACTGGTGATGGATTTCTGTGAACTGCGGATGGACCTGCTGTAATAAATCCTCTCCTTGAAGTGTGCGTGAGTGTGTGTGCATGCGTGTGCACGTATGTGTGTGTGTGTGTATGATATCCCAGGGTAAATTGTTTCCTCCAGGCTTTGAGAGGTGGGCATTCAACAGCCTGCCAAAAAAGCTATAGGCGATAATTAAATGATTCCACGCTTGAAAGGAGAAAGAAACAGAGACAGAGAGAGAGAGAGAGGGGGTGGAGAGATAGTGAGACAAAAACGGGATGGAGGAGAGAGAGAGAAGGCTGGACTGAGCGTGAGGAAAAATAAGAGAGATAGATTTAGAAAGAGGAGGTTTTTGCCACAGTGTGGGATGGTATCACACTCTGTGGGCCAACACGCTGCGTCTCCAACCCGGGGCCTAAAGCCAGCGTGGAGATAAAGAAACATCATTAATCAGCCATGTTGGATGAGTCTAATTCAGAATGGCTTCTGTCAAACGCCAAACTTCCAACTAAACAGGTTTTTTTTTTTATTTCTAGTGTCTTGTTCTTCTTCAAATCACCACAAAATCCCAAATTTAGACTAGGAGATTCCCACTCCATCACTTTATCACTTTCCCTTTAAAGTATGCTCATTTCAATATTAACATGCAGTAAACTGAAATTGAACTAAAACTAATATGTTTGGTGATAAACACTTAAAAGTTGAAGGGAAATGTAATCTATTTGACCCTCATTGCTTTTTTGTAGACAGCATTTATCAATTACTTGATTAGTTGATTGACAGAACATTAAAAGGGAATGCAAATTATTTTGTGTCACATGTTCCTAAAGCTATATAGATATCCTGACTTTTTGTTCCTAATTTAGTTTCAAGCTCAAAAAATATTAGATCCCACATTTCCCATAACGTAGCTTAGTCGAGTCTCTTCAGAGAGCCAAAGTCACGCCCCTTCCAATGGACCTCATGGGACCTTAATTAGTAAAAAATGTCAACACGAGTGAACGGGGAAAGGCCAATTATGCTTCCATCGCGTTTGAATTGAGCCATGAATTACAAATATGATGTTCGTCAACTTAAAAGATAATTTTTCAACCGAAGGAAGTCTCAGTTAGCCGTAGGTTTGTCATAATACCACTTAGTTTTGTGTGAAACCGCTCAGTGAACTACATCTCCCAGTGATTGGTTGTTCCGGGCCTTTCTATGTGGAGTTTGTATGTTCTTCCCGTGTTTACGTGGGTTTCCTCGGGGTGCTCCAGTTTCCTCCCACCACAAAGACATGCATGCTGGGTAGCTACGACTACAGCTGAAAATTAGCCGACTGGCCAACACTGGTGCCTGAACAGAAATGTTGATTGATGTGCATTGTCCTAAAAAAATAAGTAATCAAATAATCAAACGGGAACCACATCTCTTGTCTCACACAATTTACGTAACCTAGCTTCATGCTCATCTGGCTAGCTAGCTAGCTAGCTTAGCTCTGTTCCACAACACATTGTCTTAACTGATGTGTTTTATCCAGTGAAGTGTTTTCAGCAGACATAAACAAAAGAACAAGCAATATGGTCTGCTCATTTGAGTAACGTTACATCCCCCGGTACAATACACACAGATATCGTACCGGGGGTGTAACGTTACACACATGAGTGGTTTCACACAAAACTAAGTGGTACTGTGACAAACCCAAGGCTAACTGAGGCTTTCTTTGGCTAATTTTCAACTGTAGTTGTAGTTACCTAGCATGCATGTCTTTGTGGTGGGAGGAAACTGGAGCACCCGGAGGAAACCCACGTAAACACGTGAAGAACATGCAAACTGCACACAGAAAGGCCCGGAACAACCAATCACTGAGCGATATAGTTCACTGAACTGCCATCACAAACCTACGGCTAACTGAGGCTTTCTTCGGTTGAAGAATTATCTTCTAAATTGACGAACATCACATTTGGATCAAAAAATAATTCACCGTTCACTACCGTTTTTCAAAAGATAGGTCCTACAAGGTCCGTAGTTAAAATGTGTTGCCAGTGATGCACATATGTTCAGGAAGAATTTTTTTTTTGTTTGATTTGGCAGATATGTTTGTTAAAAATGTTACCTTTAGTTAAGTTTAACTTTTAGGTTTTTCATAAAACATATTGTTACAGTTTAATAGTAGTCACACCGGCCTCACACGGGCCCGGGTCGTGACCCTCCATACTTCCTAACCACCTACTTCCAGGGCCGTTTATAGTTTGTAATAAGTCAAATTTGTGAAAATGTTCCATTAACTGACAATAATTTTGACAATGTAATAATATACTTACTTATTGCTGAAGTCAGCTTCCCATATGCAATGATTTTCTGTATTTTTCTGTTTTAATAGTTTTGTAAAATTAGTATTTTGTTTTTTTTGACAGCTGGTCAGACAAAATGAGTAATTTGAAAATGTCAGTTTGGGTTCTCGGAAATTATGATGGGCCTTTTTGTCCCATTTTTCTCATTTTCGACATTACCTTCATGACTAATAATTTATTCATCGAAAACGTAATCAGCAAAAAAAAAAAACATTCCAGCTGTACACATGAAAACGTTAACATAATAACGGCATGTGGTTTTCACATGTAAAGAAATGTAAATGAAATGTAATATAAATCAAACGTTTCCCAAATTCTTTCTTTGTAACACACACACACACACACACACACACACACACACTGTGCTGTAACAAACAAACCCAGAAACTGTTGCTGTATGTGCCAATTTTTCTAGACTCTGAGCATTCAGTGCTCATCACTTGACATCCTGAGTTGCTCAGGTTTCAATGCTCAAACAGTAAAAAACCTCTCTCTCTCTCTCTCTCTCTCTCTCTCTCTCTCTCTCTCTCTCTGTCGCTTATTCCCTCGCTCGCACTGACAGTAGGTGTTGCATACTAATGTGTGTGTTTCTCAGGGGGGCGAGATGAGGAAGTCCTCTCCCATTACTCAGTGCCCACCAGCTGGGCAGGGGCAAGGGCTACAGCAGCCAGACAGATGGTACTGTCACCCCCTGCACACACACACACACACACACACACACACACACACACACACACACACACATACACACGCACACACAATGGTGATGTAAAGGAGGAAGTCATTAGCTGGGGAAAGCATAAGATTCCTTATTGAACGGGTGTGTGTGGGGGGGTAGGAGGAGTGGGGTGAGGGAGTTTTAAAGAGAGAGACAGGAAAAAAAAGAGAGAGAGAGAGAGGTTTTCTCCTAAACTCAGTTCTGCTGAGGCAATCTGTCATGGTTGAAGTAATTGCCCTTGTCTTGCGTGAATGAAGTGGTCTGTCATCGCCCACTGCATTACTGCCCTAAGAATTGCTCTGACACACACACACACACACAAACACACACATACACGGTCACAAAGCCATGACCCTCCTGAACGCTCCAACTAAAACGCACGCAGCTGTGACATCTTGAATAAACCGCCCTTCCAAAATTTTTGGTTGAGTGGAAAAAAAAGAGCAAAAGGACACACTGCTGAGTCTCTTATCTTCCTCTCAGTCGCTCATAAACGCTCTTTGTCTCTGTCAGAGAAAGAGTGAGAGTCTTGCAGGGTGTAAAGTGGGTGATTCTGGCTCTGTTTTATCAGTAAGAGTAGAGTGGGCTTGGGTCTCATTAGGTCAACATCCTCTGGTTATATATTGTAGCTTATTCGGCATGGTTGACACACCGTGTTGAATGTGAAAACAAAAGGGGCAAGGGAAGGTATAATTGCACTTTAACTGCTTCTATTGGACTAATATTTTTCCAAGCGGTGAAAAGAGACATTAGTCACATTGATTAGGAGTCATTATTGCACTGGTGGGGGGTGAGCCGGGCTGAAAGGCTGCACATGTTGGATGAATGTTGAGTGTTAATGTGGACTGGCGGGCAATATATGAACAAAAAATCCAACTTGTATGCTAAAATTGGCCAAGTTTATGAAATCCTTAAATCTGCACAGTACAATTTTTGCATTCTTTGCACAGAAATTGTGTTTGCAGTTCAGATTCAAGATTTCTTTATGTCATACCACAATACACTGTTATACAAAGTTATGTGCAAAGTTCACAGCTTCAAAGAATACAGCACAGAAACAATTAAAAAACATGAATTTAAATAAATGAATGCTTAAATGCTTAGTTTGTTAAGTTAGTATAGCTCATCACGTTTGCAGATGATACTGTATTGGTAGGTTACAAACTGATGAAGACTCAGAGAATTTAATCAGGAGCGAATTGATCAGTCAGAATAATTTAGTTAGTGATTGTAACTTTGGCATGCTATGGATCAAAAATCCAGTCCATTAAAGTACTCTGCATTTATTTCCACGTAAGTGGGAGGGCGTTACAAAGACAAATCTTACCGAGACAAGTTTTTCTTAAAGCCACTATGGATATTTGGATTTTCAAAGAAGTTCCCAAAAACATTTTTTTCCCCATGACATTGGACATTTTCACAGTTGTTTGTCTTAGTTCTTACTCTACCCATCCAATGAATCATCAATTTGTTTCTCTTACATCAGAAAAACTATTTTTCGGCTGTGGAACATCTAGAGATCAAGCATATGATATGATTTACAGCAAAAATAGACAGTGAAATGATCTTTTGACCGTCAAATTGGCATCACGACGGCCCTTTTCAGTGCAATTTCAATGTGTGTATATGGTATATGTCTCAGACATGAAAACAAATACATTTAACTTAACACTTTCTGTTTCTGTTTCAAATTATAAACCCTCTAGAGTTTTTATGGAAAGAATCTTAACCTTCTCTGTCGGGCATGAAGGTAGGTAAAAAAAAAAAGATCAGCCCATCAGCACCTCCAAACACTATAAATAAACACACTTTATATTGTTTGTTCAATTTGTCCAAAACCTGAAGTGTAATAATCCGTCCCTCTAGGATTTTGCGTGGTTTGTTTTAGATTGTTGCGGACCAAAATGCCTTTTTTTTGCATATTCTTTAAAAATAAAAAGGAAGAATAAAACTACTCTAGGCTGAGTTTTCCTTGGAACCTTACCAAAAAGGCTCAGGAGGCTGCAAATGTTGTGGTATAATATGATAATGGCTGGTGGATTCAAGACAAAAAATTTTTATATAATGCATGAATCAAATATGAACGTCTGTCAGTGGCTTGTTGATCTTTACATTATAAGTTAATTTCCCATCCTGGCCTGGGACACATTTATAGGGTTTGATAAAGGACTTAATGGACTTTAACTTATCATTGCACTTACAATAAGGAGCGGAGCTGTCCTCAATTTAGGTCATCCTGTAGGTCTCATCTTTGTTTTTTTTCCTGCATCCACCGCGTGTGTGTGTGTGTGAGTCATTTGCGGGGGGAACAGCTGGGATTGGGATTGGTTGAAGTCACAGGAAACTCCGGTCAAGTTTGCGAAAAACTTGCAGTTAATGGTGAAGATTGCGATTTGCACCAAAGTCACGGTGATTGGTTGAATTTGCGTGAATTGGCGCGATCGCAAATCCTGGAGGGACTGAATAAATATGGGGGGGGAGGGGGAATTTCTTGCGCGGGAGCAGTATATTTATTAGTGTTTGCTGGTTCAAATGCAATAACACAGTGACCACAAAATTCAATATCAAGCTTTCCATCTTACTCTTGGGAAGAAAGGGCATGAGTGAATTTTCCAAGATGTCAAACTGCTTCTTTAACCACAGTGTGTTTTCAATAACCATGATCTTTTCTAGCCCTAACCACACCACAGTTACATACTGTAGATGCATAGATATTATAGAGGGGAGGACATTTTACAACATCAGCATTGGACATAACCCAAGGTTTTGCAGAATTTTTCAATATTAATGTTCTTTTTTGGCTGTAGGGAGGCTACGTTCTGTTTCAAAGGCATCTCCGTCATAACAAGAATAGCATACTGGGGAAAACACCTATTATTTATTCATTTGGCATGAAAATGATCCCATTCTGAGATCCAGCGTCAGTCAAGCTGCATCAGTGTCACTCTTCACTTAGGCACACACATCAAAATGACTCACAGTCTAATCAAATACCAATATATAACCAATATAACCACCGTAACACTACAGCTATATTTGTGAAGTGTAAAACCATCTTTTTTTCTGTTGATGCGACTTTATGTTAATGTGAGAGTTTGTAGAGTTTTTACATTGAATTGCATATATTGTACAGGTGTCACTGTGTCCACCTCCTCTACAGAACCTTAAATCACAGACGTAGCTCTCTCTCTCTCACACACACACACACACACACACACACACACACACACATGCAGATAAACCTCCTCCATCACCTCCACACATGCACACTCACACAAACAGACGGTCAAATAGACATGCAGTCTGTCATATTTGTGGCTGGTAAACAAGTGCCGGGAGGCTGTTAAAGCCGCGCAAGCTGGGTAAACCACAGACAACAGTGTGCTTAATGAACTGGGCTGCCTCCCAGCACAACATCTCATCATCACTTGGACTAAAACAAACCACTCAGCTGCTAATTGGCCGAGCTGCATGGAGCCGCTGTGAGGAATGCATGCTCCCCACCTCCACTGTTGCTTCTCAAAGGCTTGACAGACAGCAGCAAGACAGACTCTCTGTTATTCAGTCTTTGCACAGATATGTGACAGTCTGGCTTTTGTGGAGCTCCACTGTGTACATCCACACATGCACTGAGTCACGGTATGGTCCTGTGCTTCATTTACATTATTCCACTGTAACATTGGTATTGATGTCGTTTTTTGTTTTACAGTTCTTCCCTCTCAATTCGATTGTGGAAATTGTTCAAAACACAGTTTGAATTTAAACTTTGTTTATTGCACTACATTTCCCAAAAAGCCCTTCAATGCCCTGGTCAATAACACTGTAACACTGTCTATACAGCACCTGTATTATTCCACTTATTTAGTATTATTCATCATTCCCACTCTCACCTCTCACTTATTATTTTTTATTTATTCATCATTCTCATTTCCTATTTTCAGAAGTGTTCATATGTTCATACTGTTCATTTTGTAATATAATAACATATTACTATTTATCCCAGTACCCTTGCACTATGCACGTTTAAATAATTGTATTGATCTCTTCATTGCACTCATGCCTCTATATTGTTTCTGTTTCTGTTTAGAGTATGTATATATTGTGTATATATTAGTGTGTATATTTCTGTTTTGGTTGATATGCATGTGTAAGCACAGTGTGAGTAACGATGCTCCAAAGACAAATTCCTCGTATGTGTCCTCATACCTGGCGAATAAAGCTGATTCTGATTCTGATTCTGATTCTGATTCTGATTCTGATTCACTTCAATCCCAGCGTTGTGTCATCTTTCTCTCGGATTTATCAGTCGACAAAGTGAGTTTCTGCAGGTAACCTGCTCTTTTCTTCCTCTCTTCAGCTGTGGTGGTTATCACCGCTGAGGCTAACTACCCACTTCTTCTTCTTCTGTTGATTTCCAACAAACAAAATAAAGTCCATCACTTTCTGTGTGCCAGAGGATTTCGCCCAGGAAAGCCCTACCAGACACCAGGTGTTTAGATTAGCGAATGCAAAGATTCATAAACTGGGTGTAAAGCTGAATTATATTATTTGCAAACAACCGTTTATTTATATGAAATGTTGCCGATATTTCTTCAATTACATTGTTATGTGTGTTATATCCAATTAATGTTGCTGCTGTACCATCTTAATTTACCAACATGGATCATTTTCTTGTTATTTTAGAATTTAACACTTTATTTTCAGGCTACACTTCACCGAAAGGCTACTCCTCCACGTCAGACCGACCCTTGGTGCAGGGTGGAGATATTTGGAGCGAGTGCAGGGTTTAGGAGGAAGTTGATAGAGCTTAAGAGCAGGAAGCACACCCAAATGGCTCGTGGTCAAATCCTGAAAGTAACAACAACACAAAACTCCAGCACATCTCTGCAGTCAGTTAGTTGGAGTTCATGTATCCGTTTAGTTTCCTGTACCTTAGGTTTTTTTGATGGAGTGTGCAAAGATTGCTCACAAAGATATGAATGATATAGATGTTGGGTTAGGGCGAATGGAAGCTGAAGGTAAATAGAGCTGCTCATAGCCGATCAGCAGTTTGATGATATTCAGTTTCAGGGCAAAGTGGAGCATTATCAGTCCACAAACTGTAATAATTACAATGCTATTCTGTTTAAATTGATTTATTGGATCTAAATGACATGTGTCAAACTCAAGGCCCACCTGAATGTACACCAAAGCAAAAAGACGGGAAACTATTGCACCTATGGGACATTTAAAGCAGAATTGGGCAGATTTGCAGACACTGAGACTCGAGTTGTCATATGTTGGCTGTGTAGCAGCCTGCTTTTAAAAATGTCATCCGACTGGCTAATTACATGATGGTAAGGTAAGGTACTTTTTTTCCTGACTTCATGTCATACCTTTATTTGACGCCATTTTGCTTTCTTTCAGTCTACCATATAATCATTGTCTATTGTTTTGCCTGTATTTCTTGTGTTTACTTGTTTGTGTGTTTTTGTTTTTTTGCTGTTATTGAAGAAAACGCTCCCTGTTTGTGGGATGAATAAAGTATAATCTAATCTAATCTAATCTAATCTAATGTCGACCAAACTGAAGTGAGAAGGCCATACGGGACAGGCAATAATACAGTCAAAAATACTTTTTTGATTAAATTAAAGCTTGTCAATACACTATACTGTATATGTCTGGCTCTTGATGTGATTCTCATTCTCATTGCATTTGACGCCCCTGATCTACGTCAATAGCTAATTCTGGGTGTAGATCTCTAAGAGAGGGGGTTTTGTAGTCCAGGTCCCACCAGTGTTTGCACCTGGAAGTCGCATCACATGTTATTTTTTCAGTCTATCCTCCTACTATTGTCATTCTGTTTTTCCATAGTGTCATTTTGCTATTGTTACTTCAGTATGCGCTGTCCATACGGCAGCTATTGCAGTCTGTCTGTCCTGGAAGAGACATTTCTCCCTGGTTGATCTTCCCCAGATTTCTTCCTTTTTTTCCCCATCAAATAGTTTTTTTTCTTCTTATCTGAAGGGTGAAGGATGAAGGGTGCCGTGTGATGTACACATTCATTATTTTGCCCTTTGAGTAAAAATTGTAGTTTTGGGCTATATAACTAAAACAGACTTGAATTGATTAATAAAGGTTGACTTTTCACAGCTCAAAAGACAAATAAAGGAATAAAACCAACCTAAGCCTGACACAGGATTTATACTCCCACCTTACAATTTAAATGATTTGCCATTCATTGAAAGCACTGCACTTGTGCAGCATTGTTGAGCAGTACCACATAACTTAGTGTGTGTTACAATATCCTGTGGTTAAGTTTTCAGTAACTACTCTATGGTTGCTAATCCCTAGTAAAGTTACTTTGGCAATTTGGGGATCGGCTAGTTGGCCATCTTAGTGGACGTTTGAGGGAGGGTTGATATGAATTTGGTGTCCCTGACAAAGAGGTCTGGTACATGTTAGCTTGATACAAAAGCTGGAGATAAGGCTTGCCTCTACTAAAAAAGAGGAGAAATGCAGCAGAAACGGGGAGGTTGTTGCATTTATATGTTGGGTCTTCGCTCGCTAACGTAAGTCCACATGGATGAAAGCAGTTCGGACTTCTGGAGCGCTGCTGTGTGCCGTCACAAGTCAGTAAATACCTCCAAATTTTAAACCACATTGTCTTGTTTCTACACATGAAATCATTAAATACAGAAGACATGTTGGTGTGGGTTTTGGAGTTGTTTAAAGACACAGTGGAGCACCTTGGGCTAAGCAATGAAATTAAAGAAACTAGTGCAATAGCTAGTTAATTTAGGTTTCGTAATAATGTGTAAGTGTAATAATATTTTCAATGAGTGACATAGATTGGTGCTACTCTCACTGATTGTATGACACAACTCTTTCTCCCCGTGGAATAATATGATCAAAAACCGTCGCATTGTTGACGGGAGTTTGGAGATTTAGTTTGAGACAATTGGTCAGTTGTAAAAAAGAAAAAAAAAGAAGACATTCTTTACAGTTGACACTTGAAATGATGACGTGTAAATTTAAAATGGAGCTTTGGTGCTTCATTTGAAACCACTTTAATGGCAGGACTTTTACAGGACAACATTTCCGAGTGTGTTTGAAAAAATCACATGTTCACCGACATCATATCAGCGATGGATGTAAATATTGGCTGGCGTCCCATTTGTATTGGCAGGCCAACACTGGCTTCTATCATGCAGTTGTGTCTGCAGTTATACTTTAATTAAGTTACAAACGCAGCAAAATCTGACTATTTTCTGAGGTTTTTGAAACATGCAATACGAGAAAGACATTATACAAACCAGGAGCTTTAATGAAAGAAAGAATACTCTTTCTAATCAGCAGTTAATAGATGATTAAGTCCTGTTGCAGACATGGGGCCATGGGGAGCCAATTGATCTGACCTCTGAACCCTCTCTCTGATGAAGGGGGTGGCTGCAGGTCAGGCCTGTAAGGGATACCCTCTTCATCCTTCCCCCAGAACAGGAGCTCAAAGCTGGAGGAGGCACCCAGCCAGGTTCCGAGGGTCCCTGGGGGCCCCCCCACCATCAGCATCACATTCATACATTCAATACGGGCCAAACGGCAAACACCTTAGTGCTCGGAGACCCTGCGATGCTTTGACCCGAGTGTCTTTGATTTTCCCAAGGGTATCTCAAGCTGCAACTTGAGCTCAAATAAATGAGCAGGAAGCAATTATTACGTATAAAATACATAGTTACACAATAACTGTCATCAGTGAAAAGTGTGAATTGGAGCCTAACTCCTCGGGCTCGGTGATCTCCGTCAGTCCTGTGAAGACCGAGCTGATCCTTCTCTCAGTCAAGGACTTGTAGGGGATTTTCCGTGGAGAGGACTGTGTAATGCCATTTCTCTTTGAGGTATCTATTGAAGTCAGCACTATTGCATTAAGCTTACTGGCCTTCCTAAGGGCACCTTTTCATCACAACCAACACACACACACACACAAAGCCACACACACACATCCCTTCCCTCACACTCCCCCTTTTAAGTTGAGGTATTGTCTTTGACAGCATTATAACGGTATCATTCCGCTCCCACTGTGAACAACAAAGACACGAAACGCCAAGTCCTAGAACGCAATTTGTGTGTGTGTGTGTGTGTATGTGTGTGTGTGTGTGTGTGTGTGTGTGTGTGTGTGTGTGTGTGCTCTTTAAAGCAATGCTAATGGGCCCTAAGAAGCATTAAAGTGACCCCTACTGTAACAAAAGAGTTAATAATCCGTTTAGAAAACAATCAGATCCCTGGCCATGAGAAAAGCCCCCCCCCCGCTAAGTCTTTCTGTAAAGAAGAGGAGGTGGGAATTCACCTTTTTTTATTTTTTTTCAGTCAGCAATCTTGTTGAACATCGCTTGTTTTCATCGCGCTCTACGGGGAATGATGGAACTGTATTTGACGGCAGCTCTCAGCCGCAGTCGGCAAATTAAAAAAAAAAAAAAGGCTACGCGGCTGAGTTTTACAAGCTGGGGGGGGGGGGCGACCATTTTGTGTGATTCAAAGTGACCCGCGAACGGAGGTCAGGGTTTGTTATCAGCCCCATCCACTGTATATGAGTTCCATTGGATTTCTAAAGCAGCTATTAACAAACAAACGCCGGCACGCCCATTAATTGCTAATGATAGGCTCTCTGGGTGCCCTCTGGGTCAAAATGTTTGACCAACGGGATCCATCTCCAGGCTGTCAGGTCACACTGCCACTGATCTAATAGGTGATACAGGCCATTAGGGTTATGACAGCCATCTTACATGCTGTATGTTGAATATCACTGTTATTAAAACAGTGTTAGCGAGTGATAAAGTAAGTACAAACTCACCATAAAACGTTGTGTAGCTGAATGTGTTAGCCTACCTGAGGCTGCTTTATCTGTTTTAACATCAGGTCAGAGCTGAATCTATCACGGCTTATCTCTGCTGTCAAGTAGGTGAGGATAGGTTCTTTTTTTTCTTTCTTTATCTCTGCCGCTTGTCCTTCCTTCCTTACCTTCTGCTCTCTCCACAGTCTCTGACATCCTGGAAACCGATCGCGAAGCCTTATTTAGCAAAATAAAACGGAAAGGAATGTGACAATTAAGCGAGATCGTTTTCGCTTCTTTGCAAAGCATGTCACCTCTTATGGAGTGTTATTTTCTTGACTTAGGTGGACGGGGCCGACCTTATCTGCTTTTGTTTTTCAGGAAATTAACATTTGTTTTAGGAAAACAAGTAGAATCATTTCACCTTATCGTCAAGATTTCTTATTCAGTTCACAAAGATGTAGAATTTGCAGGAGTACACATGACAAGAGAGCAGTTGTCAGGCAAGTTAATTGAAAAATGAGATCAATTATAGTATGTGAAATTATTTAATAAGTTTGTATAATTATTTATATATATATAATGCAGTATGTACTAGGGGTAACTTTGTATAAAAGTGAAAATATTGATACATATCGTCATCTTTTTTTTTCTTCTGTTTTCCTATATCAATGTTCTTTTTAACTACCCAAAATAACATGATTGATTCCACACAACGCTCTTTGGCAAGTACAAATCTCTACTTTCATTCATTTGGGAGCGTCTGATTCAATTTTATAGCATTTGGAAAAACATTGAAGTGTTTTTGAAATAGTATTGAGTAAAAGTTGACATATTCCAGTCTGTGATTATCCATCAACATCCATTCCTTAATTTTAGTCTCAATAATTCCTAATTTCTGCTTTTCTAACTCAAACAATAGGCGTAATTTCCTAAAAATGACGTTTAGTGGCTGTGAATTAACTGTAAAACTAAAGTTAATAAGTTAGTGATACGTAGTGTTGAAAAACATCAAAAAAAGTGACTAACATTGAAAAAAGGCATCAAAAGTGTTGAAAAAAGGGACAAAAACTTAAGAAAAAGTTTAAAAAAAAACATCGATAAAAAGCATCGGTTTTGACTGGAAGACAACACAAGGGTTAAGATTGTTTTTTTTTGACATTTTTAGGCCTTTATTGACAGGACAGCTGAAGACATGAAAGGGGAGGGGGGGGGGGCAACATGCAGCAAAGGGCCACAGGTCGGAGTCGAACCCCGGCCCACTTCATCGAGAAGTAAACCTCTAAATATGGGCGCCCACTCTACCAACTGGCCTACCTGGGTGCCCACATACCATCATCTTAAAGATGCCCCTTTATTTTGAAGTTCCCACATTTTATAGTTATTTATAGTAGTTTGTTTTTAATTTAAATGTATGAATGAGCTTAGTAATGACATTGTCAAATCATATTGTAGTTTTGTAAATAAATATCAATGTAACTGATTGTGTTAAATAGGCTCATGTACCGTCCCAGGACCCTGAACTGGATGGAATCAACATTGTATTTGTGATGTCACTAAATATTGTAGCATTGTCCAAAGAATGGACATAATGTATTGTAATAAACTGTGTGATTTACACCCCTACTCTGTCAATATTGCCTATTTCAAAAGTAATTTTGTTACTTTACTAATTACTTAAAAGGGAACATGAACTAAAACAAATAAAGATTTCAATATGTTCTTTCCATGGAAAGTTCAATTCAGTTTGGTTTGTGAAAATGAGCTACTCTTTCTCTCTCTCTCTCTCTCTCTCTCTCTCTCTCTCTCTCTCTCTCAAAGCCAGAAACCAGAGAAGTTGGTCTCAAACTTATAATTAAGTCTGCAGCGGCACAATAGACAATGAATGGGAGACTAATTTAGCACTTTTTTTTTTTTATATGTATTTATGAATTTCAGTATTTCCCTCTTATTATAGAACACATTAGTTGTATTGCTTGTGCAAATTCTCCATACACACATGTACACTTTAATGTAACATGTATAGACAGAAAGAATTAAAGGTATTTACTGAACAGTAACAGCTAGCTTAGCGTTAGCCCCACTGACTGCATGCATGAGTTTTCTGTTCCAAGACTAAAACAACCTTTGAACGCACACGTTCCACCACAACAACTTCCTTCCTGAGGCTATTTTAAAGAGGCACCACGATGATTCTGATTGGTTGAAAGAAATGCCAATAAACCAGAGCAGGTTTTTCTCCCATCTCGGAGTGCTGCGTGGACTAGCCAGACCCTCCTCCGCGGCGCTGTGGAGGAAGGTCTGGCGAGAATAGAATATTGTGCATGTAAATATTCTGATGGTAACAACACATCATTAACATAAGGACATTGTTTTCAGAGGGCGCTGTGAACACAGCACGGTGTTCTAATTCAGATTCAGATTAATTCATTAATCCCCAAGGGCCAATTCATTGTTGCAGTCTATCCCATCCATGTAAATAAAATAAATAAATACATAAATAACGGCAGCAATGAAAACATCTGCATCACAAGTGCACACTTCAACGGGTTGGGTTTAATAGCCTGATAGGTGAAGAAATCAAATCCTTTGCATATTTGTTTTCCATGCAGGTACATCATAGCACCGGCCTGGCGGCGTGACTGAAAAATCCTGCCTTCATTAGCAGTTTTTATTTTTGACGAGCCACAAGGGACTGTCACTACCTGATCCGTACTGGAAACCCGATCCGTTCAGGTCCCGTCCCCTGACTAATGGACTATCCTGACCCCTTACCATGGGAGGTCAATGCCTAACCATCCACTCACATGTGTAGAACGGATGAGGTTTCTGGTACAGATCAGGCACGCGTTACTCTCCATAACTCTAATACTGTCGTAGTGTTGCAAGTATGATTGATATCATGGTAGTTTACTGTAATATTTTGTAATAGTTGTAGCATAGAAATGTGTCTCACACTCACACACCCTTTCATAAGCCATAAACGGACATGTTGGGAACTCTGATGGTGTAGAATTCAACATCTGTCATTTACGTATTGTAACTATAAAACGAAACCCATTGCATTGTGGGATTGTTAGCAGAAAGTACATTTACTCCATAGCTACTGAATGTAATTGAGAATAGAGTGGGAGCCAATCAGGAATGACTTGATGATTGATGAATCATTAATAAGTGCTTTCCTAATAATTCCTAAATAGATCATGATGAGTTACTAGAGGACAGACTGA
>NC_045746.1:11959167-11962442 GCF_008692095.1 Etheostoma spectabile
AATCGCCTGCCCCGGGCATAGGAGGAGCTTGGTGCTTAAGTAGGCTGCCAATCAGTCAGTCAGCTCCACATCCAGAAGCTCCTGCGGCCAGATACACACATCACTCCGCACTCGAGGTGCCAAAACTGCGGCTCTGACACAACTCCGGGTCGGTGGAAGTGGGGAAGCTTGACAGTTTTCTTAAAGGGGGACTCTGGTGATTTAGACACCCCCTTCATCCTTCTTCTACTTCTTTCTGGGGATTGCTACTTTTTTTATTTTTTTTCCCCCAGCCTCCTCTTGCTGTTGTGTGACTTTGGCTGTGAGAGAGATTTACAGTGCGTGTTTTCCGGACATGTCTTTCCCTCAGCTGGGGTACCCCCAGTTCCTCAGTGCCGAGGTGTACGGGGGCGAGCGGCCGGCCTCTGCCCGGGAAGGAGGCGCTGAAGGCGGCGTGAGCTCGTCTGCCACCGCCGCGGCTGTCGGCTCCATGCTGGGGATGTACGGGAGCCCATGGGCGGCTCACAACTACAGTGCCTTCCTGCCGTACAGCGGAGCCACAGACCTCGCCCTCATAACCCAGATGGTGAGAGCTGATGCATCTGAAGCAACTCAGGTGTTAATGACAGACTATCATTGCTTTTTTTGTGTGGCTGAGCTCTTCTTCATTGTAAAATAATGCGCTGGTGTAAAAAGATTATGATATGTGAGATTATGAACACACACTCTTGTTTTTCTGGGAGATTTGTGGATTCCCAATCGCTAATAAATACAAGTTTTATTAAGGCCAAAATGTTCAGATAATTCGTCTTTAAAGTGTTTATTATCTTTATGCTTTTGATGCTTCTTTGCGGCTAATTATTGAATCATAACACGAGAAATGCGTTATTTTTAAGGTTAAAATTAAACTTTGCTGTTCAGTTTTGTTGTGGGAATTTTAAGGGGTCAAAATCACGGGTGATTTTGATGAAATCTACTGTAAACAGCGTTTATTAATTTAAACAACACAATGAATAATTAATAGTGTAAGAAACAATGTGTTCAGAGACCGTTTAGAAATGAAATATAGCCCTTATGTTTGTTAAATCGAAACACATATTTGAATGTTTGAATCGTTTTATTTTTAAAAGCCCACCATTGTAGAAAATAAAATAATTGCAATTGGCTATTTTTATAATTCAAGATATGTGTAATTCCTGATCCCCTGAGGAATAGCCTATTTGGTGTCCAACTGACGCGATTTTTAAACTTTTCAAAACTTTTTTTGCAGCAAAAACAAAAATGCAAAGTTTTGATTTTTACTCTGAACCCGAAGAGGAAATCGACACCAGTCACTCAACAAGTTGTCCCCTCTCTGTCCCTCTGATAACATTTCAGGGCTCCCAGTATGAGCTGAAGGACAGCCCGGGGTCCCACCCTGCGTCTCTACCTGTCCACGCCGCCCAAGGCTTCTACCCGTACGGCCAGTACCCGTACGGGGACCCGTCCAGGGCCAAGACGGCCACCCGGGAGACCACCAGCACCCTGAAGGCCTGGCTGCAGGAGCACCAGAAGAACCCCTACCCCACCAAAGGAGAGAAGATAATGCTTGCTATCATCACCCGGATGACACTCACACAGGTGGGTAATGTGGCATAGTTCAGCTGTGGGCTTGCATTAAATATTTGGAAAAATCAGACCAGTGTTTTTATTAAGGGCCCTATGGAACCGGGGGCCCATTTGATATGACACCAGTCTCCACACATAAGGATAAATACATTTGCTTATTTAAAAAAAAAAAAAAGTTATGTCATATATATCACTTCCTCTAAGAGCAATAGTTCATACTTGTTCCATTATTAACATGTCAGTACAGTTGCAGTTGTGTGACTTGCATAAGCCCGAGAGAGAAATAAGTCTCCAGATATTTCTTTCGTTCGCAAATTATTTATGGAAATAATTTGTATTTTTACACATTTAATCATTTTTTTTTTCCACTTTGCAGCACTGCATTGTCAATGGATTTGTGATTTGATTCTGAATTACAATGCGTGAAAAAAAACCCGTTTAATTCTTCCAGGTGTCGACGTGGTTCGCGAACGCCCGCAGACGCCTGAAGAAGGAGAACAAGGTAACCTGGGGCCGCAGCGCCGAGGACCGGGACGGCCGCATCTTCAGCAGCGACAACGAGGACGAGCACGGCAAGAACGGCAGCGACGACGAAGACGAAGAGGAGGAAATTGATTTGGAAACTGTCGATATCGAGAGACCCGAGGAACAGCGAGCGGAGGAGCAGGGCTCCGGGAAGGGGGAAGGAGAGGGAGAAGCAGGCCTGGCCGACAGAGAGCAGGCCTCGGAGCCGAAGAGCTCAGAGAGCAGCAGGACACTTTCTGTGGACGGCCTGAGAGGAGTGGAGGCGGCTATTTCTCTCAATAGATCGCCTGTTGTCAAACTCGCAGTGGATCTTTCTCCCAGCAGACAGGAGTGCCAAAGACCACCGCAGAGCAAACCCAAAATCTGGTCTCTGGCTGAGACCGCCACGGCTCCGGACAGCTCTCACAAAACTTCCCCCGCGGCCCTTCCGCACCACGCGGCTTTGGCCTCCGCCGGCCACCCGGCCTTACTCCCGGGTCATGGGATTTATACATGCCAGATTGGCAAGATGCACAACTGGGCCAACGCGGCTTTTCTGAATGCCAACTCTCTTTTGAACATGAGGTCGCTCCTCGGCGGGGCGCCGGCCGGACACCTGCCTCTCCACGGCGCGGTGCCGGTCGTGCGTCATGACGCACGGCAGGCGGCGGCTGGCCGCGGAACTTCGGGGACGGAGGATGACAGTGATGTAGAGTCGTCAGGAAGCTTCAGTCCAAAAAGAGATGGTATGGGCTGCATTTGATTGTCTTTAATTAATATGTGTACTGAACAGGCCTCAGTAGAGCCACCGGGACGCGCATGTCAACAAGAACTGATCCAACAAAAAAAATTATCTACTGGACAATATTAGTCCAATTTACAAGTGGAATTTCTAAGACGATTCTAACCAATAAATGGATATTTATTTGGTCTTATTCTTCTTTTCACAGACGAAGAGAGCGACCACAGGCCTAATTCCCTGAAGTCCCCATTCCAGCTGATCACTGACAGGTAACCTCATGCGTTTCAAATCTATTTGGCATTATGACATTATCAACCTCAATTCCTCTCCACCTGTCTCCTGCTAAATGAACCTTAAAGTCGAGGTAAACACTGTTACACCTGACTGGGCGGAAGGCAGAGCTCAGCACATAAATCATCTGATTGAGTCCCCACTTTAACGC
>NC_045746.1:11962452-11986481 GCF_008692095.1 Etheostoma spectabile
AGCAGTCTAATATATCTTGCCCCCCACCCCCCCACCCCCCACAACGTAGAGTTATCGCCTATGTCATTTAAATAATCTGCCGCCATTTATTCACGCCCCCTCACTGAATGCAACTAATGTATGTCAAAGAAAACGCAGATAGCAACATCAGGGATGTAGTGGAGGGTGAAAAGACATAAAACAATTTACCTATAGTGTGTTATTAATTTGCATAAATAGAGTTTAACATTATGTTATGTGCTCTTTAAAAATGAAACTCATGGTATTAAACTTCAAGTGTATTTTTTGAAGTACTTAGGACACATTTTTTCCCTTATATTTGACAAAATGCACTAACTTCCCCTATGCGGTTTTCTTTCTGTTCTGTTCCCTCCCTTCAGACCTCACCATGGGACAACACCACAGCGAGTTCTGACAACGACGTTATGAGAAGACAAAGAAAAACAGAAAGGAATAACTTTATTTAACGGAGAACAGTTTAACGAAGGCTATTTTTCTGACAGTGCGAGCTGTCCTAGTATTACTGTTTAGCTTCTACATGCAAAAGAGATGGTTGTTTTTGTCACAGATTTGTATTGTATCTCTCCTTTATGTCCTATGTTTCTTCCTTGCCTCCTCTGTTGTGAATGGAAACCTTGAATAATTGTAAATACAGGATATGAATTTGTCTTTAAAGAATATATTTTTTTGGGAACTAAATAAATGTCATTATAGTCATTTATTATTGGAGAGTTCTTCACTGAAGAAAAATTGTTCATGTTCAGTTAAAAATGTCAAGAAAATCCAGATATAGAGGTGACTTCAACTCCCTAAAGCAAGCGCCCAACTCTTAATTTTCAGAAATTGTCGAGATTTTTACAGCGTTAGATCCCAGTATATTATTTTATCTGACCAATATCAGTTTCATGTGCACATTTGAATGAATCCCAACACAGAAATTGTCTCTATCATCCAGAAATTAAGTGTGAAGTCACAGAGGTGTTGGTGCTTTATGAAGGAAATTATAAATTGATATGAATATACTGTAACACAGTTATAAAACATCATGGTTTTCCACCTGTTTAATGATGATCACAGAGCTCCTACCTTTTAATTGACCCCTTCAGCGCTGTGTCTTGTTTTACACTCTTCCTCCCATCTAAACCGTGCAGTGTCAGCCTTTAAAAAAGTCTCACCCTTATTGAAATCTGCACTCTCGCCAAAACTCGGAGACTTATGCCAGCGCCTTGGAAGCCACTGCAAACGCTGCGGAAATTGAAATTGAAGATTTCCAGGACCCTGTGAACCTGCGCCTGTGCTTTCAGCCCAGGCTTCCTTGCTTTAATGTTGGATTATACCCCCTCAGTGCCACCACTGCCGCCTCTGAAATATGGATCAGACGGCAGGAAAGGCCAGCAGCCAGTATGGGGGCGGCAGCTCAGGGGGAGGTGGATGGGAGGGGAGGGGAGGGAATGTGTCACTCTGAGCCATCCTTGACGTTCACAGGCCTAAAGACAGGGTAGAGGGGAGAGAGAGAGAGAGAGAGAGGGGACGGTGGGGGGTCTCAGGGCTGTTAATAGTGAGTGTTTCTAAAAGCTTGTGGTCCTGTATACGTGCTTGGATTAGCAGCAGGTTGTGCACGCCAGATGATTTGGGTCCTCTCAAAGGGACCAGAACAGCCTCAGGTTCACAAACAGGCACACATTACATTTAATTGCACACTTGCTATGCAGACAAAATCTTTAAAAGTTGAATATTAAGCAATTGTTTTAAGTTTTCACTGGATTTTGACAGTCCAACGCTGAGAGTCAGCTTACTGTAAAGTGGCTTAGTAAAATCAGTCACTGCTGAAGTCTGCAGATGTTCCGTATTTGTGTTAGATTAGGGAAATAGTTACTTGGGTCAAGTTGGTGAAGGTTACATGTTCTGGAAAGAATTAACAAAGAAGTAATGAGTTGAATAGCTACTGATCAAGGGGTATTATAGTGTTGGCCCTGGCTGGAGTACACTAAAGTACACAGTCCAGCGTTAAAGTACACAGTCCAATGGTGATTCAAGCAGGCACGACCCCCCCTGCAGATTAACTCAATGCTGCCACCTCACTCTCAGAAAAAGGAGAGCAGAATTGTTCTTTATGTACAACTGCCACAGTGTCTGTGTCCCCGCTGAGGCCCCAAGCACTGAAGCTAAATCCACTTTTAAATTCCTAACATTTATAATTGAAAAAAAAAAAACACAAGAAATGTATTGGTGTATACTCCACAAAGTTGTCATTTCAGCTGACAAACACCAACACCAACCCACTAAGTGTTCATGTTGTTGAAGCATTCTGAAAACCACGTATCTCCAAATTTGGTGATCTTAATTTCTTTTTAAATTTAACTCCACAGAAACTTAAAAAAGGAGTAAAAAAAATTTAAAACCCTGCAGATTACTTGAAAAATGTCAACAAGCTTGGTTTGGAGTTACGTGTTTTTCATTGGACATAAATGATTTTATTGCATTATGACTGATGAATTCTATCTATACTACCATTTTACTCAAATTAATAACACATAAAGTGCCCTGTTGTCATAAGTCAGCCTCCGTGCTGCCTTTACTTCTAGTTTAGCTTCATTCATTGCAACGTATCATGCCAGAAACTAATTTGCATCTTTATGGATGTGTGAAAAATGTACTTTACAAAAATATGCTTATCTTTTGACTCTAAACCTAAGAACATTTTACAAATAGGATCAACATTTGGCCATGTCACGTTGAGCAATGATTTAAAAAATATTATTATGGACCTGTGAAGCTGGCAGCTTCTAAGTGATCAAGGATTTAAATACACTGAAAAGATGCAGTATTGAACTGATCTACTGTATCAGTATCGCTTAATCAGCCAAATGTACTATGTACACAGGAATTCAAAGGATTATATTTAGGTAAAATAGATTTTTTATTTGAATGCTAGATATTTCCTTATGCTGATCATGAACTGGAAGTCCGACAGTTTTATTTACCTATTAACAAAATCAAAGGAATTGTTTGAAATGTAGGGAAATACACCAATTTCCTTTTTTTTTGCCAAGAGTAGGCAAACAAAAACCTGTAAAAACATGACATTTATTTTTGGGGTTTTGTATCGATTAAGCAACTTGCTGGCAAGTGAACTTCAAAAAAAAACAACCTTAGACAGAACCAGGCTAGCTGTTTCCCCTTGTTTCCATTCATTGTGCTAAGCTAAGCAGCATATTTATCTCATCTCATCTTCTCAACGTGCAGCAAGAAAACAAACAAGCACATTGGATTAAATTCTACCTGACACTGTACGAGGTGTGGGGGAAAATAATAGTTCATCCACCCGTGCGTCTTTTCACAGACAGAGACACAGTCGTAAAACCAGAGACAGGACGAGCAAACTCGAGTGTATAGAGAGCAAATGAGAGAGAGAGAGAGAGAGAGAGAGAGAGAGAGAGAGAGAGAGAGAGAGAGAGAGACATGATGCAGTGAGAGCTGTCATTGATGTGAGCAGCATGGAGGGAAGCCAGACACTTGAGGCCATTTTCACTTCCTCTGCCAACTCTGACAGACTGCCATCAGCACCGCTGAGAAGAATATCAGCCACTCTTTCTCTTGTACCCACTTTTTCCACACTTTATCCCAGCCAGATCACGCTACTCGTCTTCCAAGTACCCAAACAATATGTTATTCTTTCAAACTTGGATATCAGTGAGCTTAGCATGATGGGGCTGAGAGTGACATCAAATGGCTGTTTAATCAGTTAAACAGCGTGTCCAAAAGCATGTTTGCTTATGAAAGGAGTGGAAAAAGTGAGCAGATCCAAAATATGATTAATGCTTTCTGGCGGGTGCTGCCGGAAACTTCTTCAGAGTTTGAAAGTTTGTTTGCTTCATGTGGGTTGTTTGTCACCCAAGCTGCCCCAAAACTTTTCAAAAATAGAGCCATGGTACACACTGTAAAAAAAGCCACGAGTGAGGAAAAAAATAAAAACCATCGCTAACACTTCTGAATAACACTCGGCCTCTAGAGTTTTTAGAGTCGTTTCAGCCCCTCAAACTCTCACTGTGAATAGAGTCTTCATTGGTGCTTTGGTATTCTGATATAGGCTCTTTGGTGAGTTCTAATCCCTATTAAAGAGGTAGATTATGGAAGGGATTTGTCTTTGATTTGCCTGTCCCACTGCTCTTTTCTATCAGCACCTCGCTCTCTCTCTATATATCCGTCCCTCGTTCTTTTTCTCTCCGCTTCTCTGTCTGTGTTGATGTGATGGTCAGAGGATTGAACAATGATTGCCACCATGTGTCATCCCCCTCACACTCCCACCCTCAGCCATCCTCCTGTGATTATGGCCACATGTGTGAGGGCCCCCGGTCGCCTGAATAGATTTGTTAAAGGCCCCCCAGTGGATGAGAGAGGCCCCAGCCTTTTAGCCTGGCCCTCGTGTGCAGATCTATCCCCTTTCGAGGCACTCCGCATGGGGGTGAGCTCCCTGCCACCCCCCCTACTCTTACCCCTCCTACTCTTCTCCGCTCCTCCGCCACGCAGAGATAATCAGGCTTATGTAAAGACGACGTGCTCTTTTGACAGTCATCAGCTCATCAGTGATCCAATCAAGCCCAAATCCGCCATTGTTCGCCCCTCAAAGTGTCTCAAATCCGCTTGTGTAGGAGAGAGGGGCTGCGCTCTTTATCCTGCCAATCACTCCTGACATTCCTGCCCCTGTTGCCATGGCCTGGGGTCAGAGGTTGGGAAAACAGAGAGCATGAGCTGACTAGGGGAGAATGGCGGGGCGCTAAAGGAAAGACTCTCCGCGCAACGGCCCCATTGGTCAGCTAACGTAGGGGGGTAAATGTAGACAAGTTAGGACTCTATAGCCCCGCTGAGAGAGCCGGTCGGACAGAAAGAGACGTGGGCAGGGGAAGATAAAGAAGGGGGGATGACGAGGCAGAGAAAGGGCCAAGGGAAGAGACGGAGGGCAAGAGAGGTGTGTGCTGAGAAAGGAGGCAAAAGGGTCAGGGAGGGACAGTGTTTGATTGCCAAATAGGCTTTGCAGAGCTTGACCCGGAGGGCCTCGGAGAAGAAAAGCCCTGACACACAGTTAAAGAAATAATGAACACGCAAGTTAATATTTCTTGAATTTGTAATGGAATTTCAGCTCCTAAAATGTAGAAATGAAACAGTTTTTCCACAGCAAAACCCCACAACTTTAATATTCTGTAACGCCAACATTCAAACCGTGTTTGTGTGCATGCGTGCATGTGTGTGTGTGTTTTTACGTGTGCGCATGCTAGTCGCCGAGCTGTAATTTGAAATGGAAACGCACCTCCCAACGCAATGAAGCTAATACATGTCATTGCAGGATAAGCGGGGCACTGGGTTAAATCTGTTGTAATGTCGTCAAAAGAATAATTTTCTGTACCCAATGTATACGTAAGTGAGCAAATGTTTAGCCTAGACAAGATATCATAGGGAATTTACGCCATTCACCGTTCCTCCATAGGGATTAGTGGAATTAAGCGTTTACACAAAAGCAAAGTATCAAAACTCATGAGTAATTCAACAAGCTCCACAATTCTGAGTTTACCGAGTGCTGCTGTGTGTATTGTCGAGTTGCAGCTGCGAGTACACCGTGCAGACAAATAGGAAACAATGTCAATGCCTTTTAAAGGAGACAAATTTAATATACAGGGAAAATACACACAACAAATACTATGAAAGGGTGGGAGTGATAAGTCTGTTCTCTTGTTGCCTGCCTATTCATGGCAATAATCTGAGGGAAGAAGCAGATTAGGACAGAGGGAGGGTTCGTGGCTGAGTGTTCGCATCGCTGGCTCCTTTCAGCCATTTTGAAACAATGTTTATCCACTGGTTTGTTATGGCGCAGCAACTTAGCTTAGTGTACTGCTGCGAGAGTCCTGAGGGGGCCGAGGACTCGCTGCGTCTTTGTTCGGCGTTCCATTGAGACACACTGGTGTGTTGGAGCGGGGCGGAGGAAGCTGCACACAATTAATTCATATGTGATCTTAGCCATTTTTGCCATTCGTGCCTCGGTTTGGGAAATACCTGGGAAACGTTGCAGGGAACGGGCTCATCAAAGTTACACTGTAGCGTTGTACAGTCGAAAAAAGTCTGTTTGGAATCAGCCCTCAGCTTGACTTTCTTTGTGACCTACATGGTCACTAAAAAGAAAGAAATGGTGCTATTCAATCTATCAATATCTTTTCTCCATTATTAAAACCTGGAAGTCCTCCTTTCTTTCAATAGGATTCTAATACAATTGAAGTTGTCTCATGAATCCCCCCAAAAAATCAGTCAATTAAAAGGAGCAATACATTATATATTGTTTTATATTAACATCAAATGACAGCCCTGTCTCCTAATAACGACTAAACTGCCTTCTCAATTATTTTTTGAGGGAAACAGTAAAACAAGTTGTGAAAAAACGACATGGTTAAGTTTAGGAAAAGAACGTGGTTCAACATTAAGTACATAAAGTTACATACAGTACGTAAGTTAAGTTTGTTACATATATGATGTGAGTAAAGTATGTTAAGTTATGCACATACTGTACGTACTGAGATTGTTGCTATGTTGCTGGATGTGAAATTAAACAGCTGTTTGCTCATATGTTTGCCATGTCAACATAAAAAGTGACATGTCAGTGTTGTCAACCTTTCCAACTTGGTAGTGAATACCAATTATCTCAGATTTAAAGAAGCCAGAAGAAAGAACACAAGCAGAAACATTAGCATGTCTTGGATTGAAACAGTTTACAATGATCCAACTGTATTGCTAGTGTGGCTGTAGGGGGTCACACGGCGAGTATGGCTAAAAAGTATAAAAAGTTTTACTCGACTCGGCCGCTGTGCCCCGTCCTCCTTTTTCCCTTGGAGATTAGCCGTGGCTGGTCGTCATAGCAGCAAACTCCCGTAACCTAACGCGACATACACACAGAACGTCGAAGGCGTGTTGTTTTATGAATCTCGGCGTGTTGCCACAGCCAGAAGACTAATTAGTTTCTAATGAACCTGGACGCAGCAAAAATAAAAAAGGACCCCCCATCTGTTGCTAGCAATATTGACGCAGTGATTAGTGACGATTCTCACCGACCAATCAGCAGTCTGCAGGTTCTCACGTCACCTTTTGGTATCGCCTCAGCTCGCTTGCAACCTCAACTGAGGTAGTACTTCAAAAAGTACCTATTAGCGTTCCCCTGTCTCTTCTTTCCTGCGCTACTTACATTTTATATTTTATATGTTTATATTTTGTGTTGACAGTGTTAAGGGGATGCTTAAATCTTGTTGCACAGGTACTGCGCTTGTGTATAATGACAACAAAGGCATTCTATTCTATTCAATTCCAGCAGGTACTAGTGATGGCCAAATGAAGCTTCGTGAACCAGTGTCTTTATTTTCTGAGCCCACTAGATGGAACTCTCTGTTCCACAATTGGTTGAGAACATAGTGAATTGCAATGCCTTAGGTCTTTCTCTTAAAACCAAGAGCACCATCTAGTGGGCTCAGAAAATAAAGACACTGGTTCATGAAGCTTCGTTTGGCCATCACTAGCAGGTACCAGGGACTTTTTTTGGTAATAGAAAGCCAAAACAGTGGAGTTGAGGCGAATCAAGTAGACCATGAACGCCATTAGTACACCACTTTGGTCCATACTGAAATATCTAAACAACTACTCAATGGATTGCCGTGAAATGTTGTGCAGAAATTCCCGGTCCTCAGAGGATGAATCCTAATGACTTGCTGAATTCCTAACTGTTCCTCTGATACAAACAGTTCAAAGCTTCCATTTATCCGGGGCCATTTCTAAACTACTTGATGGATTGACACAAAGAATTTTACAGACACTCGGTGACGTATCCTTGAAAACGCCCTTGGAATCGGGCCCAGACATTCACGTTCCCATGAGTGATAAAGGGTTGAGACCAGGAGACGATGATGAGGACTTCAAAGATGACGAGTCCAAGGATTTCAAATCGTTTGCAGCTTTATTCAACCAGTGAACCAACTTTCATGTACTGTATATACACGAATGTCAATACAAGAGTGACCAATGAACTTGCACCCTTCCTGCACCCTAGGGTCCACTTCACACTGACTCTGCCCTAAAACCTCCCTGAATGGTTTACTGCATTTTAACTTTTGCATTCATAAATATCAACTTTTAAGATCCCTTCATTTTCAATGCCGTGCAATTAGTGGTACAACTTGTCCAATACTTTATTTCATTGCTAAAGTTTAGTGCTAATTTGCTAATATTAGCCTGCTATTACGTTACATAAACTACAATGGTAAATATGGTGAAAACATTCTGCTGCCTTCTAATGGGGTAGTGTTTACCTGTGTTCACAAGGAGAGTCCATATGAATATGGATGTGGATATGTGGATATGATTCATATTCATATGACTAGGAATATGTCTTGGTATTCACAACCTCGGGCGTGGAAATGTTCTGAAAGATCCAAGTTCACGCTGAGCTTTTCAGAAATGGTGGAGGCCATGGGAGTAGATTGTTTTTTGGTGGATGGTAACTTAATATAATTTTAGAGTTATTATTAATAATAATTTTGAGAAAAATGTTGATCCTCCCAGGGCCTCATCTTTTTTTCCCTATGTCATGCATTTCTTGCATTAAGTTACCCACTAACTTGTTGGCCTTTGTGACTTCCAGACGCCGACAGTCCCGTTAGGAAGGAGTCTTTTGGGGTGTACTTGTTGCCTAGCAGCAATGTTCAAGATTTTTTTGAAGGCCAGATTTTTTTTGAAGGCAAGATTTTTTTTTTTTTTTTTTTTTTTTTTTTTAATTCAAGCTGTTTACAAAACAAAAAGATTTTTGGTATTTTGAATGAACCAAAAATAAAGCTGAATTCAGTATTGGAATCATTGATTGACATAAATTACAGAAGACACAAAATAAATTGAATTATATTGGAAACAGGTTGAAATGACCTCCCCATGCTGGGGAATTCTTAACTTGTTTTAAGGAAGGGAGACATTTTGGACTTAGATACATTCTACAAGATAAGATGAGGACTGCCAGAGTACAGTAACCCAGATTGCAAAAAAAGAAGAAGCCTTTTGCTGTCTTTCACTCTGTTGATAATGACAGATGACTCATGGGTCACATATCTTCACAGTGTAATTACACATGAGATGCATCGCTATCATTCACACACACAGTTGCAGAGTAATGTGAGTCCTTATTCATCTGCCCAAGTCATTTAGGGTAATAGAGCTTAATGGAGTATATTAACCCTGTCCAGCTTGCGTCCCCCCCTTCAGATTGTGTGTGTGTGTGTGTGTGTGTGTGTGTGTGTGTGTGTGTGTGTGTGTCTAGCACGTGCACAGGGAAAGGGGAAACCTGCCAACTGTTTATTTGCAAAGGACACACACACACACAGACACACACACTGGGGGAGCAGAGATCTGGTTTCCCACTGTCACAGATGCTTACCCGCCTCTCCATTAGTGATGTGATTGGAGTGGACATAGAAAACCAGCAGCTTCGTTCCCACAGGGGCAATCTGAGGAAATTATTGCCCCGCTCCTCTCTGGGGAATGCCAGCCCTCCAAAAAGGAGCACTTAATCGACTGCTATCATATGCAGCTCACTGTCAACCACAGAGCATGGGTTTTTGAGCATTTGCTGTGGATTGATAGTTTGTGAAATGGCTTGTGATGATATGCGATCAGTCATCGGACACAGTAAGATGCTCGGGAGGAATCTCCTGATGTGGAATCAGGAGATCAGACGCTCAGCGGCGTTTACTGGGGAAGTGACAGAGAGAGAGATAATCACTGGAGAATGATGATTGACACAACAGTGATGTCGTCAGTCTGTTTTGTGCCATTTCTGTAATTCTATTTCAAGAACATTAAAGTATCGAGATCGGTCTGTCCTGATGCACATTGAAACAAAGGGTCTTAACTCAGTAGGGTAGGGGGTTCAGGCTGCACACTAATGGCGGCTAAAAGTCCTGGGAGGTCCAGGCGGAGATGCAACATGACAACCACACCCAAGTGTGTGCATGCAGACAAAAAGTCCTACTGTAGTGTCCAACAACTATGTGGGAGACCTTTTCACCCCGGTTAATAACTACTGCAAGCTGTTACCACTGCAACCTCAGGCTACCCCCCCCCCCCCCCCCCACACACACACACACACCTCTAAAACAACATGGTTGTAGTTCCCTAAACCACCAGAGGATGGCACCTGAGCTCTAAGCAGTGATCCAGAAGTGGTCATGTGAAACACCAGGGAATTGTTGACCCCTTTCATAGTATTCCCCAAATATAACACTCTAAATTGTATATTAGTGTAATGATCTGAGGTTGCCCCCAGTTTTCTAGGAACTTAGGTATTTCAAGAAATTCAATTGTAACTTGAGGAAATCAAAGTGACTCTTGGTTGTCTTTGGGCTCCTCAACAAAACAACAGTACAAAGATGTAAGTATGACTAAACCCTTATGTTCTGCAGACCCCGGGGCCTCTTTAACAAAAAAAACCTACTTGTACATTGTTTGATCACCTTGATACATGAGTTTTTAATTTCTGAGTCTTGCTCCTTGCTCCTTAACATGATTTTTGAACTGGCATCATGCTTCATACAGTGGTAATGGAAAGACACTTTTACTAGTAAATGTTACATCAAAAATATCTGGTATATTTAATGTACCAGAAGTCAAAATACTCACTGTGCAGATTGGCCCATTGCATAATAAAATATTGTATTAATTACTACTTCATTTACTGGCAGGTAGCTTGTGAGTAACATTATTCTCAGGAGTGGGTAGGGACCAAAAAAGAGAGATTATTAGACTTATATTGACCAAAAGCACAACTGTAAATGAATGATGTTACTTGCGCTGTAACTGCTGGATATGTAAATAAGCAACTGCTATAATAAAAGTAACCATATCAATATAAAAGGAGATGATATTTCAATGCTGTGTCCATACCTTGTTTCCACTGCTCCCAAGTGACCAAAGAAATCTGTTATTGCGTAAATACTGACTTTGCAATTCTTATTATTTTCACACCTACTGTGGGAAGCCAAACAGAACAGCAGTGTGGAACAACTGGTCAGAAAAGAGGTTAAAGATGTGTTGTAGGAGCAGAGAAAGAATATGAATGAATGACAAATCAACAGACGGAAGATCGGAGAGAGTTGGGATGGGGTCAAAGTGTTTGTTAAAGGCTCTATCGGTCCCCGTGGACTGAGGCTTGAAGAGCTGAATAATGTATGCCAGCTCCAGGGGTAATGAAGTGGAAGTGATGGGGAGGAATACGGCTGGCCTCCCAGGGCTCAACGCAAACTGTACACACTCTTAAGAGCTGCCTGTAGCCTAAACCTGTCTCTCTCTGCCTCTGTCTGTCTCCGTCCACTTCTTCCACGCACACTAAGAGGGTTAGCTTGTCTCTGTTCCCTTTATCCTACATCATTGATGAGGAAGACCAGGGCATTTATAGTATCCCACTCAGAGCTCAGCAGCTCCGGCTGCTTATTAGACAGGAGCAGGAGATGCTGCAGATAGCATGGCTGCTGCTCAGTGGTCAGACAGGCACTCGGTGTTGGCAGCCTTGTTTGTGGATCAGATCGAGCCTGGTTTGCACTTGTACTCAGTTGGTGCTATTGTGCTTAACAAGAGGCAGCGGCGGTGGGCTGTGTCTTGTAGTGAAAAGAATGGGCTATTTTCTTTCCTCATGATCCATTTATTGCTTGTTCTCTTTTCTCTCTCTCTGAGTATGCGTCCTTTTTTTTTGCAGAGGCTTGGAAATAAAGTGGAAAAGTTAGCTTGTGTTACCCCTGTGTTCATGTGTCTGATGGTAGAAGACGGTGAGCAGAGGAAGTCTTGCATGGAAACCACTTTTTCCCCGTTTTTGTTCCACTTCACTTCAGAACACTGTTTTCACAACGTAAGAAAGATGATCCCATGGATTACTTTTGTCGTTGTTATCTATATAATAGTTTGACATTTTGGTAAAATAATTTTGTTGGCTTTTTTTGTGTGTCAAGGGTTAGATTGATACAGCTAGAAACAGCTAGCCTGGCTCTGTCCAACGGTCACAACAAATGTTCACCAGCACCTCTAAAGCTCACTATCTACTAACATACCTAGTGTGTTTAATCTGTACAAAAACTGAAATTTGGAAACAAAATCACATGGTTTTATGGGGCGATGGGTGTTGGCTGGGCTCAGTGACTTCTTGGAGTCTCGTCTTGTTTCTAAGGTTGCCAGGCAACCAGCGGAGACTCCGGTAAGTCGTTATCCCCAGTAGGTTTGGGTATCGGTACATGAAATGAACCCAGTGCAAAGTAATTGTATCAACATTTCCTTAGTCAAAGGCTACCTTCGTTTAGGTAAAAACATAAAAAATTGACGTGTGCTTGGCCCCCTACCGCAGCAGCTAGAACCCATACAGTCTGTGGGGTGGGTCGAGCGTGGTGGGTTTAACTTGGCGAGATGCCACTAAAATGTTCAAAAGAATCTTAAATACTTTCTAAATGTATTTTCTAAAAATCATTTTAATGGGAAGGAGTGGTTGTGGCATGTTACACAAGCGTTCGCTTCCATTTACATGATGGCTATCGAACAAAGTAGGAAAAATTGGTACCAGATGAAGTACTCTTTTGGTATTGGTATCCCCATAAAGTTACTGGTATTGGTATCACAGTTTTTTAAATGACATCCTGCCCTAATGCCAGGCCAAATGCCAAATAATCTGGCATATGATGTCCTATTTAGATCATTTTGTTGTTTTGTTTACATCAGCCTATGTGACTTGACATTCAGAATTGGAGACAGCAATAAGAGACCAATGCTGGCACTTAAGCTACATCTAAGAGAAATCCAATATCAACCCTAATGCAAAAATAAAAGGACCATTTTAACCCTTGTGTTGTCCTCTCGGGTTAAAAAACAGACAAAAAAATTTCGGACTTTTTGTTTGTTTTCACTAATACCACCTTACTACCACTAGTTTTGCATCACTTTTTGGAATTTGTGTTCGATAACCCTCATATATGTAGAATTGTATCTAATATTTGAGTTAAAAAAGCAGACATTATAAATTATTTTGACTAATAGTTAAGGAACTAAGGAACTTGTAAGGAATCCAATCCATTTTTTGTGGTAATTTGGTTAAAAAGAAACCCATATTTCAGATATAGACACTTTTTAAAGGGGTCAAATTTGACCCGAGGACAACAGGAGGGTTAAATGACTTAAAGTAGACACACTTTGTTTCACTTGATAGCACACTGCTCCAAATGAGCAAAACCGCAAAAGTAGACAACTTAGGCTTCACATCTTTAAATGATTTAACAACAGGGCTAGCGCTGGGCTAACCATCTTGGAATAATGTGCAAACTAAATAATGGGAGGTTTTGCTGTTCTTCCTATTCTGATCAAGTAACATAAATGCAATATAACCCAGCAGTTGAATCACAAATGGGAGCTTAACAGAGGGTGGGTTGAGGTAGGAGAGTTTTGGCTAGCTGTCCCCCCCCACTCCCCGTTTCCAGTCTCAATACTAACCGTCACCACATTTAAGAGTAAACTTAAAACCCTCCTCTTTGATAAAGCTTGTAGTTAGGGAGTGAGGAGTCGCAGTGTTCTCCTCGACCGGCAGGGGAGGGTGTATAGCCACAGACACAACACCCCTTCTCTACTCTGCTTCTCTTCATAGTCATCAGATTAATTTACCATATAATCAATAATGTAATAAATCTAGAGGGAGGCAGGGCAGTGCAGCCCGACCAGCCTCCTCTCTTTACCCTGTCTCTTACTTATGCTGTAATAGTTTCAGACTGCCGGGGGGACTTCCCTTTACACAGTGAGCTCCTCTCTCCTTTATCTTCCCATTTATGTGCATCCATGTCCCAGAAATGCTTATTATTAATCTAGCTCTGAGGAGTCATTCCCCGGAGTCCTCATGTTCTTTTTCCCCCAGCATGTTTCTTTGGATCAGGGAGGCTCCAAAATCAAGGTTGCAGCTGTTGGCATGGTCCTGCTACACGTCCTGCAATGCCCTGCTACATCCTGCTACACTCTACTGTGCATTGTAATGTTGCACAGTGCCCTGCTATGCCATGAACTACTACAAAGTACTATTTTTAGTCACTGTGCCATCATCTTTTACTTTGACTGTTATTGACACTCTTCATTTCAACCCCAGCCGACCGTCAGACACCGCCTACCAAGAGCCTGGGTCTGTCAGAGGTTTCTTCCTATAAGGGAGTTTTTCCTCGCCACTGTCACACTGCTGCTTGCTCTGGAGGGAACTGCTACTGTTGGGTCGTTGTAAATTATAGAGTGTGGTCTAGACCTACTCTATCTGGATTGAGATAACTCTTGTTATGAATTGATACTATAAATAAATTGAATTTAATTGCTAAATTTAGCTACCGGCTGCTGAGAGATATCAGGGGGAAGGAGAAAGCAAATAAGAATATTTCCCCCAAATGTCGGCCTCTCTTTTTTTTGTAACCATAATAGTACTATACATAAAATTTCCTCTCCACTCGGATTAAAATTACCTCACCAAAAAAAGGCCCAAGACAAAAAAGTCATGTTTCCACTCAGATTTTTAGAAGCATTCTCACTTCAACGTGGACCCTCAGCACCACCCACTGAGCTATATTTTTCAAGGTGAAATAGCTTAAACCAAGATGAAGGCTCAAAAAGCATCTACGTGTTAAACAATGATTAAAAATGCATAGATTTCCGACTTTAGGGAAGAAAATATTCAAATGTGGCGCAGTGTGATTGAAAGAACTTGTGATTGGAGTTGTTTGGCTCTCTCTTCCAAACACTTGCACCTCCTCGCCCTGCTCCTCCACTCACATTAACACGCTTCTATCATTAACCCCCACGCCCCACCTTCTGCATAATAGCTAGAGCTAGATGCAGGAAGGAGAGAATAAGAATGTTTTCTTTCTCTGTTTTTTTTTTTCGTCTGGAGGAGCATCTTAAATGAATGATTGATGTTAGGGGAGCAAGATCAGAAAGATAATCACGGTCTAACAAGCTCAGAGTCTTAAGAAATATATACTGGAGGAATGCTATAAATTTATAAACACACTATATATTAATATATAAGTAGATCATTGAATATTTAAAAAGAGGGAAATAATATAATCAATCTGCCCTTCCACGTGCAATGCATGAGCCCAGGAAGAAGGTAACAAAAGCTTGGAAGTTATCTTCATAGTCGGCTCATCCATCTATGGCTCAGCCGTCATCTTCCCCATGAACTATATGAAACCAAGATTAAACACAGTCATGTTTGTGTCAGTGGCTAAACAAATTGCCATTCTCTGGGAGTGACACGTGTTTTGTGTGAAGACAACGTGGGGAGATGACTTCATTTCCAAGCTTTGAGCACAGATGAGGGAGAGACAGTTAGTCCGTGTTCAGTATATGAGCACCTTTCGCGGGACAAATGGAATGTCAATCAAGAGCCGGTACACAGATGCGCTCTCCCCAGCGGGGCCCGACATGCTTTCTGGTGATGCAGCTCTGTTGTTCCAGCCCTACTCTGGGTGCACTGGGAATATTTTGTTCTTTTACCCCTCCACATCCCCTTCCTCCATTTCAGCTCCCTTGACTATTGACCAGTCCTCATGCTCCCCAAGTTTGACTCTTTAGCCTTCCCCTCTTTTCCACATTCATGTCTTCATGTTGGATATCTCGCTTTGTAAAAGTTTCTAACTTAACTCTCCTTTTGTTTCTTATTGCTCACTTTCTCTCCATAACCTCATGGTTTTCCCATTTTGACTCTCCACCAATAAAGGGACTGTACAAAATAATTAGGGTGAGGGGTGGACAATTCTAACACTTCATTTTACAAATAAGGTAGACCCTCCCCAACATTATCAACACTTTCTTTGGACACTTGACCTAGAAAACCAATACATTGCCACGAAATATCTCAACATAATGTATTTATGGAAAACATGACAAAGAGCTGGTGAACAGGTATAACTGCAGAAGGAGTGAAGCAGGAAAAACAGCAGCTCTGCAAAAACTCCTGAAAATTAACTAATTTACACCAGCTAATACAATTTTTCAAGGAAACATAAATTATGAATTACGTCTTCTATTAACACCATGAGGAACTACAACTATTGGGCAAGTGGGAAACAAAAGTTCATACTGAGCGTATCCGTACAAGTTTCAATGAAAAGCTACTTCATTTATTTATAAAATCCACTTTTAGTGACTAAAGCATTGTTAAAGGTTTTATAGTTATGTTGAGGCACTCCCAGCTCTTGGTTAAGGTTAGGAAAAGATTGTGGTCTGGCGGAATACAGCGGAAACACAACCGATTTATTAAAATTTGAGAGAAACCACAATCCTTCTCTAGGGTTACTAAAGTGCTTTTGCTGACTAGACCAAACCACATTTCGTAGTCTGGATGCAAACATAATTGGGAAAATAATTCAGTACTATATCGCCGTTGAAGATAACCTTTCTAAGAGAAAGTAACATTTCTATGCAATCTGCAGACCACAGTATACATATGTATATATGATGCCATTGCTTGATAGAGGCTGTATCTGAGCAGGAGTCTGGCTGTTGGTCAAGTCAATGATCTAATTGATTGATTGTTGGAGACATTTCTTCCAGACAACATACAAATCACACTATAATCTGAGCATCTGGGACCTCCCTTTCACCAAAAATAAAACCTCTCGTTTCCCTGACCACCTCTCCCTACTTCTAATTTTCATACAGTCCCTAATTCCTTTTTTATCTCTATCTATTATCAATCTATCTCTAAAAGTTTTTACGTCTGCCCCTTTTGCCCAAAAGCCAATTATTTTCAACATCACAAACTCCTCTGACATTTGCCCTCATCCCTTTTGCACGTAGCCTACTCTTCATCCTCCCTGAAACAAATGAACTCAGATCTTGAGGTGGATTGAGAAAAAATGAGAGAAATGTTTCCACTTCACAGGGATGGCTTTGGATTTTGTTATTAAAAACACGACAAGCCATTCAGTTGGTAAAGGTGCTTACTCAAGGGAATGCAGAGAGTGTTTATTCTTTGATTAATTTGCTTGGAGGAGACCTGAAATTTCCCCACTCATGAATATGTGGATGACAGGGAGATTTCTCCGTGGTGACAAGTTATCTAAACTACAGTGCAAAACGATTATGCTAATATCAGGTTGTAGTCATCAATCATCTTGTGTCAATGTGGTGTCAAGGCATCACGTTCCTGATCCCCCCTCTGGCCATAGCACTGTGTGTGTGTGTGTGTGTGTGTGTGTGTGTGTGTGTGTGTGTTTATTTGGAAAGGAGAATTGATCACATTCTCATTACGCCTGGGGACTGTTGGTGGGGTTGCATTTGCGCTTGCGTGGAACTGTTCTCTAAGAGCTGAAACAAAACTGGGAGGGAATTAATTAGGTGAGTTTCTTCCTCTTGATATGAACACATACACACACACACACACACACACACACACACACACACACACACACACACACACACACACACACACACACACACACACACACATATACACACGCACACACAGTCTGGGCTGACGTCAGATATACGCGCCTTAAAACCAACGAGCGCATCACAGGGAGATGCATGGTTTGATCACACACATACACACATTCACACACACACACACACACACACCACACACACTCGCTTTGGATTGTAAGATAGCAGGGATAGCCTACTGTAGAAGCTGCAGCAGCTTGGTGGATGAGGCGCAACTGGAAGTTACTTTTATCGGCTGTTCATCGTGGTGCGTAAAATGAAAGTGGTGCATAAATGTCTGCGCGGTAGATGATATCCACATTAAAACAAAAAACTGAAAAAGTTAGCTGACTGGAACTCGTTGTGAACTAGTATTACAAGGGTCTACCTTTGGCTTGGATGCTGTTGGATGTCGCCCCGGGTCTGCGCTCCTGCTTTTGATCTGATTTGAGCCATGGCTTACTCTCAGCTGGGATACTCCTACTCCACCACACCGCAGGTACACTCTCTACTTTTGTAACATGTTTTTTCTTTTCTTTTTCTTCCTTGAAGTTATTACTTGGCAGATGACTACGCTGTTTAAATATCAATTAACAAGTCACATGTTGTCTTCAAAAAATGGGTCAAATTTGCGCATTTTCTCTGCGCATTTTCTACTTTTTAAAATAACGACTTGAAGAGACTTGTGCAGCGTAAACCACTCAATACACCTTTTCTTTACTGGTTTTGAATAATGCCTTAAACCTTCTCAGTAATAGGCTTAATTTAATGGGACAATTAAGGTTCATTTTTGTAATTCTCTCGCCAAAGTTTCTGATGACCTCCAGCTCTCTGGCCGGTTGTTTGGAGCCGGGAACTCCTCCGTCACACCCGGTGCTGTGCTCCCCGGGCCACCAGCTCACCTCTGGCCCCGGCATTGGAGTCTACAGCGGAACTTATCCAAAGAGCCAAGGTTACTATAACCCCTGCACCAGCGACGCCACCGCTCTCTATTCCAGAGTGAGTTCCACATTTCCCTTAGTGCATCCCTCTCATTTTGCTTTTGTTTTTTTGTATAAAAAAAAAATGCGTATTCTGGAGAAAAGAAAGAAAGAAAAAGTTGAAAAATGTCCTTGCTGGAAGACTGCACATGTTCTAGAATTATACCTAAATAGTATACCTTTATGCTATAAAGCATTAAATCAAAGTAAGGTTTTTTCAGGCTAGAGTCACTCTTTAGTATCAGGTTGCATGTATAGGTATTGTCATATTTTCAAGGATTCTGATGAAACATATATTCATATCACTTATTTGCAAACATGTTCAGGGGCCATTAGATCCCAAAGACGGAGCTGCAACTGTGGGGACATCTCAGACTCCTGCCTACCATCCCTATGAATATACATTTGGACAATATCCATATGACAGATATGGGTAAGTTAATTCCTGTTATTGCCCTTAACTTAAACTGTAATATCTTCATTCCATTTAGGACTGCTGACTCCCTGATGAAAATATTTCTAGTGTCTGTAGCTTGGTACCTTATATTCTTGTAAGTCTTGGAATCAAGTATTACACTACTATATACACATACTGGGGATTTAATGTGTGGAACTGGAACAATGTTACTGGTATGTGTGTTTTTTAGTATGGTCTGTCTCCTTAGCCATCATTAATATATGATTTGAAGTCAATCCCTACTCATAAATGAGGGAGGTAATTCACTTAACTTAGCTAAATATGATTTTGCTTGTCACCATTTGGCTCAGGTATTCCTGCTCTGATGGCGCTTCACGCCGTAAAAATGCCACCCGAGAGACCACCAGCACCCTGAAGGCTTGGCTGCAGGAGCACCAGAAAAACCCCTACCCCACAAAGGGAGAAAAGATAATGCTTGCTATCATCACCAGGATGACCCTTACACAGGTAGCTTTAAGTAAAATATGATAGATTTACAGTAGGGACACTCCGAATTTCCGGTAACATCAAATGATTTGTCTTTGTTTTACATATTTCTCACTGTCTCTGATTTTTTTGCCCCCTCCTTCCCTGTCTTCTCTTCCCTCCTGTATAATGTCATAACATAGTATAATATTATGTGATTTTATGTTCCTATCTAAGCTCCATTCTTTCACCCCCCCCCCCCTCAGGTGTCTACATGGTTTGCCAATGCACGCAGGAGGCTGAAGAAGGAGAACAAGGTGACGTGGTCACCGCGGGCTTGTAAAAGCTCGGACGATCGGGGCTGTGATGATGACAGTGACGAAGCGGAGAAGCCGCTTAAACATGACAAAGACCTTCCTGGTAAGTCATTTTCCAACAAAAATTACTAAATGTGCGAGGAACCTTTTGTTTTTGCAGGGGTCATTGTTATCATTCCGGACCTTTGCTCTCATTTTTGAGGATGTTAGCATGCGCGAAAACTCACAAAAACGTGTGTCAGACCTAGGAAAAATCACAAAGTTCTGAGGTTTGACTAGAAAATAAAGAAAAACGAGCTTCCAAGGCCGGAAACCAAGATCGCACTTTATTAAAACCACAACACAGTCAACGGCCAGTCAATAGAACACGTTATCCTCTTCTGTTTTTCCCGTCACAATAAAAGCTCTGTGGTTTACTGTAACTTACTCTTAACTTTCAGCAGATGGGTAACACAATAAAATACCCTACATTTGTTTTTGGGGTTTGCTCAAATGTAATGAGCGTGCACAGACTGGGTGTCATCTGTATGGTTCATTATTGCAGATCAACAGTGTGCAGACCTGCAGAGTGACCTGGAGGACTTCGACTTGCTGGAGTCAGACGGTTCTGAGTGTGAACCGAAGCCACAGTTTCTACCGGGGGACAGTGATGCAAACCCAAACACAGACCTCCCACACAGGCATCACGCACACAACCCAGACCCACTGCATGGAAAAGAGAGATTGTCTCCAGACTGCCCCAGACTCACACCGGTCCATCGGCAAAACAACTCCTTCTACGCTAATCCAGACCTCCGGAGTACAGACGCTAAGCCGAAAATCTGGTCCATCGCTCGCACTGCCGCGTCTTTGAACGGCAGCTTGCCGCCAGAGTACCCTCCCTGCATGCTGTCGTCAACGGGATCCTCCTCTCCGGGGTATCCATCCAGTATGGCGCTAACCAAGGCAGACAGGGAACAGGAGTCACCAGTCTCCACGCTTAGAGAATGGGTTGATGGAGTTTTCCATGGTCCTTTCCAACAGCTCAGACCAGCTGAGGCGTGGAAAGGCTTGAATGATGCTGTGATAGACACCAGAACACCCGGACAGTCCTTTGAACTTCTTAGGTCTACGTCCTCTTTGTAGGCCAACCAACACAGCGTCAATGGAATATTTGAAAGACTGTTGGACTTGAAAAAAAAAAAACCTCTGTATTTTGTTGTTGTGACTTGACCAATTGACCGTTCGCTAAGCATCACCGCCCTTAGTTACTAAACGTCTGTCAAGATTTCCATTCTTCTTCAAATCAATGGTCATTTTATGAACACTGGGGCCTGGAATTCCAGACAAAGGTAGAACAAAAGTAGGCTTCTCATTTCTTCCCAACAAGCATTGACATATTCCAGTCTGTGATTATCCATCAACATTCCTTTAATTTTAGTCTGTAAAACTAAAGTTAATAAGAAAGTGTCATGTAGTATATAAAACATCAAAAATAAAGTGACAAACATTGAAAGAAAGGGTGAAAAAGGGACAAAAATGTAAGAAAAAGTTAAAAACATTGATAGAAAGCATCAACAAAAGTGTTAATTTTCAATATTGACGGGAAGACAACACAAGGGTTAAATGTTTACAGCTGAATCTTGTAAAAAGGGTGGTAAATACATACAATATCAGATATGCATACACATGTATATGTGATATTGTGCTATAAGACAGGAAGACATGTCCCGGGCAAAAAAGTCAGCGTCCTAACCAGTTGAGGATCCATGTAGAAGACATGCAGGCTTTCATTTTTTTAATTTTTTTTTTAATTGTTTTTAATCTTTAATCTGTTTATTGATCCCCAATGGGAAAATTACAATTCACACTCTGTGTCCACACTTTTTGTTAGTTATCACACACAGTCGTGAACTAATGATGAGGACAAACCAATCCACCTAGAATTTTTTTTTTCCCAAATCCTGGAAAGATCTGCCAACATTAATTTAATTTGAATTTACATTTTTTTTAATCTGTTTATTGATCCCCAATGGGGAAATTACAATTGTAATCCAGGAATGAGTTCCCCACAGTGGGGAAATGGCACACAGTGGACATGCTAGTCGTGTAACGCCACTTTGCAACCCCACAAAACATGTGGTTAACGCTAGTTACTGATGTGCTCCTTGGCTTTGGAAGTAATGCTTGGTTACTGTAGGTAGTAAGCTAGTTATACAGACGTTCTAATGATTGTTTCTTACCTTAGAGTAGGGCTACACAAGTAATCGCAATTTTACCAAAACTGCAATATGGACTAGTGCAATATCCAATTCGCAGGGGGGTGCAGTACTGTAGGCAACATCCATAATTTACAACCTACAGAAAACGTCTTTGTTTAGTACAGATCGTTGTAAAAATCACACTATAATCATTTGAATTTAAAGCTGTATTGATAGTCAATGAAAATGAGAATGATGCTACAAACATGATCATTCCTTTCAATATTGTTAATCCTGTTGCAATATCAGTCAACATAATTGCAATTAGATCGTCTCCTCATATCCTGCAGCCTTACCTTAGAGCAGACAAATGCAGTTTCATCGATTTCTTTCACTTTTGCTCGAAAGTTCGTTAAAAAAAAAACCATCTTTCAAACTCTTTAAAAGCAGAGTTCAACACTTACCACGGTCCTATGTACACCACTTCAAGTTTGAAGGGGCCCAATCGCGGTTGCTAAGCTATGATTGTTTAATTTGGGATCGGGGGAGGGGTTTTAGCGAACGGTCAATGCACAATTTAGGACCCTATTTTGGCATTTTGAAAAGGCTCTGCCTCTCTTCCAACTTCCGATCTCTTATGCGCCCCATTAATGGTCAAATGTCTTCACACACGTTCCTGCGGCAAGGTTGTACGGTTCACTCACATGAAAAATATACAATATTGTACACTTGCACTATAGCCTGCACTTGCACTGAGTCACAAAAATAAAAAGGTGTATTCCGTGGCATGGCAAAGTTCTCTAATTGTGTCCTTACATCAGCTGTGCGCTGTGCTGGAGCCACCAGTGGTATCAGTTTGGATGATGTGCATCCTGTTTGGGAACAGTGGAATATACCTCGGCAGCTTTGGATATATGTGTGTGTGTTTGTGTCCATGTGTGTGTGTTATATGGGAGTGGAAGGGGGGAAGTGGGTGGTATTCAGCCGTGACTAATGGAAACACACAGAGGAGGGTGCTGCTAAATTGTTAAATCGATGCCACTTCCACCTCGGCTCCAGATATAGCTGCAATCAGCGATGCGTCCCTTTTCATTAGGCGGCTTTTGACTTTGTCAACCTGGGACCGCGAGAAAATCCACCACGCGCAAAAAATGCTTCATGAAACCTCTTAAGTAATTTTAAGTAAGTGTCACATCTGTATCCACTTGGGTGAGTTTTTCATAGAACCAATAACAAGATACATCATTGCAATAAACAGAGAAATAAGGCGGGCATCATTATTAAAAAAAAAAAACATTTCCATCAACTTCAATTAGACAAAAACACAAATTTAGCACGGAAAACAGTTAAGCCAAACACTTTCTAAAACACAGCACAACAGGAAAACCGTCCTGCGTTGTTCCCCCCCCCCCCCCCATCTTTCTTCTCCTCCTGTTTTCGATTGAGGAACCGTGATAAAGTATTTATCAGAACAGAGGAGGGATCTTCCTGGGCTTTGTATGGAATTAACCATTTCAGATTAAATAATTCAGGATGAATTCAACCGAGAATTCCATTCTGTTTCTGCCTCATAAATAAGTAAGATTTAGGATGATAAATAATGACATCTGACTTATTTCTGTAAAGTTTCCTTCCTTCCACACGCTGACAGGATCTCGTTGTGGTTGGCTGCAGATATATATTTTTTCTAGCATTTGTCTGTTTTTTCTAGCATTTGCCCCCCCCTCCTGGGGTCAACTGGGTGAAAAAACTAAAACGTGCCCACAGAATACAAATCCCTTCCCTTGGTTTTATAAACTGTAAATATAACTGTTTATAACTCATAGAAATGAGATTGGTCTCTATTAGGGACCGTCTACAAACTACAACACCGACAGAAAAATATCTATTAATGTAATGATTAAATAAGCTAGTGTCTCCAAATTTACTTAAATTATAACTTGTCTCCTTCTAGTTCTCCCACACCACTTATTTAAAAAAAAAAGAAGCTTGGAGACACTACTTCTTATGTCTTATTTCTCCAGGTTGGAGCACGGCTTGTTTTGATATAAATGAGTTTGTAGCTCAATGTTAACTTTTACTACATCAGGAAATCATTTGGGATTTAAAATCATTTTGCTATAGAGTAATTGACCCCAGAAGTTCCAATATGATTATGAGCCCATGT
>NC_045746.1:11986497-12019153 GCF_008692095.1 Etheostoma spectabile
ATAAAACAGAGGGCATGGATTATGAATCCGTGCTAACAGTTTATAAAACCTAGGGAACATACTTTTAATCTGTGGTCTCTATTAGGGACCGTCCACAAACAACAACACCGACACAAAAATATCTATTAATGTAATGATTAAATAAGCTAAGGTCTCCAAATTTACTAAAATTATAACTTGTCTCCTTCTAGTCGTACTACACCACTTTCTTTTAAAAAAAGCTTGGAGACACTACTTATTTATTTTGTCTTTAAAAATGTTAACTTTTACTACATTAGGAAATCATTTGTGATTTAATATCATTTTGCTATAGAGTAATTGACCCCAGAAGTTCCAATATGATTATGAGCCCATGTCCTCGGTTTATAAAACAGAGGGCATGGATTATGAATCCGTGCTAACAGTTTATAAAACCTAGGGAACGGATTTTTAATCTGTGCGTAGGTTTTTTTTCTCAACTCCGTACTTTTCCCCTATCTATTAGAAACTTTCACTATTGTTTCCTTTAAAAAAAATGAAGGTGGATTTGACTTCTAAAAGACGAAGTGGTTGGTGTCACGAAGGATGTAGAAAGGCAGTCTGGTAAGAGGTGGAGCCAGTGCTGACTGGGGTTAAGAGACATAAGGTTATACTTGTTCTCACCTTCAGCTGTTTGAGACACGACTTGTCTCTTTGGTGCTGAGCATGGGGACAACTGCAACAATACACAATACACACAGTGACACCGAACTTTGATTCAAAAAATAGAAGTAAAAAAAGAGGTTATATTTTTTTTCAAGCGTCAAGTATTTTCTGAAATTCCCTTTTCTGGTTTTTCCAAATAATGGCATTTGTTTCAAGAGAATCCCTCAATCCTATAAGCGTGCTTTGTAAAACCGTGTGAGTATTTCACGTTGATTAAGTTTTCGTTTAATCAATAATCATGTGAAATGATTTGTTCATATTTCCGTTTTAAAGTCAATGCACGTTTAACCAATCCCCTTTAAAGTTTCAGTAAGGGATTTTTGGCCAGATCTGAACACTCCGCTGTAAATAATGGCTGTGAAATCTACAGTTATTTCCTTTAGATTTCACAGTAACACTACTGTATATGATTTTTTACAGTACAATGCTGTAAAGTTTACATTACAACCTTGTTGACATGACAAAATCACAGTAGTCTAAGTATTACAGTTGAAATCACAGTAGTCAAAGCATTACTGTAAAAAAAATCACAATATAGCCACTATAGTACTGTAAATAGTAAACTACTGTATTTTTACTTTTTTATCTTAGGTTGTGTTTAATTTTTTTGTCATTTACGGTAAATACATAAAATGCTGTGAATTGAAGTACGGCTTCTTTACTGTAAAAAGAATTCACTGTAACTTGCTGGACAATCGTTGCCAGTAAGTTACTGTGAATTTTACGTTAAATTTGTTACAGTGTACTATACTTTAAGAAGATATGGTAAACTTGTTAGCACTTTCCCATTTACACATGAAGCAAGTTGTCATTCATTTTAGAGCTGTAGGAAAAAATTTAAGAGCATTATTAACTCTAATTTGACTTCTGTTTTTGGCTCTTTAGCTTCTATATGCTCATCTATGTTCACCAGCTAGTCTTGTGTAACAGTTAATTTTTGATATTTCTGGATTTTTTTCTTGTGAGATTTACCCTCCATCGTCGCTCTCACCTCCCTATTTCAAACTCTCTATCTTCCTTCACTGACTTCTCTCTTCCCCCCATACTCCTCCAGCTATCACCCATCTTCTCTTCTTCCTCTTTTCCTTACTCCACATCTCCCTTCCCCATCTCTTCCCCCTCCCTCCTTCCCTCCACTCGTCTCACCTCACTTCTGTCTGCTCTCGACACACAAGCGAGCCACTCAACAGCCGGAGTGACACGAAGGCCTGCTCCCTGGGCCATATAATGTGATTAAGCCTCAGTGTGGGGTTGTGCGGGTCGGGGAATGTTACAGACACTGTTTATTTGTCTGGCTCACACCACCAGCAGTTATCTGGCCCTTTTTGCGTCTTATGGGACACAGGCAAAGGACTTTTTATTTTTATTTTTTACACTCAGAAAAGTGTTTTCCTGTGAATTAATTGCTATTCATCCTATACTCTCCGGCCCTTTTTCTGACTCACCTCTACTTTTAAAAATTTCAGATGGAATGTCTGCACAGGAAGTATTGACAACTTCAAATTGCTCCTCTCTGCACCCTACGTCTGACACCTATTTCCTTTCAACACTGTCTGTGCCTCTGTCGCATACTCAAACACACACACACACACACACACACACACACACACACACTGGCATACATATACACATAGTTCTAAGTCTCTTGCGTCTTGTCACACACACTTTGGTTTCCCGGGGCTATCAAAGTGCTGAGTGCAAACTCTCTCCTCCAAAACCTGTCACATGTCGCCAGAGGTGTCTCGATCCCCACAGTAACCCTCTGAGTTCCTGGCACAAGTACAAGTCATTATTTCCATTGTAAAGGTCAGAAGCTGTGCCACCTGACTTTAAAGTGGAGCTGAGTGGAGTCACCCCGAGACAATGACCAAAGGTCAGTTTCCTGTTTTGCCTCTTATACTGTAAGTATAGATTTCAGGAGGACGGGCTGCTCCCAGATCTGCCTTATGAGCCCCTTTTGGTCCTAGTGGCTTCTACACATGGAGGTTCACATAATTGGCTGCAGTGAGCTTCCTAATGAGCCTGAGGGCCTGTAATATGACACATCTTCAAGGAGAAATATTTTAATAGGGCAATTATGGCGACGAGGAGGATGTTTTTATATAGAGTGAGTGATTGTTGTGAAGGGGCCCCGTGCTAAGGAATTCAATGGCATTTAACTCCATTATCTATTGTGTTGCTCAGCAGTGAGATTGTCAATGTGATTACAGTCTTATCTTTGTCTGAATGGTCCGACCCAACAGCGCAGGTCATATTTTGCTTAAGAGTTGTATCTAATATTATGCTGAAAGAAAGTGGATAACTGGATGTAGCCTAGACCCCCTGCTGGGATTTGACAGTTTAAGGTTGAACCCATGGATGAGTCCCTGTGCAAATTTGTTGAATCCAACTTCATAATCTGGAGTCACATATGATCTTAACGAATAGTGCATTATGCCGGCTGATGCATTTAAGAGCAGTGAATAATTAAAGAGTGCGGTTAAATCCGGCACAAAAACACAGCTCTGTTTAATTCAGCACAGTTCATATGCTCAGTTTCATCTGAAGATTTTGCCCCTGGCAATGCCTCCAACTCAACCAACCACCACCTCTGAACCACTCAGACTTACCAACCGCAAGACCAACCAGTCAGCTCTCTGACACTGACCGGGCTCGCCTGACTCATTTTAACAAAGCACCTCTCTCCCCTTCAATCATCCAAAGTGGTCTGACTATGGATGAGGTTAACTACAGCATGAGCCTCACTTCCAGGAGTCACCAGGGCCAATTATATCAGCCTGACTACTCTTCCCAACCTGAGCTCTATGGTGTGGAAAATGCAGTTCCACTGGCTGCATCACTGGGGACAGAACAGGCTAGTGCTGTCTGGTGCCTGAGCCAAGCGTAGGCCAATTTGGCATGCAGAGGTCTATGGAGAATAAGCCTGATGAAATATATATATGATCTTCTTCAAACATGTATTGTTCCGCGCTACTGTGTCTTATCAGGCTGGCTCCCTCCTGATGTCCTCCAGGCTTGGCAGAGCGAGACTCTACATCGCAGATCGTGAGGGGCCGATGCACAGGGAATGCTAAAGGTTGTCTCAGTGCTTCTTACGGTAAACAGCAGAGATGAGCCATATCTAGCCTGCTTATTGATTAAGGCACGTTCAAAGCACTGCAATCTCATGCAGTCAGTTATTCATGTGTTTTGAGATGCTGGAAATAAATAAATCCCACTCATGCAGATTTTTAAGGTGCAGTGCTACTTTTATCAGCTCTTATTATAGTTCAGACCAATTAAATTTGAATTGCATACACTCCATTTAACAATAAATAGCTTTGGCTTTTGCAATAGAAAAGATATCTACAATGTAGCTGTCTTTCTAGTACAGGGCCAAAACACATCTGTAGGACACTGTTGACCTCTGCCTGTCACAGGGGGAATTGCATCTTGTAATTTAAATTGAATGCCTAACCTGTTACAATATGTATTGCATTACCAGTCCCTCATATTGAAGGCAAAGTGGCCCAAATCTGATTTATTTTGCTCATATGTGACTCAAATCAGTTTTTTTTGTAGCAACCAGCAAAAATCACATGGAATCTTTTCAATTCAGATTTGAGCAACTTTCATATGTGTCACTCACATTATGAATCTGCACAGAAGTAGCAGCCACTGATCCACAAAAAGCTATCATTCAAAATGCAGCTCTCTTTTTCCTTATCCTCATTATCATCTGCCTACAAATTTACTTGCTTCCATTATATGTCAACTGTAAATTAAACTGTAAATGCTGACTTCAGTGGCCTTCATGTTTACCTCCGTAAACCATCATGCAACATCTTTGTTATTGTTCTTTTGGGCATGTGGTAGCTCACCATGGAATATAATATTGGCCACATTTGATATCAACATATACATATATATATGTATAGTGAACAACCAAACAAAAACAACAAACCTGCGCAATAAATTTGAATTGAACACTTGGGCACTGAAATGGAGAGATGAAATGTGTACCCTACAATAAAACAACCCTCTAAAAACATTTGCATTGTGCATATATACGATGTATAACAGATGTGTTGCAACATTGATTTCATAAGGCTTCATTAGGAAGAATACACTTTTGAACAGACAACATATAATTTATTAACCAATATGGCAATTTATACAGAGAAGCAACGGCAAAGGAAAGTTGTCAGTGATGATGCTTCTGCTTGAACTGTAATCCACAGTAGCCACATGTGCCCACCTTTGTGTCTTTATCCTGAAGAAAAAAAAGACAAAGTAAAAAAAAAAAAAATGAAGGTTAGTATATCTATAATTGGGGACTTTTGCAAGACGTGCAGTTAATGTTTTTCTAGGAATACTCAAACTATTGCAAATATCATAGAACATTATAACAGATTATCTCTTGTCTGGCATTTCCTCTCTTCAGGTTTTGTCAAAATGGACCACTTCAAATGATTTTTTCCCCATTTATATAGTGTGTGCAGGCTCTTACCAGGTTGATGTAGACTTTGGGATGGCCCAGGGCTCCTCCACCGCCATCACAGGACACCACTCTGGCCTGGACGTCAGTCACTGACTCCTCTGCCACCAACTTAATGGCAAAGTTTGTATTCACCTTGGAACAAACAATATTTAACAAACAGACACAGTGAGACTGCATGATTGATGTTTTGATTATGACGGCTATCCCCCTGTGTGTACCATCTATTCATTTTGCTAACATACATCCGGTTTTACATCCAGGGGAGCTGCTGGGGGCTTGTGTACTCTAAGCAGACGGGCACGTGACATATTTGTTCCATCCATTAACATCACATTGTTTTGTCTTTTATAATGTGGTTCCTGTGGTGTGGGGTGGCAGTGGCTCAGTCCGTAGGGAGTTGGGTCGGTAACCGGAAGGTTGCTGGTTCAAGTCCACATAAAAGTATGGTGGTGGGCACCTGGGCACTGCCAAGGTGCTTGAGCATGGCACCAAAGCCCCAACTGCTCGGGGCTTCGTTCTATGTGCAGATCCCTCACTCTGACATCTCTCCATTAGTGCATGTATAGGTACTGAGCATGTGTGTGTATTTGAGGCCTGTGTGTGTAATAACGACCGAGTGTACAATGTAATTGCCCCTTGTGGGATTAATAAAGTATACATTATTATTATTATTTGGGTGCTCAAGAATGAGAAAGAGGTGGATTCTGGGTCAGAATTACAGCTTAAGCTTTGCAGGTGTGTTTGTGTGCGAAAACATACCAAATCTGTATACCATATTGATCACAGAATACATTTAAAATGTATACAATACATACAATATACATACAAATATACGTACAATTTTCCCGGAACACAATATTTAAATCTGGTTTGTTTTGATGCTTCTTACCTCTTTCTGTCTGCCAACGAACCTGGCTCTCCTGGGATCCTTTTCATCAAAAACCTGAGAAAAACACAGTAACGCTGTCAATGTGAGGCAACAGACTGAAACCCAAATATTATAAGAAAATATTAATGAGCCCAGTGAAGTCACGAGTTGACGTACAGTAATGTCAACGGTCCTAGCTACTAGCTAACTAGTAACGTTAGCTAGCTAAGCTTCACTGACGCTAAGCTAAGGTTAAATGTGAAGCAACAGACTGAAACCGAAATGCTAAAAGAAAATATCAATGAGCCAATGGAAGTCATTTGGAGGGACGTAGCTACAGTAATGTCAATGGTCCTAGCTACTAGCTAGCTGGTAACATTAGCTCTAAGCTTCACTGACGCAAGGCTAAGCTAACGTTGGGGCACCCAGTAAAAGCGACACGAGAGAGTGACTTGTAACTTTACCTGGCCGGTGTGAGTGATGGGCTCGCCGGTGCTGGAAACCTCGAGGCTGTAGCGGCGAACAGGCACAGCAGACAGCCTCAAAGGTGAAACGAGCACCTTAGCATGTTTACTGAAGGACAGAACTCTAGCCACAGCGGTCGCCATGTTTACGACAGCCTGTTTTCCCAAGGTGCATTGCAGAGGACACTTGTAAAGGAAATTTACTTCCCTGAGTTTTGCCTCACTGGTTTAAAGTACTTACATTTCCAGTTAAATCGTTGCATGTTATAAAAGACAAACTTAAATCTACAGCAATTTTGGATTTAGACTCTACTCATGGCGATTGAGGCGAAATATGACCAAAGCCAGAGAGGGATAACTCCCTGACAGGCTAAACTGAGGGCAAAACATAATTCATGAAGCTCCAACCGGAAGCAGTTGTATGTATGCTCTCCACAAGCAAGAACACTTGTGCTATCGCGTTGTTGCCGGTAAAACGCAACATTCAGGGACATATCCCCTGTTTTAAACCTACAAGGGGTTTCTAAAAGGTTTGTTTACGTTCTTTGATTTTGTGATAAGATTGTCTTATGTGGTGGGCCGTGTTTTATGTCTGGCTTTGACGCAAGGAGGTCACTGCATGCTCGTCTCCATAGCATGTCTCGTAGCGATCATACAGTGGCGTCAAACTAGTAATTTAACGTTCGTCTATAACAGCTTTTATGTCACACAGGCCCGTGCAAGATGCATAACCATTCGCATTGAGATAAATGAATGGAAGAATGTATTGGTTTAGAGAAGGTCCGATACCAGTTTTTGCTTACCGACACCGATTCCGATTCTTGAACTTGCGTATCGTCCGATTCCGAGTACTAATCCGACACCAGTGTGATATATTTTATTATGTCTTAACAGCTCTATACTACTATCCCAGTATGGATGTGATAGGATTTGTTGTCGTCTGGCTCAGGTTAAACTCTTTGTGAAACGTGAACAAACACAAACAATGAACACTGTAGATCTTTTATCATCCAGTTTGACAGTCAGTCATATCGGAAAAAGAACATAAATACAACTACTTCAACGTATATTTAAAAAAAAAGAAAAAACTAAAGAACGCATACACTTTACCCAGATAACTTTCTGCATACAGGCATATACAGTGTGTTTGCATATGCATTCATACACTTGCCTACATATATACGTACATGCCTACATATACCCATAAGGGTCAGTACTTATGTACTGTACACTGGCACCATAAGGTGAATACTCTGGTGAATAATGATGATAACCCTAATGATAATAATGATTGTCATCATCTCTATTATCAACATTTTCACAGAATAATACTACTCAATGTCTGGACTTATGTAGGGTCATGTCTTTGAACCCTTTTTTTAAATTTGAAAACATTCCTAATATGTTTTAATTCTTTGGTCATAACTTCACGCCACAGAAAGTAAAAGTATGCTTTTCATCATTGTGTTTCAGGTAGGTTGTTTCCAATTGAGTTTGCCTCGGAGGGCATAACCCCCTCCTTTGTCTCTAAACATGGTTTGTATGTTGGGAGGAAGTAGGTTATTTCGAGCTGTATAAGATGCTCAATGCTGTGGGAATCTGGCCGTAGATGTAGATTTGTAAGAGAACTACATGTCCCTGTTCTACAGGTATTCCACAAGTGCCCCTCGTCTAGCTAATCCTGCCTTGGACTGACCAAAGTTGGAGAAAGAGTTATCTAGCTGATGTGACCTAGCTACTGATCATGTGCAGCTTCCAACAAAGATTGGATAGAAGTGAGATGTCTCACTCTGTAGCTAAAACAAGTGAGATGTCTCACTCTGTAGCTAAAGCAGAGACCCAAACACACAGGGTGAAAACGGGATCTGCAGAAATCTGGTGTTTTTTGAAAATAACACCTTGTAAACCTATGCTAGTACAACTTCAAAATACAATTACGAACCTGAAAATGAGCTTAGCATATGGGTGCTTTAAGTCAGATCACAACATGACACAAACCCCAGACCAAATGTATAATTTGATGTGGTAAGATAATTATTTGCCACTGTAGATGCATATGAATTATGTCTCATTTCCCCTACGCAGCCTTTGACACCATGGCCTCCCTCCTCTTGAAGCACGTGGCTACCTCTCTGACTCGCCACATGGCCCAGATGAGCCGGTTCAACGGGGCCGCCTCCTCACCAGCAGCTAGTGCCTACAGATGTCTCTGCACCCTCAACACAGTCACCCGCACACTACTCCGCTCATCCACCGGAATCAGCTCCATCCAGCCCCCTTTGTCTGGCTCCTCGGCTCAGTGTGGACCATCTCTGTTGGGACAGTGTCAGCGTCTGCCCTGCGTCCAGCCTTCCGCGGGGATGAAAACCAAGTCTGCTCTGAAGAGGCGCTGCAAAGACTGTTTCATTGTTCGACGGAGGGGCCGTTTGTTCGTCTTCTGCAAGACAAATCCGAGACACAAGCAGAGGCAGGGCTAAAATGTTGAAGGAGTAATGAGAAGTATGCTTTGAGATTTTGAATTTAGGAGAACTGGGAAGCAAAAATAAACCGTTTGGATGAAGAATGTGCATAGCACTTTTCACTGCTCTTCTTTTCCCTCTTAACCCATATGTTGTCTTCCCGTCAAAATCTAAAATCAAATCTTTTGTTGACACTTTTTATCGACATTTTCAACTTATGTTTTTGTCCCTTTTTTCAACACTTGTGATGCTTTCTTGAATATTTGTCACTTTTTTTGACGTTTTCAACATTAGTTTTACAGTTAATTTTTGAATTTATGTTCAATAAACCTAATTTATAAGAAAATTATACCCAACGTTTGAGTTAGAAATGCAGAAATTAGGAATTATTTCAACTAAAATTAAAGGAATGGATGCTGATGGATAATTACAGACTGGAAAATGTCAACTTTTACTCAAAACTATTTCAAAACCACTTCAATTAAGATAATAAGACACCCCAAAATTTGCCAAAGCGCATTGTGTGGAATTAATTGTGTTATTTTGGGTAGTTAAAATGAACATTGCATTCTGTTATCCATTGCACTCTACACTTCTACATTTGAACATGGCTAAGCTGACAAGAAGGAGTTGGTTGAGTCATGAACACTGTGTGAGCATTGTGGAAGTAGCCTACGTGCTAACACTGCTGTGGTGATGGCTCTACCAACTCCTTGTCTGCAGGCTGGAACAGGGTTTGTTATGGTTCTTGGTGCAGGTTGGCCTAGTTAGTTTTTGTTGCCATTGGTGGAGCCTGGGCTGTCTACAGAGAGCGTTTTTTTTTTACAGTTTGTTCAGGGGACAGGCTAGCCTGACGTCGTCATACCAGTCAGAATATGAACTGCCTGACCTCAAATGATGTGGGCGGGGCTAAATTCAGCAAATGGCTGCCAACTCTTGAAATGTTTTAGCCCAAAAAACGCTTAGAGCGCCTCAAACCCTCATGTTGTCCTCGGGTCAAATTGACCCGTTTTCAGATATTAGTGTTCTTTTTAACTACCCAAAATAACATGATTAATTCCACACAATGCGCTTTGGCAAGTGCAAATCTCTATAATGTTGGGGTGTCTTATTATCTTAACTGAAGTGGTTTTAAAATAGTATTGACTAAAAGTCTATTCCAGTCTGTAATTATCCATCAACATACATTCCTTTAATTTTAGTTGGAATAATTCCTAATTTCTCTCATTTCTAACTCAACTATTAGGTATGATTTTCTTACAAATTAGGTTCATTGACCATAAATTCCAAACATAACTGTAAAACTAAAGTTGTGTTGAAAAAAAAAAGTGTTCAAAAAAGTGACAAATATTCAAAAAAGCATCAAAGTGTTGAAAAAAAGGGACAAAAACATAAGAAGTTAATAACGTCGATATAAAGCGTCAACAAAAGTTTTGATTTTCGATTTTGACGGGAAGACAACACGAGGGTTAAGTAAAAATTATAGTATTACCCTTCTCCTGGTGAATAGAATAGAATGCCTTTTATTGTCATTATACACATGTACAACTAAAACTTCTAAATAAATAAAGGCCTAGTCAGTAGGCTTTGGAACTACTGGGATATGCACAAATATTAAAGGTTTGACTTGAAATGTGAAAAGTGCATTTATTAGTTTCTCTTTGGACCAGTGCAAACACAGTCTTACTTTTCATTCACAGCATCATGTTCAAAGTCAAAGTACTTTTATTGGTCTCCCTAAGGAGAAATTTGCATTGGACACGGAGCAACTTGGCTACAAGAGTTACAGACACAACGACAAGCACAGGGTTAAAAAACAATTAAAAAACAAATATACAATTAACATATGGGCTACTCGAGGGCCTGTGCAAATAGCAGATTTACGATTTCCTATACTAAATAAGATAAAAGCCATATTTCAAAGACAAAACCAATTTCATTCTTTCATCACAGTCACAGATACACCTTAAAAATATTCATAGTCATACTTCCATCTCTGCTCATTAATGAGCTTTACTGCGACAGGGACAAATGAGTGCTTATACCTGTTATGTTGCACAGCAGTCACCTGATTATAACCAAAACAGTCAGCAAATGGGATGAATAATCATGGGAGTAAGATTTTTCCTGTTCGTGGGATTAAGATGCCTAACTTGGAGCCAATATTTTATCACACAAACATTAGTTTTGTCAGATTCCTTTCCATCGTGTTTCCACATGAGGGAGCCAAAGCATGCTACGTGAACACAATCCAAATTTGCCATGGAGTTGTCAAACCAGACTGGGTTGAAAGGTGTTTGGCAACAAACCTACGATTTCCACCCCTAAAGGTTAATATTTACTCACGGTAGAACAAGGAACACTGGCTTGTGTGCACTTATACTATACTTTTGCATTTGAATTTTTGTATTTTTGTACAACCAATTCAGAGGACCTTTAGGAGGGCATTGAGCCAGTATTTATCAACTATTCATGGACAAACCGTATGCTTTCTGTGCGGCTCCAAACATGTTACCTCACAGCCTGCAGGCAGCAGAGATAGTAAAGTACTGCAATGTGATGAAATGTAGAGCATATTTCAGTAGGTTGGATTATTCCTTTGAAAGAAATAATAACGTATACTTTATTAATCCTGCAAGGGGAAATTACAATGTTTTCACTCTGTTGTTATTACACACAAGCCTGAATTACACACACATGCTGAGTAACTATACATGCACTAAGTGGAGAGATGTCAGTGTGAGGGGGGCTGCCCATGGAAAAGGGGGTTCGGTGCCTTGCTCTAGAGCGCCTCGGCAGTGCCCAGGAGGTGAACCACAGCACCACAGTCTGTTTAAATGGGCAGTCGCTGTTATCTGAAACTTAAAGACAGTGCTGAAATTGATGGGTGGATCAAATGCAGCAGGAAACTCGACTTCAAATGCATACTGAATCTCACCCAAACATCTCAAACACACATCCAACAGAAAGCCTTTACCATCATCATGTTTTTGAGTGTGTGTTCCTGTGTGTTGGAATTGTCATATTCAGTGCATTTAACGTCTTAAAGATGTATAGTTGTATTTTTAAGGAGTTAAAGTGGTTGATTTTTATTCTAAGATTGGATTGGGCACTCACTATTATGAGGGAACGTCATGTGAAACGGGCGCGAGCGTGGGCGCATGCATGTGCCACCAGGTTTCCAGATTTTGCCGTTGCTTTCAAAATAAAAGCTTGAACACGATGCCGCCCACAGTATTTGCCAATGTAGCTAAGCTTAATACATATTTTGAAAAACTAAATTTCATTCCAAATTTTAGAGAATTATTGTTACAAATGTCTTTTTTCATTTTAAAGATGAAGCAAATTCTGGATTCGCAAACATGCTCAGCTACAATATTTTGGAACATTCATCGAGGTACTCTCTCAAACTTGCATCAACCTTTTTAAAAAATTGCTTTTGCCTGTCATCCCACCGTTTTGACCTGCAAAACCCTACGAGAGAGCAGTTTGTTGTCATGGTCATATTAAATACATGCTTTAAATATATGCTGCATTGTCTCAATGCCTGCAGCCTGGCACCATGGATGTGTATTAACCTTCATATTGTCCTTGGGTCAAATTTGACCCGTTTTCAGTTATTATTGTTCATTTTTGGCACAAAAAATAGGCTGTCGAAATAAGCGCTGAAAATGTCAGCAATAAAAATATCAATTTTTTTTGTTGCAAAAACATAAAAAAAAGCACCCACAACATTGAAAAAGTGACAAAAATGTAGGTAAAAGTTGAAAAAAAGTGACCACGTTTTTTTTTCATGGTTGAAGAAAACACAAGGGTTAAGAGAAACGGCAATAGTATGTATGTGGACTATAGACAATGGCTGTATATTTACAGTCTATGGTATGGACATGTTATTATTTTGTCTATAGGTACAGATAGGTACAGCCCCTTTATTTTGAAACTTTCACCGGAAGTAATGTCTTACAACCGGAAATCACGTCGTTTCATCTGACTAACAAGCGCTTAAGTCCTCAGTCCTCGCTCCCCGCCCGCCTAGCATCATTCTCCCCTCTCGTCAGAGGAGGGTGGACCGAAAGCAGGAGAAGATACTCGCCTACATCATCAAAACCGAGAAGGAAACCAACGTTACGGGACATTTTGGACTCGCCTTTTATTTCATTTTTTATTTTGGTGCGTTAGTTCCTGTCGTCTGCAATGAAGTCGTCCAACAGTCGTCCCTCCAGAGTGGGTAGAAACCCCTTCGTCCACGAGCTCCAATTCACCATGACAGAGAAAATAAAGGTAAGACAATTTAGCTGACAAATTAGCAATTAATATTCAAATGTTCAAGTCGCCTGGCTAGCTTTAGCTAGGCTATGCTGTGGACCGTATGGAGTGTATTAATATACCCAAACTCTACCCACCTTGTTAGGGCTGACAGACACTTCTATCATGTCCTGTTTTGTGGGCCAATTTAAAGATGGTGATATCATATGACGTGTCTAATTTGGGTTCCAAAACATCATTGGAAAGAAGAAGTACTTTAAATTCAGGAGCAGTGGAAGAGTCTTGTGACTATCTTGGAAATGTAGTTCCTCAATGTGTTCCTGGTTGTAGTCCTAGTGGGGAGCAAGGCTCACATTGAAGTGGTCTGTGAAAGATGTCAACAAACACTTGAACAGTGAAATGTTTCTTTATATACATACATACATTCATTCAAACCTTTATTTAACCAGGATATAAAACTCCTTGAGATTAAAAATCTCTTTTACAAGAGTGTCCTGGCAAGTGGCAGCAGCGCGGTTTCAAATAGACACAGAGACACTTCTAGGTAAATATATAATATACATAGACACACTTTGACTCATAATATTCAAACAACAATGTCATCATAAACAACTGGGTCCTAAATCAATTTAAAAACGGTGACATACAGACTGCCTTTCTGTAAGGTCCTTTTAACAATCATTTAAAAGAATAAAGTTAAGTAAGGTAAACCTTACATCATTTCATAGCTCAATGTAATGCATGCCATTTGTTACCTTAGGATTTGCCTTAGTATTCTTGTCTTAATATGGGTTTGTATTGTCCTGAAAACAACTATATGGGTCCATGGTAAATCCTGTCTTTGTGTCCTTTTGTAGGGTTGGTATATCCACAGAGATAAGAGTAGAGCACCACCTGTGCAGCCTTACATTTATCTCAGATTTAGGAAGGACACAAATATTTTTTACACACGGGCATTTCACACACACACACACTGTATGTGTAATCTGAGACTTTTGGGTCATTATGGTGCCAGCCACTACCCTACATTTTTAATTTTAAGTTATACTGTTTATTGAAAATTCCAATTTACACTCTGTTTTGTTAGTATTATTAGGCTTAGTGAATTACTATTTATGCACAAATGGAGAGATGTCATAGTGAGTGGGCTGCCAGTGCTGGAGAGCCTTGCTCAAGAGCACCTGGCAGTGAACTGGCATCTCTCCAGCCACCAATCCACACTCCGTACTTCGGTCCATACGGGGCCTTGAACCACCTGGATGGATCAGTCAACTTAAAATTGAATCTTGATTGACCAAATTTGCATTACATGTTGCATTAGATGTAAAAATTGCATTTTTTTTTAAACTTTTATTTTTACATCATTGCACTGTTTACATGTCATACTGACATAGTACAGGATAACATGGACTTGACAAACGCGTACACACATACTTTACAATGGGGTGTTAGCACTGGGTTAAACACGCTGGCTGCTTAGTTTTCAGTGGTCCTTGTTACAGTGGATCATTTTCCAGTATAGCATAGCAAGAGTGACTAATGGTTTGGGTTAGGTTAAAGTCAAGGCTAGGATCTGTTAAAGTAGGGCTGTTTTCTTCCTAAGACTGATAATGAAATACAGTGGTAGCACATTCAAAGAATGCTCCATGAATGTGGAAGTGGCATGTGAGATACTGGATGTTTTGCTACAGATGAACAGCTGTGGCTACATTGGAAATCAACCATTGAAATTGATGGTTTCTCACTGCTGGAAAGAGGGCAGACTGGCTGACATGCTTACTTATTATTCAACCAGTGAATCAATAGGGTTCTTTTTCTTAGTAATTTGTAGGATCTGCTGACGGAATGTAGTCCAACTAAACTAAAATAATTTCATCTAGTTAGTTATGAAAATATATAAAATGATTACATTTTTTTTTAGTGAGAGTTTGTTATGAAGGTGACATTACTGCTAAAGCATTTCAAATTGCCTTCTTGTCATTCTTCCTATAGAAATCCCCTGAAACAAGTTGCTATGTCAAAAATGTTGTTTTCTGTATTGTTTTGCAGTCACAAAAGCAGACAAGGGGTGGAAGTACACTCCCTCTGCTCTGCCCCATCAGGTTTATCTGTTTCCCCATAGCCCCAGGGCCCAGAGATGCCTGCTTTCATCCATAGCAAAACACACCAAGCAAAAGGCTCAGGAAATAGGCCTTCATGTGGGCACTGCCTGTTCCCAACCATTACATTTTAAGAAAAGTGGTAAAGCCCTTTTCCCTATTTGTTTTTGGGTGCTTCCCTGCAGTAAACCATGCTTTTAAGCTTGGCTTTGTGAAGACCTATGCATTTCAGTTTTTCTTGCTGTATGTACTGTATGCTCTAGCTACACCTTTTCCCCAGTGACCGTCTTAATTAGCACGTGTCATTTTTTCTACTGGAGCTTGCAGTTGACTGTAAACAGTTGGTTTTCTGTGCCAGATGACAGCAGCAGTCCAGTGAATGCAAGATGGACCATGTGTGTCTCTGTGCCTGGTTCCCGCCTCCCTCTGCCTGCTTATAATGGGCAGTGAGGTGTGGACTTAGTCATGTGCACGCACACACACAGTCCCATGTAAACAAACTAAAAACTTCACTTCCTACGTAGATGACATAAATGTGTATATTTCTAAGTAAGTGCCTCCTTTTTAAATCTGTCGGTCTGTCATTTTGAGACAATACAGGCTTTTTGATGCATGGGCACATATTTCCCTCTGGAACTTGGTCTTCCTGAATATGTTTTTCTAACTTCCAGCAAACATGATCAGCAGTACTGTAAACCAACCATTTTAGCAGGTGACATTTTAGCAGAGCCATACACATTGCTGAACCGTGAACATCATTCAGACATGGCTGCCAACTCTTCCAGCATTCAGACTAAATACCTGTGACTTTTGATAGAGTTGCAAAGTTCAGAGACTGAATTGGGACCCTTCTTAAATCTCTGTAAAAATCTCAAAACACTCTGGAGAAATGGCAAATATTTGTTTGCCTATTTTAGTATTAAAACTGAATCTACTGGTAGGTAGGTTGATTTGATTGATGGACTTTATTAATCCCAAACTGGGAAATTTACTGGGTTACAGAAGCAAGTATAAGACACACGACATCCACACAAAAAAATAAATAAGTAAAATAAAAATACCAGAACACCTGCTCAAACTTGAATAATATTTTTTTTTATTTATTGTTATGATAAACATTATTATTATTATTATTATTATTATTATTATTATTATTATGATGATAACATTTGAAAAGCGGTATAAACTGAACACCAAAGAACAATATTAACACTGCAAATTATTAACAACATACCTAAAGTATACTAAACTGGAAACGTTATATGTTCGTCTGCTATTTCATTACTAAATTCACTTCTGAGTTTTTTTCTAATGCAAGAAATCAACTGTAGAGCTCAAGTTTTACGGACGTTAATGGCTAACTGCAAATTTGCTCTGATTGTGTCGGAGTTCAGAAGCTCCACAGTCTGACCCTGCCGGGGTCGCTGGCCTGCCGCCCAGCCAGGCTAACAATTTTGTATAACCACGAGACTTACTGTTGCATAGTCAGCAAATCACCGTATTGTTAGTAGCTCGCAGACAGTTTGGACTTACTTCAGCTGTTTAGGTCTAACTAGCTTTTTTTGTTAGCAATAGCCTGTGCCTATCTTATCTCTATACCTACCACTCTGTCTCTGCTGATTGGGAATGATTGAGATTTCTCTTGCACAGCTACCAGAAGACTTACAACTTTCAGACAGGTTTCCCACGTCACATCTACGTCGTCAAGCTCAGTTGGAGGCTGCGTAGTAACACTCAGCCATCACTGGAAAAGAGCTTCTAATAGACTTCACTGGTCTCTGTCCAGAGCAACGGAATCTGTTGGTCCATTTCTTTAACTGTCTATGACGTTATCCCATCTTCCTCTGACGTCATGCACACATGGGCAACAATAATCACGAGATCAAGGCGGCCACAGCTTTGAGACGCAGGCAGCGCAATTGGTTTTCACTGACTGCAAGATCAAGGCGGACCCAGAGCATGCTGGGAAACGCCAGCCTATCAGCTGATTTAACAGCCTATTGGTTCAGAATCGACTCAACATGAATTTTTAAATACACTTTTTGTTGTTTTAGAATGCAAGGGATTTTAGTTTGTCTGATTTTAAAGGCTTATTGTGTACAGAACACCTGTTGTGTGGGTGGTAGTGACGTTCAGAAGTCAGAGAGACTAAATCTGTTCACATCACGGACCATATACAGTCGGTCGTTTATTAACGTCAGCAACATATCGCATGTAGAGAATTATGACAGCTACTGTGTCTTAATAAAAACAACGGGAGACTGTGCAGGGCTTGACATTGACATTTACGTTTCCCTTGCCCAAAAGTCACTTCTCCGGGGAAAGATTTCTCATTTTATAATAATCTTTTGTGATTTGCTAATGCAGAACTCAAACAAACCATTAAAAGCCTCCAAACACTGTCAACATTAAAGATCCCATGACATGGTGCTCTTTGGATGCATTTACATAGGCTTTAGTGGTCTTCTAATACTGTATCTGAAGTCTCTTTTATATAGACCTTAGTGGTCCCTAATACTGTATCTGAAGTCTCTTTTATATAGACCTTAGTGGTCCCTAATACTGTATCTGAAGTCTCTTTTATATAGACCTTAGTGGTCCTCTAATACTGTATCTGAAGAGATGGGGGGGGGGGTGTGCAAGGTGGAGGCTGGGTGTGTGGCCTTGACCAACTGCCACTTTGCTTGTTTGAAAGCGATGATGTCTCTCTCTCATGGGTGGGCCAAATTCTCTGGGCGGGCAGAGCCAAGAAAGGGGAGGTAACTTTGCCCCTCATGACCTCATAAGGAGTCTGATTCTAGATTGGCCAATTTGAGCTTTCAGTTTCTCAAAGGCAGAGCAGGATACCCAGGGCTCGGTTTACACCTGTCACTATTATAGCTACTTTTTTTCAATACAATTCAGTTGAAACAGTAAAAAACAAATGTGTCCCGACAGTAGATTTCCCCTTCAACAATCTCCAGACAACGTAAAAGTAATACTTACACGCCAGTTTGCAGTGTATCACCAGAGTTAGTGGTACCTTGAACTTATACTATATCTGTGTTATTATTATTATGCCAAAACCTGAACATAAGATGAATCTTTTGGGAGCTAATAATACAGTAACAAACAATTGCACTCAGACAATAAAACTTTAACGATGCCTTACTATAAGAGTCAGGATGTGTGGTACGGGAGCCCAGCACTGCAGAAGCCCATTTACAGCACATTTTAAATCCTCAGCCGAGGTAGGGTTTGGTCTCTCATAAAACACTGGCATTTGCTCCCCTCTACCCCGCCCCAGCTCATTTTCATACCACCTCCTGAGAAAATGTCAGCGGATCCTCCCAGATGGATTCGTTAAGTACTGATGAGTGCACTGTGCATCAGGCATGGGGGCGGGAACGCAACAAGAGGTGTTAGAGCATCATAAATCTCCCCCATACTCTTTATTTAGTAATACAGCCCTGCAGTGTGCACCTGGTCTCCTACGCAGAGAGAGAAACACATAGGAAAGATGGGGCAGGCCGGGAGGGGAGTTAGATATGATTCCCCAGAGTGGTCCCCAAAAGCACATAAATGCAAAGTAGGAGAGAAGAGCATGATAAATGAAGGTGCAGCTGAGCAAATAGACATTGGGAGTGAAAGATTGATGGATGGAAGGCAGGCTGGATGGATGGATAATTGAGGAGAGGAATTCCCCTGAGATTGGAGATTACTGCAAGGCAGGCCAGGAGATTGAGGAGAGGGGAATACTAAAGCGTGATGAGATCAAACAGAGGTCAAAATTGAGGCTTAAAATGTCACGCAGTCTGAATTAACACTGTAGGCCATGACCTTGTGACCTGTGTTTGTGTGTGTTTTGTGTGTGTGTGTGTGTGTGTTACATACTGTACATGTACAAAAAAGATAAAAACACTAAATCTGACTGAAAAAGGTGCTCAAAACAAGTGAAATTATCCGTCCGTACAGTAAGATAGACACTTGACAAGTTTGCTCGATTTACGATGATAGTTTAAAGTTGAACACTTAAATAAGAAATTCACTCTTAAACAAGATACATTAAACACTTCTAAATCTAAGTATTTCTTTTTTTTTCTTGGTAAGAACTAAATTATCTGCAGTGGACTGTAAAGCTCTGGTTTCAATGAGCTGTATTTCCCTGACAAGACTTTAGGGGAGAGTTTGGATTTTGTGGGGTTGTATGGGGTACGTTTCCATAGTCAGTTTATCAGCTGCAGTAGCTGGCGGTCAGCACGCCGCCAGTTTGAAGAAGCAGACAGAAGTACCAACATATAACACAAGCTAACCTGTCGTGGCAGCGGTAGACCAGCAATCATCGTGTTCTGCGAGGTAAAATGACAGATTTTGTCAGAAGAGGCTGTTGGCTTTGAAGAGATCAATAATAACAGATTTAGTTCCCCATCAAAAAGGGCTGACAGCAAGATAAAGCGGTAAAAATATTCTGAATATAGACTAAACTGATAGTTTTTTTTTTTTTACGTAGCTGGAATATTTTCCATTCATTGCTAGCTTCTGTATCGGTACTTTGGCTTGCTTCTCCAAATTGGGGGCGTGCTGACCGCCATTTACTGGAGGTAATGCGTCCGGTATACTCACCGCAGCCGACCTGTCGTGCTCCAATGTAACGTCATGGGAGCGGCGTAACTGTATATACTCCCGCGTGGTGGTTGCAACACTAATGAGGAAAGGCTACCGACTTTGTTATTTCTACGGACTAGAAGAAGAAGAAAAAGGTCAACAACGGCAGAACTGGCACCAGCATTGCCGTCAATGCTTTGATTTGATTAGATGACCTACTTGGTGGGACCAAGACTTTCATTCACCATAGAAGAAGTCATTTTAACCCAGTGAAAAGAGAGACCTGCAGTCACTCTCTGAGTCCTGGCACCCAGTTACCCTCAAACTCCTTCAGGCTTCCTGTTTTTTCCGCTTTCCGAGAAGTAGCTCATACAGCCCCACTACAATAAATCCAAACTATCCCTTTTAAACTCTTTGACCTTACATTGAACTTAGCCTCATACCCTGTTTGCAAAGTTGGGTTATCGTTTTTCCTACCTTACTATTTGCACAGTAAAATCTCCCTGGTGTTATGCCACAGCCCTTGTCTGATGAAACCAAACGGTCAGAAAACCCCTACATTTCTGAACAACTGTTCACAAAAGGGAGCTGACAAGGCGTTACGTTGTACCAACTATTAGTTGCTATACACAGAAGTATAAGAAATGGCTAACACAAACAATAATAAAATCATTGTTGTCACATTGATACATAACAGGCAAGATTTAAAAAATAAACCCAAAGATGTTATGCATTTTGTGTGTCGTGGTAAATTATTCCAAGTAAAGATCCCACCTTAAAACAGATATATGTTTAGCCATTCAGTCAATATTGGTCTAGGGTACAGCTATTATATGTTGTTGGTGTTATTATTATCATCAGCCGATATTAGGCATTTCCCAAACTATCGGTATCGGCATTTATAATGGCTGATAAATGAATATTTAAAAAAATAAAATATAAACGGACGGTCAACCATGTTATGAGTGATGGTGTTGCATAGTTCGTCCACCAGAGGGCGCTCTACAACGTCCCTGTTGGCAACACTATTATTGTTTTTTTGTTCAAAGGACTAGAGATAGGTTTCATATCTTAAGTTTGTATTTTTTGTATTTATCAGAACTTCAAGATATTTTGAAGTTCCTCTGGTCTGTTGTGTTTAATTATTATCATTTAGTGTAAACTCATAAATTACTACAAATTACTAATGTTAGGGAAATCTGCTTAATTTTTTTTGTTATGCGTTTCTGGATTATTTGTTTTTTTTTAAAATATATTTATATATTGGAATATCAGATTTTTTTACTAACCAAATATTTGTATTGGCATCGGCTTTAAAAATTCTTAATCGGTTGGGCTGCAGTTTAGGACAGCAATATCCCTCTGTCTGTCAGTCATTGAAATGGTGCAACGTCAGCACAGACGTTCATGGTTCCTAGATAAATTGTGGGCGTGTTAGCATGCTGTTAGCATTTAGCTGGGCCTAAAAGAAGCCTCACAGAGCCACTAGCATGGCTGTGGACTGTGGAGTTTGTTTACCTGTTTCTGTGGAGACTAAGGGAACAGAGAGGCTAAGTGTATATGAACCAGAACTTCCTCGTGCTATTTTAAAGACCGCAAATTAAAATCATAAATCCACAAACTATTGCAAGTTGGCACTTATTCACATGGGTTGGGACTGCCCGGAGGTTAAACATTTCTGGGAAAGTGTTTCTGCAGTTCTCTCCACCCTATTGAGGAGACTGATCCACGTATCAGAAGCATATTACCTCTCAATGATACCTCAGTATACCTCGATAACTCAAGCACAGGTCTTTATTTAGCTGGTCGCGCTAAAGCTAAAAGAGATGGTGCTCTACCACTACTCTCCTGTTCTCACTACACTACATATTAAAGGTCTGATAAATAAAATGTATACAAATATTAACTTAAGATATGAAACTAAAAGTCCTTTGAACAAAAATACATTAACCAAAAAATAATCAGTGTTGCCAACAGGGACGTTGTAGAGCGCCCTCTGGTGGACAAACTATGCAACACCAACGCTCATAACATGGTTGACAGTCCGTTTATTTTGAAATCATTATTTATCAGAATCATTTATTTGTCATTATAAAGGATTCTGATGAATGTCAATACCCTATCCGGAAATGCCTAATATCAGCCGATACTATTGGTCGGGCTCTAATACTACTATCCCTGTATGGATGTGATATGATTTCTAGCATTGTCGGTCTGGCTCAGTTTAAATTCTTTGGAAAAACCTAAACAAACAATGAACGCCACAGAAATTTCTTTTATCATCCAGTTTGACATATACAGTAGTTGAACTGAAAATAAACATAAATAAACTACTTTGACGTAGATTTTCTTTAGGTCTTTATTACGTGGTATCGGATCGATGCATAAACTCCAGTACTTCCCGATACTAGCGTTTTAGGCCGTATCGGAGGCACTACCTGGTATCGGAACATCTCCAATTTAAACCAATCACGATTGTCTTGGACGCTGGACTCTGGACGCAGAGGTGATGGCTCTGCAAAATTGTCTCTTAGGTGGAACATTTGCACTTCAAAAGAAAACACCACATACAATATTAAATGAAACCAGAGCCATTTTTGAGCTTTTTTTTTTTTTTTTTTTTTTTTTTTTGCCCCTGTCATATTATTACTCGTTTTCCCCTCTTACTCATTTTTCACTATATCTGCAGTCTGGTATCTCAAATTAACAAGCACAACCATGGCCAGAAGTAGGAATAGGAATACATTTCTTTTCAGCAGTATAACAGTTCTAATGGTATCTAACATAAAAATGAAAAAAATAATAAATTATTTAAAAATAATAAAACACAAAAGATAAGTTTTTCCTTCGGTCTAAATGTTTAATTTTAACAACATTTTTCCTACATTTTTACATACTGAAATAACATTTTCACTGCAGGACCTTTACTGAAACAGAGTATTATTACAGTGTAGTATTAGTCCTTAAACCTGCTTTCTATCTAAATTCCAGCAGAGGGCGACACGTGCAATTGCAAAAGGATGTCTGTTTATAAGTCTATAAGACAGTGACTTATTATTATTGAATTATTACCTCAGTAAACATTTTCATAATGAGTTCATGGTCTCAAACACCAGTTTTACAATATCTGCAACACAGAATGATAATTTTTTGAATTATGATCTCATTGATTTCAAGTCGGTGATAAAGCAGGGGGTGTTTTAGGGCGTGGCTATGATGGCGTGTGTAGAGTGTAAGGGCTCCTCCCTCACTCCGCCCTATCGTCTAAAATCGTCACATCCTCAACCAGCGCCCGTAACTGCAAACTCAACTCACAAACCAATGGGTGACGCCACAAATGCGCTGTCCATTAATATACAGTCTATAGCGCCACACTCACAACACTATGGTCGACGTTCAAATTTTTAAACCTGTAGAATGTTCTTTTTTTTTTTTTTACAGCTTCTTGTTGATGCAAAAAGTTTATTTAAATTAAAAAAAAAAAAAAAAAAAAAAAAAATGTACACTACCGGTCAAAAGTTTGGGGTCACTTAGAAATTTCCATTGCACTCCATTATAAACAGAATACCAGCTGAGGTCAGTTGCATTGTTTTTTTTAACCCGGTCAGCAGTTTTCAAATTACATTATGTGCTTACATAATTGCAAAAGGATTCTCCAGTGTTTTCTCAGTTAGTTTTTTAAAATGATATCAGATTAGTAAAGAGAATGTGCCTCTGGAACATTGGATCAATGGTTGCTGATAATGGGTAATGTAGATATTGCATTAAAGGTCAGCCCCCCACTCAGATCAGCTGGTATTATGTCTATAATGGAGTGGCATGGAAATTTGTAAGTGACCCCAAACTTTTGACCGGTAGTGTAAGTTGGACATGTTCTATGTAATTTTTATTTATTTTTTTATTCACTTAGTGTTTTTTTGGAGGTTTTTTATATGATGTCGACAAAATGATTAGATTAAAACACAATCTCATCTATATTGCCTCGGCATTTTTTTACCTGTAGCTAACTATAATTGATATTGAAACATTTGCATATTGGACATGTCCAGTGTGAGCTCCAGGGGTTTGTGATTAGAGCGTGATTGTTGTTCCTTTACAGATGGCACAGATGGAATGTGCTTCTTCTCCTCTTGACGCTGTAGGACGTGCTGCAGGCGTATTCTTCTGCAGAATTGGAATGCACAGTATGTCAAATGACAGTGTTGAGGACTGATACTAATGTCAATGACGCCTCCTCTCTGTCTCTGTCTCTCTGTCTCTGTCTTCAGATAGGACTGATGTCAGTTACAGTCTTTCCAGTTCGGCTGCTGCTGGTGTCCTCCCTCATGCTGCTGGCGTGGCCCTTTGCCTTCACAGCCGCCCTGGGACGTTCTGATTTTGTCATTGAGCCACAGCCATGGTGGAGGAGGTGTGTTTGTGTATATATGTGTGTGTGGGGGGGTGCATGAGGTATAATCACAATTATTTTGGCCAATATTGAAATCAAGATTATTAAAGAGGGTTACTCATTGTATTTATTACACTTAAAAAAACAGTGAAACACTTAAACAAATCAACAGTGAAAACAACAAAAACGGTAAAGTTTCCCATAATTCTTTTCCCGTTAAACTTCATCTTTAGAACACATGCCATTTAGTTAGTTTGGAAACTAAATGGCAATGTGATCACAATGTGATTCATTGCACAGCCCAAGATCATACAGTATCCATAGGAGCTAAATGAACCTAATTTGAAGTGAGTGATCAGATAAAAAGCAACTAGATAATTAATATGGGTTCATTAATGTAGCAAAACTATTTGTTAATGTGTATAGAATTGTGCAACTGTCAGCTTTGTACTTGTGTAAAAGAATCTCTAAATGCATACTAGGCCTGCACAATAAATCTCACCCCTGTTCTCTATAATTTTCTTTAAATAAATTAGATTTTTGGGATTTTTTTTTTTAATGACTTTGATTCTCATTTAATTTTTACGAGCCGACTGCATCACAGACGCAACATAGACTGTATAAAATAAGTTTTAATGCTCTCTCTGCTCTTCCTTGAAGCCTCTTTGTTTACAGTCTTGTGGTGATGCGCAATGTGCTATAGGTGCAAAAACAAATCTATATTTGGTACTGCCAATTTGTTTTGTTTTGTCATGGTTCATATGTGCAATAAACATCCACTAAATCAGGGGTCTTCAACAGGGGGTCCGCGACCCCTAGGGGGTCCGCGGAGGTACTGCATGGAGGTCGCGAAAGTTTTGGTTGATTAGACTTTTTATATCCCCCCCCCCTGCAATTTTTTCCACTAATTGAAATGTCTTTAAATACACATTAACATGAATTCAACACACTGTAGTAAACAGATAAATGGAGGCAGAAGATGTCTTTCAGTCATCAATGCACACATGGTACTATAGGACCAGTTTGATATAACACAATTTTATACAATATATATAATTAGGGGGTCCCCACTCCATCTCGCCATCAGTTTGGGGGTCCTTGGCCTGGAAAACGTTGAAGACCCCTGCACTAAATGGTTATTGCACTCCGATATTGTGTGTGGGGCAGCGGCTTATACACTGTCCCTTACTAGCAGCCTAACATCTGCTATTTTATCTGCTTTTATATGTTTAACTGTTTTTAACTGCTCTTTAATATTTCATGTCTTGTACTGAACTGTAACTTTTATTATTTTAATTGTTTTTATGTATAGTACTTTGACCTTCACTGTTGTTGAAATGTGCTTTAATAATAAAGCTGCCTTGCACTTTGTGAGGGGGGGGGGAATCATGGCAGAGAATTGTTGTTTCTATTCTAAGCTAACAAATCATGATTCATATTTTTCCCTGACTCGTGCAGGCCTAATGCGTACTCAGATTTGATAACGCGTAAAGGAATCTGCAAATATGTTAAATAAACTGTGTGCGCAATCAGATCTGTAAATGTGAAAAAACTCTGTGCATAGATCTGTAAACTCACCCTTTCCATCAACTGTCTGTGTATTTTTGATCAGGTTCATTGACCTGTGTCTACGGGTGATCATGCGAGCTATGTGGTTTTGCGGAGGTTTCCATTGGATCAAGGTGAAAGGGGAACGGGCGGCAGCCTCTGAAGTTCCCATCCTCACCGTGGCACCACACTCCTCCTACTTTGATGCCATCCCAGTCACCATGACCATGTGCTCCATAGTCACCAAACTGGAGAGCAAGAGCATTCCCGTCTGGGGCAGTGAGTATTTACACTTTTACCCACGCCTCTTTGACCCATTGATCCACCAAAAGAAACAACATTTATGTGGCATAAAACACATCTTCCATGATTTCAAATGCTGTGTGGACGTTACCAGACTGTTATATTTACAGTTTAAAGCCAGACACACTTTGAACTCCAAGACCATATATTAATGGACAGTGCACCCATTGGTTTTTGGAGATCTGCATTGAGTTGTTGAGTTTGCTGTTATGGGCGCAGCCATCCTGGTTGAGGCTGTGACGATTTTACATTCTACACATGCCATCATAGCCACGCCCTAAAATACCCCCTGCTTTATCACTGATTTTATAATCGAGACCATAATTCAAAAAATGAATATCATTCTGGTTTGCAGAAGCCTTAAAACCAGCGAATGAGACAATAAACTCATTATGAAAATGTTTACTGGAGTAATAAAACAAGTGAGAGGTGGGTCACTTTCTCACAGAGTTCAACAGAAACCAACCTCCTTTTGCAGTCGCAGTGTTGCCCCATGCTATGCTGGAATTCAGATAGAATGCAGGTTTAAGGAGTCTCCCCCTGCTGGAATTCAGATAGAATGCAGGTTTAAGGAGTCTCCCCCTGCTGGAATTCAGATAGAATGCCGGTTTAAGGCACTTCTGCATTTGTAGCACTTCGCCAAACCGGATACGTTGTCCAGCTGCGTGTTATTATTGAGACCCAAATGTCCCATTTGAGGACTACTACAGAGACCCAAATGGCACATGGGGGAGAGAATGTCAAAAAAACATGAATACTTTTGTGTTCTCCAGAGAAATTTTGGGAAGAAAAAGAAGAAAAACTCAGGTGCGACGTAGTATGACTGCTACAGTTGGTTGGAAATTAGTGATATGGCACACTGAATTTGATGAATTAACTTTTTATCAGACCACAAATTAGACACAAATTAGCTAGGTAACGCACCCTGTGGTTCCTCTGCCTCATTCACCGCCACTAAGACACTACTAGGCCGGGAGGAGAGCAGATGGCAGCTCCGGAGAAGGACCTTCAGTTAGTAACTCATGTTCGTCAAGTGGAAACCTCAGCGCTTGGGACACAGCAGGCTTGTGGTCTAACCTGCTTAACGGCAGCAACAGAAAGCCTGCTGATCTAGTTGGGGAGTCAGGTGCGTCCGTGATTGCTGTTGCTGGCCACCAGCCCGCGGTGCCGGGGTTTCAATTCTATGAACCTCTACCACAGCTGTGTGCGCTCCATCATTTTTGATGGTTGTTGATGGTTGTTTCCATGGTGCCGGATTGACCCGGAGGTACTGTACATTGAGTGTGGACTGGTAGCTGGAGAGAAGCCACTTCACCTCCTGGGTAACAATGCCAGACGCCCTTGAGCAAGGCACCGTACCCCCCCCCCCCCCCCCCCCCCACCACTAAAGGCGCTGGTCTAGCACTGGTAGCCCCCTCAGACTGACATCTCTCAATTTGTGCATGTATAGGTCCTGAGCATGTGTATGTATTTCAGACCTGTGTCTAGTGATTACTAACAGAGTGTAAATTGTAATTTCCCCACTGGGGATTAATAAACAGTATAAATTATTATTAAATTATTCATTTTTTTCCCAACCTGAAAAAAAGGCATACGTATTTATTTTTTCATCCATCTCTTCCCCCCCCACCCCCACCCATGCCCCCACAGAGAAACACTCGATGCTAAAGCTACGTGTTAAAACACCAGTCCCTTAATGGGCATTAATAATTTAAATAAATATAAAATAAAGATTCTCTTTTCTTCTAGTTGAAAAGTGCTGAAGGCGGTTATGCAAACATTTGGGTTTTCTCTTTTGTTCTGGCATACATTTAAAATCTCCCTCTTCATCATCGTACTGCCAGCTCTGATCAGCTACATCCGGCCGGTGTTTGTGTTTCGGTCGGATCAGGACTCCAGGAGAAAAACTGTCGAGGAGATCAACCGGCGAGCCCAGTCTGGAGGGGAGTGGCCTCAGGTAACGCGCATGAAAGTGCACACAGAGAAACGCACATCTCAGTTCAGCTCACAAAGATCAAGGACAATTTAAAACAATGAACTAAAGACAGATGCCTCTCTCTCTCTCTCTCTCTCTCTCTCTCTCTCTGTGTCTGTGTGTGTCTGTGTGTGTCTGTGTGTCTGTCTGTGTTTCAGATCATGATATTCCCAGAAGGGACGTGCACCAACAGGTCGGGGCTCATTTTGTTCAAGGCTGGTATGTGTTCAGTCCCCTTCCTGCTTTAGGCAACATTCATGTGTGTGTCCTGGTCTGGTGACATTGTATTGTAAAAAGGTTTGTGTCTTGTTTTTTACATTGAAGCAAATAGGATTAACGTGTGAGGCCGTAACAAGTTATCATTTCATAAGTGGTCTAGAGCATTTCAGTGCATGCAAGGGCCTGTTACTAATTGTCAACACAGAGCACACTTAAGCCACACCTTTCCTAACACTGTTTCAGAGCAGTATTCAGAGACATGTGTATTCCTCAATTCACCGCGCTCTGCTGAACCACAACAGTCCAGTTGTTAGCGGTGATGCACCCATGGGCTGGTTTTATGACTGACATTAATCAGCAGAAATCATAGTTTATGACATGAGGAATTCACCGCTGATGAGGGTAATATCTGACCCGGTCAACACAAATAATAAATAGAGCTCACTTGAGCCATGAACAGTAATTGTATTTGCCTGAGAGACAAGATGTCCTTATTAATCAAGCTTGTCCTAGTGGGCTATGGTAAACTTCATCATATTTACAGGCGGTGAGCAGAGTAATATTAATATATATACAATAATGCAGAGGAGCTGATACAAACATTGTCCAAACCACAGCTAGGAACAGTATTTGGTTGTGGTTTTTGGTAATTTCCAACCAAGGGTGTGTCTGTGTGGGATCACTACAGTATTAATTTCATTTCCAAAGAGAGAAACTCCAGGTTACACTGTCAGGGCGTATTCATTTAATGTTGGCCCAGCAGGTTTGAGTTCAGTGTCTCTTGCTTAGGGACACCTCAACAGGACACGTAACTGTTGCACCCATCTCTTTCAGGGCTTGTTTTTCTGCTCGTGTCCCGTGTGTGTTATGCTGTCAGCCATTGTTCCCCGCCTGCTCTGTCTAATCCCCTTTCTTCCAGTCTGTAATTCCGTCATTCCCAGTAAGCCTTGTTGGTCACAATCTGTCCTGCGTTGGTTGTGTATGCGTGTGTCTGCGTGTTTGTCCAGCTTGATCTGTCTGTTGTGTGTTTCCAGTCTTATCTGGATGTGTCTCCTCTAGTTATGTCTCTTCACTGGCTCCCACACACGTCGTGTGTTGTTGGGTTTGGGTGTTGTGTGTTGTGTGTGTGTGTTGTGTGTGTGGTGTGTGTGTGTGTGTGTGTGTGTGTTGTGTGTGTGTTGTGTGTGTGTGTGTGTGTGTGTGTGTGTGTGTGTGTGTGTGTGTGTGTTGTGTGTGTGTGTGTGTGTTGTGGTGGTGTGTGTGTGTGTGTGTGTGTGTGTGTGTGTGTGTGTGTGTGTGTGTGTGTGTGTGTGTGTGTGTGTGTTGTGTGTGGTGTGTGTGTGTGTTGTTGTGTGTGTGTGTGTGGTGTTCGTTCCTTTGTTGTATTCAAAAGTCCTTTTCATTGAATCGTCACTTCATGTCCACCCTTCTGCGCCTGTCTGTCCCCTCCTGTAGTCACATTATATTCAGAGGTTGTAGACCACAATCAGTCTCATGTTCTTTCACAAAAGTCTTCCATGTTAATTTTTCACATTTTTTAAAAGTAGTCGAGCCTCACCCTGCTCAAGGGCCCATTACTAACAAACATGTTCACACATCTTTAGGCCAGGTTATTAAATATATTTGGCGGCTTTACTTTTCCTTGTAATTTTCCTTTTTAATTAAACTATTACAAAATCTGTTGTAGATCTGTTGCATTTCTAGAGACCACTCAACAGATTCTTATTTTTTTTATTTAGTTTTATCCCCAAATACTATATTCACAATAATGACATATGTATATCATCTGAATGAATAGATTTCTTAAAAAAAAAAAAACCTCTCAGTTAGAGTTGCACATATCAATAATTCTTTGTTATATTTTTTTTTTTAACATTATTTTTGGGCATTTTGTCGGCCTTTATTGACAGGACAGCTGAAGACATGAAAGAGGTAGGGGTGGGGGGGGGGGGGGGGGGAATGACATGCAGCAAAGGGCCGCGGGTCGGAGTGACCCGCTGCATCCAGGGTCATACCTCTAAATGTGGGCGCACGCTCTACCAACTGAGCTATCCGGGCACCCACTTATCAATGATTCTATTAAGTCTGCTCCCTCTTAGTTGATTAGTCGAATAATCTGTCGTTTTGGTCTCAGTCAACTAAGTGGTTTCGTCATTTTTTAGATGCTAAATTCCTTTTTTCTAAGAAATCACATTTCTTGTAAACACAAGATTTAAAATTGTGCTTTTGCCTCATTCTTTGTGGAGAAACTCAATTTTACAGTTAAATGTGTTACATCTAGGTCGGTTAAATCAACTAATCGATTAGTTGTCAAAAGGATACGAGTATTAGTCGACTAAGAATTCTTTTTTTTAGTCCAGAACAACCCTAACATCTATATGAATAATTTTGAAAATGTGTAATGTGAAGGGAATCACTTGTAGTGGCCAAACCACAGATAATTGTTATGTGTCTGTTACGGGTGCATGATAAATCCAATTAATATTGTTATCGCAATTTCATGTTGCACAATATTATATCGAAAATGTCACAATAAGTCTGCAACATTTGGTTGTATTTTGTGAAGCGATGTGTCCCGTTTGACTGTGTGGCAGAGTGACAGTGGAAATGAAGAAAAAGAGAGACAACTAAACGGAGTGAATCATGAGTGCATGATGCCATCCCAAAACAAACCTGTTAATACTAGCCAGAGCTAGCCGAACGAGACTCACTAGCGAGTGTTGCTACTGGCACAAAGTAGGACAAGAACTTGAAGAGACCCACCAAAATCACCAATGCTATAACGTATTTGGCCAAAGATATGACGCCCATCCACACAGTGGTTAAAAAAGGCGTCAAGAAAGTTCTGAATGAACAAGGCCGAATCCCATCCTGCACCTATTTCACAGTTTGGAGTCAGATAGATATTGAATATTTTTCATTAACGACCGACGTGTGGTCCAGCCGCACTACGGAGCCATTTAAAGGTCTCACTGTGCACTATATTGTTATGAATCTGTGACTGTTGTTACGATGCGTTTTCTCGTAACTTTTGTAATTTTCAGATGTTAAAAAATATTGAAATTGATATTGTAATCATAATCAATATTACAATATCCCATTTTGTCAATATTGTGCAACCCTTAAAGTCTGTGCAGTTCCCCTCAGCTTTACGGAGCATTTTAGCTTTTGATTAACTCCCACTGTTCTCAACCCATCTCATTTCCACCTATTTAAAGCTCACACAGTAGCTTGAATAGGGCAATTCCCATTAATAAATACTGTACGTAGCTTTAGGGCTGGGCAATATATCGATATATGAGCCTAGATATTGTAATATTCTGATATGACACGTGTTGTCTTTTCCTGGTTTTAAAGGCTGCATTACAGTAGAGTGTAAGTAATTTTCTGAACACACCAGACTGTTCTGTTCCAATATTTGCCTTTACCCACATAGTTATTATATCAACATAACTGATGATTATTAATGAAAAATGACTTTTTGTGCATATTTTGCGAAAGCACCACTTGTCAACTATGCAACATTGCCTCAATATCAAGGTATTTGGTCAAAAATATCGGGATAATTGATTTTCTCTATATTGCCCAGCTCTACGTAGCTCGTATCAGCTCCTCTGTCATCAGCCGGACATTATAGAATTTCAATAGATAGACTTGTCTGCCCGGTCTGGAGGTTATCCTCAGGTTGGGAGCTCGTCATTCATCTAACCCATAGACCATTAATACAGTCTATGATCTAACCCGGTACACAACTCAGCCCAGCACATTGCCATCTCTCTGTGGTTTACAAGGGAGTTGAAATATGTAGAAAACCCTGTTGCTAAAACCATTTAGTACTTGTGTCATTTCATTTCATAAGCATGTAGTGATTGGACTTTTTCTTCTGTCTTCTCACCACCTCCCTACTCTCTTATCTTTCTCAGGGGCTTTCATACCAGGACTCCCAGTGCAGCCTGTGGTGCTACGCTACCCAAACAAACTGGTAAACACACTTTTATTTGGAATTGTTTGGATACCTGCCCCGTACTTGGGACATAGTTCAAGTTTAGAACCTGATTCCAGCCTAAGTACATACACCATGTACTCAAACCTATACATACTGACGAATGTCTGTGATGTCATGGTTTCATCCTCTCACGTTAGTACTGAATGTGCCCCTCTTGTGTTGAATCACTTCATGTTCTAGTAGGGTGATATTTCATCCCTCTTACTCTCTTATCCTATCTGTGTACACACACACTCTCTCAAGTGTCATGTCTCTATTTTAGCAGCTCTCCCCCCTCTCTCATGAATTATGCAGTTCCTATTACCTAGTTTTTC
>NC_045746.1:12019163-12027231 GCF_008692095.1 Etheostoma spectabile
CCCCCCCCCCCATAAAGCTTTGTCACTGTTTCCCTTTGTGCTGAGTTTAGTCACTGTGCTGACTTCACTGACAGCGTGGCAGAACAAGGCATTTAAGTGAGACAAAGAGAACCTGAATAAGACTCTTTGTTTCCACACCACCACCAGTGTTTCCATTCCATCTGTTTCCATTAGTTCATTTAGCTGTAGGGTAACTTTGCAACTGGAAACGGAAACACCAGTAAACAATCCAGCCAATACACTCAGCCACACACATTGAAACCAAATCGCACAACATCCTGATTGTTAATTAGCCTAATCAAAACATATTCAACTTTCTGAATCTATAATTCCCATTATAGAAATCCCATCACTCTTAAAGGAGAATTCCGGCCGATTTTAACACGTAGCTCTGTTGTTTGGAAATTTGGAGGTCTGTCAGTAGAGAGAAAAATGAAACCCATCGGTGCTGCCTACACCGTGTTATCCTCCTGCTAGAGTTAGCACCCAACAGGCTCAAACGGGGCAAGTTTTAAACATGTTTTTAGCCTCTAAACATGTTCAAAATGTCATTACAAGTGCCTACCCATGTGCAGTGATTCCTTCAGAGGGAACACAGTAAATCTGACTGCAGTAGATGTGTCACAAAGGCAGAAAACTTGTTAGTCCATACCTCTGTTTATTTCCTGTTGCTGTAATCCGTATATAAAGTGTTTTAGACCATGCTTTAGGCTAACCAGCTATGACGTGACTCATAAACATACAACATTTCATGTTGAGTAAAAACACAAACAAAAAAGTCAAAGGGTACAAGACTGTGCACATATTTTCATTACTGAGCAAAGGAACTACTCCTCCCGTAAACCATGCACCACTGAATAAAGGAAGCTAATTTGGGGGTAACCGCTAGCCAAGACAGCATGTAATGTACATTAAAAGACCCTCAAGATAAAACCTGAAAATAACCGTTAACATATATAACTGCTGTTACGTCAGCTATAGCCTGCTTTCCCAGTGTTTAGTTTGAGTTAACATTATTTTAGAGTGAATCAAGCTGTCAGCTAGCGGTTAGCAGAATTAGCTGTTAGCTAAACTAACGTTAGCTTCCCGGTGGCGGCTGACGGCAGAAGCTTGGAACACCGTGAATCGTCAAGTGTCATGTATCTCAAAACAAAGTTTGGGCCCCTTTAGCTTTTGGCATCTGCTGTAAATGAGCATACACATTAGCTTATTCATATGGTAGCTGGTTTTAAGTCTACCATCAACAGTTATGTTTTTATGGCTTATACTCCAATTGTCAATGGAGAAATGACATTGTATTTTTACTGCCGGAACCCATTGTGGGCGGGACTCTTAAGCTTTATACTGTTTGTTCCTATCAACCATTATGTAAAGGAAATTGCAAGTTTATAGATTTTTTTTTTTTTTTTTTTACATTCCAGTCCGCCATTGATTTCAGTCCATGTCACTACACTGTAATCAACCTTTAGAGACTGTAATTAATCAGAAGTAATGAGTTATGTGCATAACTGACTCAGTCTTCAGCCATCCTCCAAACCTACAGACACAAGCAACCGAGGAAAATAACACAGGGCAGTTCCAGGAAAGTAAAAAATAAGAAAATTGCCTTCCCGGTTCTGTGTTTGCTCTAAACCATTTCCTCTTTCTCCTTCCTCTCCGCAGGATACTGTTACATGGACGTGGCAAGGACCCGCAGCGTGAGTGTGTCTTTGTCACATACTGTACATACATACTGTACATACACACACAGCTTCTACCACCCTCAGCAAAGTATGTTGTTAAAACACCAGTGACCTGTTTTCCATTTACAATGAAGGGGGAAACCAGAATCTCCTGTATCTCTTGTCCCTATCCATTATATTATGTTTCTCTTCCCGATACTATTTCGTCGTGTATAGACAATGCTAACTCTTGTGTCTTCCAGGTTCAAGATCCTATGGCTCACTTTGTGCCAACCTCATAATCCCATGGAGATAGAGGTGAGCGGTTTACTAAACTTGAACTCGGGTCGATTTTATTTACTTTTCTTTGGTACAGTATCTTCAATCTTCTCTCATATTAAGCTACTATTGCTCTCAGTTTGGAAAGAATGCAAGATGTGTAATTCCGTAGTTATTTTCATAGTGTGTATTAGTACACAGTTTCATGAAAGGACAAATACAACATTAAAAGGATATTGGGGCTGTATGAGGTAGCTATACAAAGTCAATGTCTTACTTAAAGTAGATCGGTCGACATGCCCCCAGTTTGGACTGCTTCGGACGGGAAAGCAGCAAAACATTGAAATTGGGGAAAAAAAAGAAAATCTAAAAAGTCTTTCATTTTACCAAACAGACCACAGAAGTTGCTGGTATACTGATGCCTGCAAAGGCTGTTTTTATTGTCTGACTTTGGTGAATCGGAACTAACCCTTTAAAACACAAGTCCCACAACACAATAGAGCGGTCAATCTTCCTCTATAATACCATTCAAATTTCAGTTGTTTTTGTTTATTAAATATTCAGATACTGTACAAATATTGAATGCCTGTTATAAATATGTACTACACTACTCAGGCTTATGCCTGCTTATTGTTTTTTTTACTATTCGAAAACGGTGGTATAGCAGCAACTTATTCTATGTCACACGTGTTGTGACATAGAATAAATATTTTTGTCAAAATGTAAAGCACTGAAAATATTCTAAATATAGCTTACACTTTTTCTAAGGTGGCTATAACCTGTTTAGCTGCTGCTGCTCCCGTTCACAGCAGTGCATTGCTTAACTTCGGTGCCTGGACTCCCATCTGCTTCTCCCTATCTCTTTAAGTTGACATTCTCTCTTTCCTTAGTACTTGCCTATCTACACTCCATCAAACGAGGAAAAGAAAAACCCGGCCCTGTTTGCCAACAATGTCAGAAAGCTCATGGCCAAGTAAGTGCATGTGTAAGTGTGTTTGCATAAGTGTCTCTGATCGGCGTCCGATCATCCACACCTGCTGGTTTTGGGGGTTTCTAACACCCAGACAAAGTGTAAATAGCTTCATAAACCTTTCCCTCCGTCCTGTTAGAGCACTGGAGCTGCCACTCACAGACTTGTCCTTTGATGACCGTGAAATCATACTCGCACGGGGCCCACTGCGCATATATGACCTCAGCAGCCTGTTGGAGTTCCACCAGCTGGTGTGCCGCTTGGGGTGAGTGAAGGGCTGGGTGGATGGGGCGGGTTGGGATCCAAGAATGGGTCACGGAAGGTGAAAAAAGCAGACACCTATTTGTGGCAGGGCAGACACACACACACACACACACACACACACACACACACACACACACACACACACACACACAGTGCAATCATATCCTTCTCAAGAATAATATGATTCAATCAATTCAAATCAAATGAGGAAAGGTTTGATATTATATAGCACTATATAATACTATAGTGTATTATTCAATCTTAGTTTTTATTTTGTTACAGAAGGATGAGAAAATTACAATACTCTATTGAATTGCAATAAATGAAAATGTCAGTACAAATCTAATCTCCATGTATCCTGAAAGAATCGAATCGGGACAAAAGCATATCCCTTATCCCAGCCCTAGTAAGTACATCATGTACTTATTTGGTTAGTTAGAGAAGATATGAGTGGTGTACAGACGAAATCTTACCTCTTTTGTTTTTATTGAGGAGTATTTATAAAATCACCTGTCATTGTGTTTTTCTCATTTGAGCACATACATGATTCACCTTCTTTGCTAGTTAGCTTTAATAAGGGAACAGTTACTTCATTTAACCCTCCTGTTGTCCTCGGGTCAAATTGGACCCCTTTAAAAAATGTCTATATCTGAAATATGGATTTCTTTTTGACCAAATTACTACAAAAAAATGCATTGGAATCCATACAACGCTCTTTGCAGATACAATTGATCACTTTCATTCCTGACGAAACTCATCTGTACATTCCTCTGATCTTAACTATTAGTCAAAATATTTCATAATTTCTGCTTTTTTTTAACTGAAATATTAGGTACAATTCTATACAAACGAGGGTTATTGACCATGAATTCCAAAAAGTAGTGTAAAACTAGTGGTAGTAATGTGGAGTTTGTGAAAACTAAAAAAGAAAGTCTGAAAAAGGGACAAATGTCAAATTTTGTCTGTTTTTGACCTGGGAGGACAACGGAAGGGTTAAGATAGTCTGTTAGCATTACGTGGGTAATATGCACAAACAATAATATGATTTATTTTATTATATACTGGTTAAGATAATCTTTAAAGAGATATGTTGGAAACACATGACTCACTTTGTCATGTGTATAAATCCATAGACGCTTCTTCACCAGCTATCCCGCATTTATGTATCATTTTTTCAAATGTAAGATTTTATGCAGAAAGGTTGAGTTTGATTTAGCTATGTTGCTCAAAAATAAGCCATTGTGTCAAAGTGCTCATAATTGTATTCATAATTTGTGGTTTATTACAGCAAAAAAAACTGAAATCATTGTTTGTGTCACTTTTGATGTCTGACTTCTGACTTAAGAGCACTTAAAGGGAGGGTTCGGATATTTATTTTGTTACCCTTCATTTGTTATTTCCTTTGGAAAGAGCTTTTATGATAAGTCCAACAGCAGGAAGAAAGATAAAGTCTTGCAGATACATATTTGATAGTATGTTTATTAAAAACAAACATACCCATGGTAGCCCGGGTGTAATTACACCTAAATATATACGATAAAATATGAATACATCACTCACTCTTTTCTTCTAGGCATTTATCTGCTTAAATCTTTAAGATGTTTTAAGTTTTGCAGGTCAATCAAAGTGACCGTGGTTTTATGTCTTCATAATTTAATAATAATCTTTATTTTTTTGAGCAGTTTTCATGATTCACGCTACAAAGTCTTAAAATCATCCGATTTTAAATAGAGCCAGACCGATAGCGGGCCGATATTGGTATCAGCATTTATAATGGCCGATAAATTAACATTTGAAAAATAAAATAAAAACAGACCAAACACCCTCCAGCCATGTTATGAGTGATGCAGTTGTATACTTTGTCCACCAGAGGGCGCTACAACATCCCTGTTGGCAGCACTTTGATTTTTCTGTTGTTTATATTCAAAGGACTTTAAGTTTCTTATCTTATATTTGTATTTTTATACATTTCATGTATCCGAACTTTAACATATTGTGATGTTCCTCTGTTCTCTTGTAACAATAATGTTTTATTATTTTCTGCCTTATCATATTATCTCAGTGAGGACTCATAAAGAACTACAAATAACTAATATTAGGGAAATCTGTTTATCTTTTGTCATGCGTTTCTATCTGCCTATATTTTGGAAAATCAGATTTTTAAATTGCCAAATATTTGTATCAATACCAGCCATAAAAATCCTTTATCTCTCTAGCTCTTGTTTTAAATAGATAAAAATGAGTGTACACAAGCCAAAAGACAGTTCAAAGGAAATTAAAACTCCAGTTAAACCATGAAAGGCTCTCCAATTAAAGCACAGTATGTTTTCAGAAGGGACTGATCCTCGAGCCTCGGGACCTGGACTGCAACAATCTGTCCCTTCCTTTTTAGTCTTCAGCCGGACAGACAATAGAGCTCTGTTCGAGGATCTCAAAGTACGTACTGGCACGCACAGATCAGAGAGGTCAGAGGGGTCAGAGGGAGAGAGGCCATGAAGAATCATAAAAGGAGTCCATAAAATTAAATGAATAAATAATGAATTGTCATTTGTTCATTAAAATCTATTCTAAAACATACTGGGAGCCTGTGTAATGAGGCTAGAACATAAGTCTGGGGTCCATCAATATATTTTTGGATCAGGCTAGTGAAGAGGCTGTTGTAGTTATCCTGGCGTGAACAGATGAAGGCATGTAAAAGGGTCTCTGCGTCATTTTCAAAGTTTAGACAGATTGTGTGTGTGTGTGTGTGTGTGTGTGTGTGTGTGTGTGTGTGGGGGGTGTGTGTGTGTGTGGTGTGTGTGTGTTGTGTGTGGTGTGTGTTGTGTGTGTGTGTGTGTGTGTGTGTGTGTGTGTGTGTGTGTGTGGGGGTGTGTTGTGGTGTGTGGTGTGTGTGGTGTGGTTGTGTGTGTGTGTGTTGTGTGTGTGTGTTGTGTGTGTGGTTTGTGTTGTGTGTGTGTGTGTTGTGTGTGTGTGGTGTGTGTGTGTGGTGTGTGTATGTGTATTGTATTTATTTTTTTTTTTTTTGAAATATGGCTAAGATGTTGTTGATGGTGTGCTGCTCAAAACCTAATTCCCATCAAACCAGATGTGATTTCTTTGTATTTGATGTGATTTCTTTGTATTTTCCTCCCTGGTCCACTGTGTTTTAACAGGCTGAGAGCAGGAAGGACAGACCAAGTCCTGGAGGAGCAGGCCAGAAGAGCCAGAGCGCTGCGGGGAGACAGGCAGACTTTAGAGGACTTTGCCCAGTTCCTCAACCTGCCAGTCACAGACACGCTCACACAAGTCCACAGCCTCTTTGACCAGGTAAACTCGGACAGATTCAGCAACAGTTTTTTTTTCATGAAAAACACACAGGCAAGTACCAGATAATGAGATTACTTCTTAACTGGTGAAGAGGATGGATGGAACAGTATAAAGGTGAAGATTACGAGATGATGTTGGTCCATCTAAATTGTATAGCAAGATTTTCTAAACCTTGGGAGCGCTATTAAAAAAATTACTTTAAAAAAGTTTTATGCATTTAAATACCTTTTTATGACATGCTGCTTTTCGGATACTTTTATATAGACCTTAGTGGTCCCCCTAATACTGTATATGAAGTCTCTTTTATATAGACCTAGTGGTCCCCCAATACTGTATTGAAGTCTCTTTTATATAGACCTAGTGGTCCCCCTAATACTGTTATTAAGTCTCTTATATAGACCTTAGTGGTCCCCTAATACTGTAATCTGAAGTCTCTTTTATATAGACCTTAGTGTCCCCCTAATACTGTATCTGAAGTCTCTTTATATAGACCTTAGTGTCCCTAATACTGTATCTGAAGTCCTTTATATAGACCTTAGTGGTCCCTAATACTGTATCTGAAGTCTCTTTTATATGACCTTAGTGGTCCCTTAATACTGTATATGAAGTCTCTTTTATACAGACCTTAGTGGTCCCCTAAACTGTATCTAAGTCTCTTTATATAGACCTTAGTGGTCCCTAATACTGTATCTGAGTCTCTTTTATATAGACCTTAGTGGTCCCTAACTGTATCTGAAGTCTCTTTTATATAGACCTTAGTGGTCCTCTATACTGTTCTGAAGTCTCTTTTTAAAACCTTAGTGGTCCCTATAATGTCTAAGTCTTTTATATAGACCTTAGTGGTCCCTAATACTGTTCTGAAGTCTCTTTTATATAGTCTTAGTGGTCCCTAATCTTTATCTGAAGTCTCTTTTATATAGACCTTAGTGGTCCCTAATACTGTACTAAGTCTCTTTTATATAGACCAGTGGTCCCTAATCATTATGAAGTCTCTTTTATAAGGCCTTAGTGGTCCCTAATACTGTATCTGAAGTCTCTTTTACATAGTCCTATAGTGGTCCCCTAATACTGTATCTGAAGTCTCTTTTATATAGACCTTAGTGGTCCCCTAATACTGTATCTGAAGTCTCTTTTATATAGACCTTAGTGGTCCCTAATACTGTATCTGAAGTCCTTTTTTATAGACCTTAGTGGTCCTCTAATACAGTTCTGAAGTCTCTTTTATATAGGCTTAGTGGTCCCTAATACTGTATCTGAAGTCTCTTTTATATAGGCCTTAGTGGTCCCCTAATGCTGTATCGGAACGGAAGTCTCTTTCCCAAAATTCAGCCTTGGTGCAGAGTTACAGTCACTAGAACCAGTCCCACAAGGAACTTTCCGTAGGATGTGACATTTCTGTGACTGTATCTGTAAATGCTGTTGAGGAACTGCCATTTTGCTCGTTTGAAAGCTATGATGACTCTCTCTCATGGGTGGGCCAAATTCTCTGGGCGGGCGAAGCAGAGAAAGGAGAGGTAACCTTGCCCCTTATGACCTCCATAAGGAGCATTCAGATCGGCCCATCTGAGCTTTCATTTTCTCAAAGGCA
>NC_045746.1:12027241-12029819 GCF_008692095.1 Etheostoma spectabile
CCCAGGGCTCGGTTTACACCTATCACCATTTTTAGCCACTGGAGGACCATAGGCAGCCTGGGGGAATGCATATTAATGTTAAAAAAATACCTCACTTAATGAAATAATCATGCCATGGAACCTTTTAAGATAGATCATTACAAATTAAATTTGTCATACAGGATCCTATTTGTTCCTTTGCTACTGCTCATGATATATAAATAAAGTATAAAGTTACATATATAAGTGTATATACAATAAAGTTTATATATAGTTTATGTATAAAGTATACATCATTATTATTTTGTGTTCCCAGTGTGGAGACGGGCAGATTGACCTCAGACACTATGTTATTGCTCTGTCTACTGTTCATCGACCATCAAAGTCAATGGAGACCCTCAAGTTGGCCTTTAAGGTGAGCACCTTTGAATCTGGTTGGACATAGGTTTAATGCCATTGCACTAAATATATTTGTTGTTCTGCAGATGTATGAGAGCGAGGAGAACGGGTACATCCTGGTGGAGGAGCTCGCCGCCATCTTGGAAATAATGTTGGGAGTGAAAGAGGTGGAACTTTCAGGTCTGTTTGCAGCGCTTGGCAGACCTGACTCAGCGAAGATCACATACGGTAGGGCTCAGCGGGTGTCATTCATTCTACTTTACCACAAAAATCTGAATTATGATACCTTTGTACATATGAGACCAATGGGGAGATGATTGACGGTGTCCATGAGTGTGTTCGCGTTTCCTCCGTGCTGTCACCATCACATTTGATTTCTTCCTGGCTTTACTGAAGAGGATCATTACCGTCTGTTGAGGATCTTACATCCACCATCTGTCAATATTTCTCTGTACACGCTTTCTCTTTCTCAATTTCTCCATTTAACAAATCCTGCAGATTTCCACATCTGCACATATTGTAAAATGCAGAGTACAGACGAATTAAAGCCGGTTTGGAATCATAGTAATTATGCTAATACTTCTTACAAAAAACATATTGCAGTTAAAATGCTATACATCGCTCTTTAAATGCCCCATATTGTAAAAAGTAAGATTTCCATGTATCTTGTATTTGTGCGATGTATAGGTAGAAAATGCCGCTACAGTCATTCCCCGTCTACAATGATGCTGAGAACGCAGATGCTGAAGACCCGGAAATGCTGCCCAATCAGAGCAGACTTTTTAGGGAAGGGGGCTTGAAGGGTCATGCTCTAAAACTGAGCGTTCCAGAGAGAGGGTACCAGGAAAATAAAATGTGACAATGAACATTAAAGCATGTAAAAGTCACGTGTTCTAGTAGAGACCCGAAATACAAGTTCAAACCTGAAAAAGAGCATGCATCCTTTAACCCTTGTGTTGTCCTCCCAGGTCAGAAACTGACATTTTCTTCCCTTTTTAAGACTTTTTTTATTTTTTATTTTTTTCCACTAACAACACCTTACTACCACTAGTGTCACAGTACATTTTGTAATTCATGGTTATTAACCCTCATTTATATAGATTTATACCTAATATTTGAGTTAAAAAAAGCAGCAATTATGAATCCTCTTGATTAAAAGTTCAGATAATAGATCAGAGGAACGTTCAGATGAGATTAGTCAGGAAGGAAAATGATCAATTGGATTTGCAAAGAGAGTTGTAAGGAATCCAATCCATTTTTTTGTGGTAATTTAGTTAAAAAGGAAACCGTATTTCAGATATAGACATTTTGTTTTAAAGGGGTCAAATTTGACCCGAGGACAACAGGAGGGTTAAATTGGAAATAACAGCTTTCTTCTCCTCTTTACCAAACAAATTACATCATAAAACATGTCTGATATTTAAAGTCCTAACAGTCAGTACTACTGACAGTAGTAATACCATTTAATCACCATTTTCTGTTTTGCCCCCTTTTTGCAGATGAACTTCATCATTTTATAGAGCAGCACCCGCACTTCGTCCAGGATTGCCTCGATTTTGAAAACCATCCGCGCAAATTCGGGCCACCGAAGACCTGCAACGGCCAAAAGCGCAACAAAGAGGACTGAAGAATGGAATATAATGCAACCATTCTATTGACTCTCTTCTCTAGCCGATGTCTCCAAATGCTTTCCTAGCACCTCTGTGCCTTTTAAAGGGAAAAGAAAGAAATAGACAGAGCATTACAGTGAGGATAGATCAGTGCAGCACAGGATGGGATCGCTTATCTCGGTTCTCTTCTGAACTTTCTATTGCCTTCCTTTTGTATTTTTGTCCCAATTATGATCTAAAATAACACTGTTTTTTTTTTTTTGCGCCGCAGATATATTATTTATTTTTTACATTTATATTTTATGGATTTTCTTTTAGCCCTTTTGTCTGATCTCAGACAAATGGGCATCCTGCTGCTATCGGTGCACATAGAAACCTAATTTCAGGTAAATAGGATCAGGATATAAATCATGCTGCCATTCTGTGCTAAGCCAGATAAGACTCTAAACTACATAACAAATACTAGAAGAATCCGCCACTTACTGTAATCCAGAGAAATCATTCCTTACTTCAAGCGGCTGTGTCACTGCCATATATTTACAAAAGAAATACCAATGAAATCATCCAGAGATATATATTCTACTCTTTTT
>NC_045746.1:12029829-12039522 GCF_008692095.1 Etheostoma spectabile
TTTTTTGCAGTATGATGAGTAATGCTATGCCTAATCTTTTTAAGTCTATAATGTTTCCAAAAATTGTTTCTCCACCTTAAGGGAAATCATTTTTAACGGTCTAGTTTTTCTTAGAATAACATTTAAGAGGATGATTGTTGAGTATATTTGGAGCATCAAATCCTCCCGTTAAACCTCTGACACACATTACACGGGTGTAAGATTTGTGCATTTTTACGCCAATTTAAAAACGGATCTCAGATGGTTTACGCTGGACTGACACATTTTATACCTCATGGCTGCAATGATCATGTAAAGTGTAATTCCCAGAGTCATAAATGCAGAAACCAAAGCTCCTATTGCATTTTACAAATAAAAAAACAAAACAGTCATTCTTGTGTTGTTGTCACCTACTGTCTTAATCCAGTAGGTGGAGCTCTGCTTTCATTCACTTCAAGGTGGTGGGACTTTTGGACTCCCTCAAAGGGACTACTATATGAATCAAGTCAGTGGTTCTCAGATCTAACAAAGCCCACATTATTTACATTTTATCATTAATAACTGTTTACTTACTAAGTTGTGTTTTTTATGTTCGTTATTTCCCTTTTGATGACGTTAGGTGATCATCCGATACATTTCTCCTGACTCTACCTCCCTATTGCTCTCATAATGGTTCATCTTTCCTGAGGCCACTTGGTGGAGCTAGCTCCCTAAACTATACACACCATAGAGCCCATGCACCGCTGCCCACCTGATGGACAGGAAAAGCATTACCTCATCCCTTCCTTTCATTCCTTCAGGTAAAAATAGACAGATTAAGCCTGGGTGTTGATGAAAGAAACCTACAGAGGAGGTGTGGAAGCGGGGAAAGAGGGATAGAGATGGAGGAGAGAGACTAAATGGATCGTTCTGCTCCAAATCCAATTCCTAATAGCTGGAGGGAGGGAGGGTTTTAGGAGGGAGAGGAAAACATTCAAAGAAAAAGGAGAGGCAGAGGGGGAGTGGAGATATCACGTCTAACAATTAAGACCTGCCTTCAGGGTCTAAAGAAGTAGCTTTGTTGAGAACATATAAATTGCTCATTGAGCAGTGCCTCTCTGCAGTCTCTCTCTCAGATACTCCTGCCTCCAGGGAATCTGCCATGATAGAAAGCAGCCACAGCCCACCACATACTGTAGCATGGCTGGAATCTGTTCACAGTATTCAGGGATCCATCTCCATCAGTCATCGTGGCCAAGCAAATACCCTCCCCTACAGTAAACACAAACCTGGAACTAATCCCGGGGACTGGAAACATCACAGTACAGCCACTGGAGATCTCTCGCAGTTACAATACCAGAGACCCAGCTCAGCTAACAGTTGTCTTGGTTATTTTTGTGGATGAGCCTCTTGATAGCATTAACTAGGTCTTTGAGAGGCTACACCTTCCCAGTATTTGTTTGTGGTGCTAAACCAAAGTTCCAACGTTGAATACCCAAAGGTAAAAAGGTAGCACACATGCAGATCTTCAGGACAAAGTCGACTATTGTCAATGTATCCGTTGTATGGTATTCGGGTCAAATTGACCATTTTAAATTTTTACATTTTTCTATGGCCTTACCTAATTTTCTTTGATAAATGTGTATTCCTGACTCAATTTAGAAAATTATTCTAGATATGACCACTTATGTTTTTTCCATAGTGGATTTTTAACATGAATTAAAACCTTATGACCAAAAACGAATCACACTTCCATTTTTAATTGTGTTCTAGTAGAGACTGATTGCATTTCCTAAACATGTTATCGGTTTATCAGAAGATGGAAATCCTTTCAACAAAGTTTTAGCTATCTCGCTATTATTGATTGGTTGCCAACGTTGGCTCAAAATGCCATTCCAGTGACAGTCTTTGTTGGGTGTGATTGCTAACTTTTAGCTAAGCTAGCAGTCATTTCAAAAATGCTTTAGCTATCTATGATTGATTGGTTGCTAACGTTAGCTCCAAACGACATTCCCGTGACAGCCTTTCTTGGGTGTGATTGCTAATTTGTAGCTAAGCTAGCAGTCATTTCAAAAATGCTTTAGCTATCTACGATTGTTTGGTTGCTAACGTTAGCTCAAAGCGCCATTCAACTGACAGCCTTTGTTGTGTTTGATGCTAACTTGTAGCCAGCAGTGAACCAACTTGGTTAAGTAGGTCCATTGTTACTGTATTGACATTACAGAAGTCTTTCATTAGCATGTTGTGTGCTACTTGTTGCAAAGTGACGCGTGCTCAACTCAAATCTGCGCTCGTCTCACATTGGGCAGTGACAGTTTTCACTCAAGCTTCTGCGCGGGAAAGTCACCCAACATCACAATCTTCTGAACACGGCCATACTGAGAGATACACAGAGAGTTGTGTGGAGCTGACAGTCTTTATTGGCTTTGTAGCAACTTATTTGGCAATGGCTTGAATGTAACAGCCATTCATTAATATCAAAAACATTATGCACTAAAGCTTTAACAATGAATTGAGGAAATTAAGATTACCCAATTCTTATGTGTGTGTGTGTGAGAGTGCTACCTTTTTATATATTAATACGATTGCCTGGGAATTATTTTCTCTGTGTCTGGCAGGTCTTTTGAAGTTTTATCTTATAGGCCGACGGGTTTCAATACAGAATAATGTGACAGTACAGGTTTTATCAAATGGGACCTGGGGTCTGAAACATCTGTCATGTACCCCAGGGGGTGTGTGGCAAGATTGTGGAGTAGTTCAATTAAAAAAAAAAAACAATATATAAACTCAGATTTTATTGAAACACATATTTCCACAGCCTGTATTGAGTGAGTGCACGACAGCTAGTGTAGCCATGGATACATTGTTAAAATAGTTCAAAGTAATGAATGGATGGTAAATGGAATAAAAGCAATGGATCAATAATGATAGTTGGAATATATCAGACAAAAAAGGTTGGGAACCACTGATCGGAGGGACCAAAATGGTTTTCTTTCTTAAATTAGGATAATATGGTCTTTAATTGACAGTAATTGTAGCTATTTTTGGACTTTTACTGTTTAATTCCTGTTCAGCTGGCATCATTCAAGCTGTGTTTCAGTGGGTTTTGGCTGTGACCTGGTTCTTCTTAACAATGTATTTTGGGTGGAATGATTTATGAGACGTGTCTGCTGCCGCTCAGCTTTGTGTTTACTACTGAGTTCACTGACAAATACAGTACATGAAATCATCACTGGAGAAATGTAGTTTTCCTTTTTCATAACATCACTGAGTTATGTGGAAAGTTTTGTCTAATTGTGAAATATTCATTCACTTTTATTTTTTTTATTATTTACAAGAAAATAAAAGCCCTCAGTTTCAACTGTAAGGAATCCAATCCAATTTTCTTGTGGTAATTTGGTAAAAAATAAACCCGTATTTCAGATATAGCCATTTTTGAAAGGGGTCAAATTTGACCTGGAAGACAACAGGAGGGTTAAAATCATATGAAGTGATTAGACATTGGCGTGACTAGATGTTTAACAGCACTAATACAGTAAATTCCTTGATGTCCCTGAATGTCTATTTCACATTGTAACAGAAATTGTTGCTCAGCATATTTCAGTTGATAATAAATTATTGGCATGTTTTATGATGCGTTCCACTCCTGCGTTGCTATCAACATGCCTAGGTATTAGTGAGCTAAATGCTACTGTCAACGTGGTAACAAATCACACAATAACAATGCCTACATGCTGATGTCTGCCATGTTCACCATCTTAGTCTAGCGTACTGACAGGCTAACATTAGCTAATTAAACACAAGCACATAACACATCCTACCTCTCCTAATCAATTTATTTAGCAAATTAATAAAAAGACCAACACCAATAAAGGCCTTCATTGGCCTTCATTGTTTTAATTCCCGTGAAAAGGTAAAATTCAGAGAATCAACTGAGTTGTTACAATCAACACATCATCAAATTGTGCACCCTTGGTCAGGTGCCTTTGTTGTTGTTATTGACGCTATAAGTCTTTAGCGTCTCTCTTAACGCGCTTGGCCGGGACTATTGGCGTCCCTTTTTGTGATGTTTTTTTGTGATGTTTTTTTTTGTCTTTTACTGTGACTGTTATTGCCACTATTCATTTCAACACCAACCGGTCGTCAGACACCGCTTACCAAGAGCCTGGATCTGTCCCAGGTTTCTTCCTAAAAGGGAGTTTTTCCCTCACCACTGTGGCTTGCTCTGGAGGGAACTACTAGAACTGTTGGGTCCTTGTAAATGATAGAGTAGGTCTAGACCACAGTCTATCTGTAAAGTGTCTTGAGATAACGCTTGTTATGAATTGATACAATAAACACAAAAGGTGCCATGCAGGAGACAAACCCAGGTCTCCTGGGTGAAAGTCTCATGTTTGACCCTTCCATCACCCAAACTAACCTCCCTCCGCGGAATTTACCCCTTACATACTACTCGCTAAACCCTGTGTAACTGCTGCTCTCCCAGGTACAATCCACACACGCCCAAGGGTGTCTTTTTTTGTCCCGTTGGATGCTGTCCAAATGGCGGTATTTTACGAATTCAGAGTGAGAACGGGTTGTTAGAAATCATCCCGTGGGGAACATGAATGTCTGTACTACATTTTCATAACAGGTTTGATTGTTTTGGAGACATTTCCCTCAAAAACTAAAATTTTGGCCCTATTATGGCACAAGAGGAGAAGTCAGGGGTTTACTGAAGTTAAGTTAAGATACTGCATGTGGGGACCAAAAACAAACCTTTGTGTCGATTCAGTGCAGTATGGTAAGATAATGTACTCAACGCGTGATAACTTTCACATCCTGATGGCGCTAAGGGAGAGTCAGGGGATCGCCAAAGTCAGGATTCATCCTCAGGGGACTGTGAATATCTGTACAAAATGTCAAGGCGGTCCATCTGACTGTTGTTGAGATATATAATAGAATAGAATAGAATGCCTATATTGTAATTATACACAAGTGCAATGAGATTGAAGCAATCCCTTTACAGTGTCGACACGATATACAAAAATATAGGTAATGCTGAAAAGAGGGGGTTGACCTGGTGCACAGTCCTGAGACAATCTATGTACCTATACTGTATCTATCTCCTATATACAGAATATATATGACTCATAGGCATATATGTCTCAGTCTGGAGGGAGAGAAGTGGACCGACAGACTGATAATCTGACACATTGACTTTGCCATCCCTAGAATTAAGCCCCCTTCACCCATGCAGCCGACTTACTACTCAAAAAAAGTAGAATGCCGCTCCTCCTCTTGTGTTTATCTCCATCTCTTCTTTTGTCAATGATGTACTGTACATTTCTTAAAAATAGTCAACATTTACTGGTGGTTCAACTCACTTTGTTCTGACTGGGTGTGAAGAGCAGCACGACATCTGTGGGCTGTGTGTGGAGCTTTCACACTCTTACTGTACTTTTGTTTGAGCCTCACACCACTTTACTGCACTCCTCTTTTCCCTTACGAGGGAGTTTCGTGCACTGCATGCTCCAAAAACAGATGTAGGTGTTGAAAGGGGGATGCATGCTTGTATTCTTCTTCTTCTTCTCAACATCCCTGCTCCATGTTATATTCAAACATGTTTTCCTTTTTTGACACTGTCAGAAGCAAGATGCCAAAAAAAGCTAGCAGTATTGTATTAACATGCTAAATAAGTAGGTTTGAATTGAATGGCATACCTGTTGACAAGCAGCTGTAACCACTTTCACCTCACATTCAAAATGTAAAAAGTAAAGAGCTGTTGACAAAAGATCCTTGCATGTGTCCGCTCGCTGAGTGCTGCACACGGATGTTCAATGGGTTGAAGCCATAGAATATTGCCATAAGTTTAATTCAACCCTCGTGTTTTTTTGCATTGAAACATGCCCTTGATCAAGGAACCCTCACAGGGTGTGCTGTGTGGAGTCCATTAGCCATTGAGACGAGCAACACGTGTACAGAGATGGAGAGAGCAAGATTGTGGCTGAAAGGTTCAAGGCGAGTGCCAAGAAAATAAATCAAAACTTGGCTGATGAGATTGTCAGTTTGCAAACAGGATGTAGAGCCTATCAGGTAGAACAGCCTGGTCTTTCTAAAGAAGAGAAAGACGAGGACAAAGACAATTCCAGTGATGACTAATGGTATGATTGGAGATGGGGTACTTCAGGCCTGCAGTACCCCATCACTTTGAGGGAGGAGCATTCCTTTTTTTTTTTTTTTAGGTTTTCATCCATTTGCCACATATGTGAATCCTTTGCATCACTGCTGACTATTTTTCAAACCATGCACTGGCTTTTTAAAAATGTTTAATACATGTTCTTCCTTCAATGCATACTCTGGTTTCCATTCTTTTGTTTTACTGTATTACAAACAAATGACATGAAAAATGACATTGGTTTATTGAGTATAGCATAATTTTGATGTAAGACTGCACTTCAACTGCATTAACAATAATAAACCTTAAAGACATGGAAATTTCATTTTACGAGGTTTTTTAACATTAATATGGCCCCCCAGTGGCTAGAAATGGTGATAGGTGTAAACCGAGCCCTGGGTATCCTGCTCTGCCTTTGAGAAAATGAAAGCTCAGATGGGCCGATCTGGAATCTTGCTCCTTATGAGGTCATACATACTAAGGAAAGCTCATGGTGGGACTGGCTCTAGTGGCTGGAATTCTGGGAAAGAGACTTCAGCTATGGTATTAGGGGACCACTAAGGTCTATATAAAAGAGACTTCAGATACAGTATTAGGGGACCACTAAGGTCTATATAAAAGAGACTTCAGATACAGTATTAGGGGACCACTAAGGTCTATATAAAGAGACTTCAGATACAGTATTAGGGGACCACTAAGGTCTATATAAAGAGACTTCAGATACAGTATTAGGGGACCACTAAGGTCTATATAAAGAGACTTCAGATACTGTATTAGAGGACCACTAAGGCCTATATAAAAGAGACTTCAGATACAGTATTAGGGGACCACTAAGGCCGGTATAAAAGCCTCCAGAAAGCATCTTGTCATGGGACTTTTCACACATTTAATGTTCAAGGATTTTATATATTGAGTATGACAGTTCATGCTTGACCTCCAAAACAGTAGTTTGACAAAAAAAGAAATCATAACACACACGCTTGTTATTTTTTTGTCGGAGCTTTTAATCTAAAAAACACTAGAAAGTGGACCTTGAGTGAAGATTTGTTGTTTGTTTTAATCAAAAATGGTAGAAAGAGTCTGTTAATTGGTTTTCACACACTCAAATGAAATTAATTCCCTGGGATGGTACAAGAAGTACCTTAAAAAAATGTTCATTTTTTGGATATAGCAAATAATACAACGTAGGCTATACATACATCGGCCTGCCACTGGGTGGATAGCAATGCAAGCTGCAAACCAATTTCTAATTGTCTAACTTTCAAAGATTTAAGTTTTGGCGAACAAAAATCCTAAATGTTGTGGCTTTAAGGTTGTAACACTCATCAAATTGCTGGCATATACCTTTACAAGCTATTTGTGTTATTTTCAACACTACCAGACCATCATCAGTCTCAATTCTTAAATTCCAACTTCCCTTCCCTGTTCGTGGCTCTCTGCCCCAAGCTCATTGGTTTATACTGAAGACCTCAATCTTTGAAAACAGATTTTATGTAAGTGGTTTCCTAAAAACAGCTGGGCACTATGGTTTTCACCAAATGCCAATAAAACCGATTAAATAGTGCATTTGTCGGGAAAATCTCGCATTCGCAATTCTCGCAAGTCTGGCGATGTCGGACTAGGTCTCTTTGGGATTGACTCAAAATAAACAGCAGTGCTGATGTTTATGGTCATGAAGGAACATGTCACAGTTAGTGTAGCTCATGGGTGTGTCTGACAGACAGACAGGAAGACAGGCAGACGGACAAGCAAGCTTCTCAGATTTGTGTTGTGTTTAGTCAACAATGGATCTCTATGACACCGAGAAATAGGATTTCAAGGGTTGAATGCACAGAAAATTGTTGGTAGAATAAATACATTTTGGGTTTTGGTCTCTAAAAGACAAACTAGTTTACAAACCAGTCTTCATCTGCATAAAGGACTATTCTTTTGTTCGATTTAACGCAAGCTATAGCCTGCTTTACCAACTGTTCTATGATGTTCAATTTGACATTCCTGGAAGCATTATCAAACTGAGTGAGTTACATGATATGGATTTTTTCATATTTCTTGTTTTCATTGCTCGCTCCTTGCATTAGGCTATCTTATATTAAAGTTCTTTATCAGTTTTTTTTTAATTGACTTGACATCAGTTTGAATGTCTCGTATCTTTCTGATGTTGAATATTATAACAGGTATGAAGGTTTTGTAATGCTGATTAGAAAGCGGATGCAGGTCTAATTTATCATATTCAGTTAGCAGCGCTCCTGTTCTTATTCAGGTTCCAAATGGACAGGTCGTCATTTGGCCTGCAGCAGGCTGTCAGTGGGACGGAGGCCCGTGTGGGGTTGAATATGTCAGTGTGTGAGCGTCCATCCTGCCTTCAGCATCACTCCTTTTCACTGCAGCCATAATTACCACTGTCTGAGGGTAACCAACAGTGGCGGATCTCATTATGCCATGATATGGGTCTCGTCTGCACATACAGGCACACATGCGCTGCTTATTTACATATGAATGTACCCAGTTTTGCGCACACCCACAAGCAGACGCACACACATACACTTCTCTACCCACCCCCCACACATGCAGCATTTGCATTTAAAAGCGTTAATGTGCAACACACATGTTACATTGTACACACACACAGCAGCATTATTCATACGTGCACCTCACACATATGGGCTACTCATAAATTTAGACACTTCCGTCAGAAGGCCCTCGCCAGCCGACAGGGATGTGAACCCAATATAGCATCCCAGAGATAAGCCAGTGACTCTGGAAGCAGAACTAATATTATTTGCACGGTGTCGAACGTTTATCTGGCGCCGCCTGCAAAGTGATGGTTCGGTGTCACTTTTGTTTAATAATGATGTGCCAATAGTAATATGCCTGCTGGCTGGAAACCTATTACAGTTCAAAAGATTATCCAAATACAATCTAATTTGGAATATTGCATTTTGACAGGCTGTGACTGGAGGAGGTGGGCTGGTAATACGATACTTTCTTTCCTTTTTAAAAATTCCAATTAACATTTTTAATGCTCAACAAACCAGTGGCGACTGCAAATACGCGAGGTGTTTGACTGTGCCAAATCTCCTAATGGGTTTCACACAAAGCAGTGGAAAAAAAAAAAAAAAAAACTTTTGGACAATGCAAACTTTTGATTAGGTGAGTGCCGTGTTTGGACTCTCCTCTCTGTTGACTTTAAATTGACATTGTGAAAAAGAGAGAATCTTTACTGTAGGAGAGGAAACACTGTCAAGCTGTTAGAAACACGAAAATACCTATTTTACATTCATCATTCTTATCGGAGATGACAGAGTTGCCTTCCATTGTCACACTAAGTGAAGCCTTCTTACATTCTTACTTTAATATCACATATTTACATTCACAGCCTGTAAATTAGTATTACGCAAATGCTACTTATTGAAATACACTATTAGGTTATTAAAAGTATGAATATGAGTTCCCCCAGCCTGCCTATGGCCCCCCAGTGGCTATAATGGTGACAGGTGTAAACCTGCTCTGCCTTTGAGAAAATGAAAGCCCAGATGGGCCAATCTGGAATCGTGCTCCTTATGAGGTCATAAGGGGCA
>NC_045746.1:12039532-12049846 GCF_008692095.1 Etheostoma spectabile
CCCTTTCTCTGCTTCGCCCGCCCAGAGAATTTGGCCCACCCATGAGAAAGAGACTTCATGGCTTTCAAACGAGCAAAGTTGAAGTTGGTCAAGGCCACACCCCCAGCCTCCACCTTGCACCCCCCCCCCTTTCCTCCTCAATAGCTACAGACTCAGAAATGGCACATCCTAAGGAAAGGTCATTGTGGGACTGGCTCTAGTGGCTGTAGTTCTGATCAAGATGAATTTTGGGGAAAGAGACTTCAGATCAGTATTAGGGGACCACAAGGTCTATATAAAAGATACTTCAGATACAGTATTAGGGGACCACTAAGGTCTATATAAAAAGAACTTCAGATACAGTATTAGGGGACCCCTAAGGCCTATATAAAAGAAACTTCAGATACAGTATTAGGGACACTAAGGTCTATATAAAAGAGACTTCAGATACAGTATTAGGGGACCACTAAGGTCTATATAAAGATACTCAGATTCAGATTAGGGGACCATAGGTCTATAAAAGAGACTTCAGATACAGTATTAGGGGACCATAAGGTCTATATAAAAGAACTTCAGATACAGTATTAGGGACCACTAGGTGTATATAAAAGAGACTTCAGATATGGTTAGGGGACCACTATGGTCTATATAAAAGAGACTTCAGATACAGTATTAGGGGACCACTAAGGTCTATTAAAAGAGACTCAGATACAGTATTAGGGGACCACTATGGTCTATTTAAGAGACTTCAGATACAGTATAGGGACCACAGGTCTATAAAAGAGACCTCAGATACAGTATTAGGGGACCTCTAAGGTTCTATATAAAAGAGATTAAGATACAGTATTAGAGGACCACTAAGGTCTATATAAAAGAGACTTCAGATACAGTATTAGGGGGGACCACTAAGGTCTATATAAAAGGACTTCAGATACAGTATTAGGGACAATAAGGCCTATATAAAAGAGACTTCAGATACAGTATTAGGACCACTAAGGCCTATATAAAAGAGACTTCAGATACGGATTAGGGGACCACAAGGTCTATATAAAAGAGACTTCAGATACGTATTAGGGGACCACTAAGGCCGATACAAAAGAGACTTCAGATACAGATTAGGGGACCACTAAGGTCTATGTAAAAGAGACTTCAGATACAGTATAGGGGACCTCTAAGGTCTATATAAAGGACTTCAGATACAGTATTAGGGGACCACTAAAGTCTATTAAAAGAGATTCAGACACAGTATAGGGGACCACTATAGGTCATTTAAAGAGACTTCAGGTACGTATTAGGGGACCACTAAGGTCTATATAAAGAGATTCAGATACAGTATTAGGGGACCACTATGGTCTATTTAAAGAGACTTCAGATACAGTATTAGGGGACAACTAAGTACCATAAAAGAGACTTCAGATACAGTATTAGGGGACCTCTAAGGTCTATATAAAAGAGACTTCAGATACAGTATTAGAGGACCACTAAGGTCTACATAAAAGAGACTTCAGATACAGTATTAGGGGACCACTAAGGTATATAAAAGAGACTTAGATACAGTATAGGGGACCATAGGTCTATATAAAAGAGACTTCAGATACAGTATTAGGGAACCACTAGGTCTATATAAAAGAGACTTCAAACAGTATTAGGGGACCACTAAGGTCTATATAAAAGAGACTTCAGATACAGTATTAGGGGACACTAAGGTCTATATAAAGAGACTTCAGATACAGTATTAGGGAACCACTAAGGTCTATATAAAAGAGACTTCAGATACAGTATTAGGGGACCACTAAGTCTATGTAAAAGAGACTTCAGATACAGTATTAGGGGACCACTAAGGCCATAAAAAGAGACTTCAGTAAGTATTAGGGACACTAAGGTCTATGTAAAAGAGACTTCAGTACGAGTATTAGGGAACACTAAGGTCTATATAAAAGAGACTTCAGATACAGTATTAGGGAACCACAAGGTCTCTATAAAAGAGACTTCAGATACAGTATTAGGGGACAAAGGCTAGTAAAAGAGACTTCAGATACAGTATAGGGGACCACTAAGGCCTATACAAAAGAGGACTTCAGATACAGTATTAGGGGAACCAAGGGCTATATAAAAGATATTCAGAACAGTATTAGGGACCCCTAAGGTCTATATAAAAGAACTTCAGATACAGTATTAGGGGACCACTAAGGCTATATAAAGAGATTCAGAACAGTAAGGGGACACTAAGGTTATATAAAAGAGACTTCAGATACAGATAGGGACCACTAAGGCCTATATAAAAGAGACTTCAGATACAGTTTATGGGACCACTAAGGCCTATATAAAAGAGACTTCAGATACAGTATTACACTGTTAGACTTTTATTGTTGTATTTTGCGGTAAATTACTGCACGGGTTGCCAGTAAGTTACTGTAACCCGGCAATTACAGTATCATAACTGTACTTGTTTTTTACAGTATAAAAACCCTTACAGTAACTTACTGGCAACACGTTGCCAGTAAGTTACTGTAACTACCCGATTACAGTATATAACCGTAGATGTTTTTACAGTATAATACCCTTATGTAACTTAGTTTTACAGTCAGTATTAGATACCTTACGTGACTTAGTTTTACAGTATAATACCCTTACTGTAACTTAGTTTTACAGTATAATACCCTTACGACCTAGTTTTACGTAGTAAAAAATACCTTACTGTACCTAGTTTTACAGATATATACCCTACTGTACCTTAGTTTTACAGTAGAAAAAGTACCCTTACTGTAACTTAATTTTACTGTATAATACCCTTACAGTAATCATATTATAATATCAATTTGCTAAATAATATGTAATTGTTTGCTGTATTATAGTTTTATTGTAATTGTGGTTCACAATGTATTACACTATTTGGCATTGGCTGTACAAACAATTTTAATATTTCCTAAATTCTATTGAATTTAATAAATTCCAAATAATTGACTTTAGCCCATGTACAAAGTAATACATTTTATTTTCAGGTAAAAACATCAGGAACAAGATATTTTTTAACTTGAAAGTGCAAAAGAACAGAAAATTGACATACAAGTGATACTAAAACAATGTCTAAACATACGCCAAACACTGGGCAGCATTCAGAGGTGAATACATGTCTGAACAATGTAGTTACCATTTGAATTGACTCTCAAAACGAATTGAACATTTTAAATCCCGCAGAAAACTAAATAACCTGTATTTGCAAATGTATACAAAATGTGGTGTGGTTGTTACCACAAAGCTGAAGTTGTTGGGCTTTGGAAGGAGGAACAGTCTGCTTAGAAGGATCTGTGAAGGCCGGACCCATGGTACTCTTGCTTGCTGATCCATACTTCTGGAAGGCAGACAGAGAGGCCAAGATGGAGCCTCCAATCCAGAGATGCTCTGGTGGGGGGGTCCATACTCGACTGTATGAGAAGCAGAGAAATGATCATGAGTTTCTCTCATCTAAACTGTTAACAGACTTACAACTTGTGCAAAAACAGAATATGACAGTATACAAAATAAGTCACCAGTAGTGAAGTCCACAGATAATTCAAAGGTTCTTTCTACTTTCTTTTGCTGTCTGTCGATGGGTTTGGTGATGATGATTTTGGAGCCGTTTCACAAAACTGATCTAACTAAGGATCTTCCTCTTTAAGTAAAAGGCCAATCTCTGTTAGGATCCTTTCCAAAGGGTGTCAGAAACTTAAAATAATATTTTGACACCATCAGTGGCAAAAACAGAACTTTTAGTAGACAAAATTGACGATGCACATTAACCCTATATGATTACATTAGAGCCCGGTTTGAAAGCTGCAGGTCACAGTGTTCTCGCTCAGTACTGGACCAACTTCAAAGATTGTTATTCTTATCAGTCACTTATATAAAAAAAAACTAGGAAAACTTTAACTAAAATTAAAACAACACTTAGTAGCTTCTGCTGCATAATTGTGACCTCTACTTACACAAGTGGTAAATACAAGATGATTTAGTTGTGTCAATGTTGGAGCAGGAAGGGTACGTAGCTGCACTACTTCATTGTACTGTGTAATCATTTTTCTGATGTTAACTATTTTACATCACACAAGAAAATGCTTACCTAGTTTGATGTCATGCTTGTCACTTTTCTTTTGACGACTCTTCCCGTCTTGCGGCTTGTACCCACTGTAGCAGTGCACTTGGTGCCCTCATCTGGGTTGATCCTTAAGAAGAATCTTAAAAGAAAAACAGGTTAGGTTTTCATAATAAGAGCAGTCATCTTTATAATACAGCCCTTTATTCACACACACACACACACACACACACACACACACACACACACACACCACACACACACACACACACACACACACACACACACACACACACACACACACCCACACACACAACACACACCACGTATGTGTTTGTGGTTCCTGGTTTGAAGGAAGTGTGACATTGCTCATTTCCACAAGAAAACTATAGTTTGCCTGACTGAGTTTTTTCACATGTTACAGAATATTCCTAATTCTTGAGTACACAGGTTGCAAAACGATAATGTACATACTTTTGGTTTATGATGATAGATTGTTGAAAGGGATCACATGTCCTGTGGGTCATGGGGTCAGACCTTCTTCCAGCTTTCTTCTTCCCCGTCTCTCTCAGTTGTTCAGTTACTGGTTGTTTTCTCATTGAAATGATGAAATTTATATTTTAAAGTGCATGCATGGGGTATGCATGGGGTGCAACACATTACAACAAGATAAAAAAAATGCATGCATTAGTAGGGTGGACCAGTATAATGTAGGTAACTTTTATAGTTTAGAATAACACAGAATGGATGTGATGTATTTAAAGTTAATCACTATGCCATTATAAAGAGTCCTTACATAATTTTTTAAAATCTGTCAATTAAGTTCAAGGGGCTAGGAAAATACATACTTCTTTTCCACCATAAACCATGGAGCTATAGACTCAACTCCTAAACACATATTCGTTGAGTCACACACTCTTTAGCTTAGGTCTCATACACTAAAAAGGGATGAATCAAGAGATGTCACATTACACAAAGCAATAATATACTGCAAAGTAAGGCACTGAGGCAACTCTTTGCTGGACATCAAGAGGGTTTTAAGTGGCCAAACCCTGAAGTAAGGCAAAAAACTGCTCTCCATAAATGCTGGAGGCACTGAATTTTCACCAAAAATAGAGTTGTGGTTAACACGAATTAAATTTAAAAACTACAAAGACTTTTTTCCCCTTTCCATTCCAACATTAACGTTACCAAAGACGTTTTTATCACTCCGACATATAGAATGGGTTTTTTTTAAAGAAATAGCCTAATGTTAACATTAGATACATAAAAATGATGGGCAATTGTAAAGGTAACAGTTTAATGTCAACTTTACCTCACTAATTAACCACGTAGCCTAAACTGGCCTATAATATAGCTGAAATAAGTTTTGCTTAATCATTCTAAAACACTGAAACCCACCAACAGAATTGGGAACATAACGTTAGCATTAACTGAGGTAATGTAGCCAAATGCGCAACAGCTAGCTCAAAAGCTAGCAGCAACCGACCTTAACTTCCAGAATATGGGTTACATTGTATTTCAGGCAATGGTCTGACAAGTAAAAAAGATGTCCTGACACACAGCGCATGTAGAACGAGTTGTGTTAGCTTTACTGAACGTCGTAATATGCTAGCTAATCCTCCCCCCGGGAAATGTTAGGTTGGAGCGAGACTTTCCTGTGGGGGGGGGGAAGCTGGTAAAGCTTGCTCTAGCCAGCATGAACAGGTTAACCTAACGTCGCCGCTTGCAAAGGTTTATCACAGATTTTAATGTCACAGAATTTGCAAAAAATTGATCTACCTTATCGCTTCTCCAGCTCTCTTGAGTAGTGTTGGTGACCGGACTCTCTGCTGCGCAACGGACCAAACCGGTCCTCCTTTGATGTCTCGAGCCGCTACTTCCTCAACACCTTTGAGAAGTATCTACCGCTATTCTTTTGAAGTGCGAGGTCAGAGGTCAAATATGGCGGCCAAGGATTATATCCGTAATCCCATGTTGTTTGTCTCTACAACTCCAATAAGTAATTACATTGCTGAAAAGCATATCACATTTTTAAATTACCTTCATGCTAAAGTAGAATACATTAATGTAAAATATTTATATAAAATGAAATAATTTAATTTTATAGAGTATTTATTTTCCATTTCATTTTATGCTTCGATAACATGAACTAACAATTTTATTTAAGTCTGTCTATTCAACTACAGTAGCACTACTGCTGTTGTTTACAGCAGACTACGCAAATTCAAAAAATAGTAATTACTGTAAAGTAATGTTACTACAAATGCAATGCATATTACAGAATGAACTGGAAAGAAAATATGGTATTTTACTGGACATTTGTGGTAGGGAACGTAGAAACTAAGTAAAGTCTAACGACTACCGCAAATCAAAATAACAGTAACTCAATGTAAATGAAATGTTAATACCCCTAATGCAATGTTATACAGAATTAACCAGAAAAGAAAATTATGGTATTTACTGGGCATTTTGTGTAAGTAACTGTAGAAATTACAGCTAAGTCTAACAGTGTAGGGGACCACTAAGGTCTATATAAAAGAGACTTCAGATTCAGTATTAGGGGACCACTAAGGCCTATACAAAAGAGACTTCAGATACAGTATTAGGGACACTAAGGTTATGTAAAAGAGACTCAGATACAGTAATAGGGGACCTCTAGGGCTATAAAAGAGACTTCAGATACACAGTATAGGGGAACACTAAGGTCTATATAAAGAGATTTCAGACACAGTATTAGGGGACACTATGTCTATTTAAGAGACTTCAGATACAGTATTAGGGGACCACTAAGGTCTATATAAAGAGACTTCAGATACAGGATTAGGGGACCACTATGGTCTATTTAAAGAGACTTCAGATACAGTATTAGGGGACAACTAAGGTCTACATAAAGAGACTTCAGATACAGTATTAGGGGAACTCTAAGGTCTATATAAAAGAGACTCAGATACAGTATAGAGGACCATAAGGTCTACATAAAAGAGACTTCAGATACAGTATTAGGGGACCACTAAGGTCTATATAAAAGAGACTTCAGATACAGTATTAGGGACACTAAGGTCTATATAAAAGAGACTTCAGATACGTATTGGGAACCACTAAGGTCTATATAAAGAGACTTCGATACAGTATTAGGGGACCACTAAGGTCGATATATAAAGAGACTCAGATACAGTATAGGGGTGACCACTAAGGTCTATATAAAAGAGAGTACTCAGATACAGTATTTAGGGAACACTAAGGTCTATATAAAGAGACTTCAGATACAGTATTAGGGGACCACTAAGGCTATAGTAAAAGAGACTTCAGATACAGTATTAGGGGACCACTAAGGCCTATACAAAAGAGACTTCAGATACAGTATTAGGGGACAGCCACTAAGGTCTATGTAAAAGAGACTTCAGATACAGTATTAGGGAACCACTAAGGTCTAAGGTATAAAAGCATCCAAAAAGCAGCATATCATGGGACCTTTAATCAAAAGGAGCGAATTTAACATTTACTAAAGATCTCTTGTTATTCCACAACACCTTCTGTCTTTCATCCAAAATGCTACTTATTACTACAATATCACTTCATTAACATCCATCTTTGCATACCTGCAGCCTTGAATATAACTGCCTTATTATCACCTTCCTCTCATAAATAATTAACCAAGATAGATCAACACAGTACAGGAAATTGTTGGAAAAGGGAAGACTTTTGCTATTAAAATGAAGTTATTAAGACAGACATTAAAGTCCACCAGATCATCCGACATTGTTATAGATCATCAATATCTAATGTTTAATGTATTCCTGGAGTTATTTTGTGATGAAGTGTTTTAATATACTTTTTTTTCCCGTACTTTCCTCTCAACTTCCCCTCCACTCAGTTATTTCCTGCTTTTCGTGAATTTTGACAAGCCCCAGCGAAGCAGTGAGTTGTTGCTTCAATCATAGGGAGTGTATGTTTTACAATCTTGAGCTTTGAATATTTAATTTTCAGTACTGTTGACTTTCCGTGTTGAGCTTTGAATATTTCATTTTCAGTACCGTTGACTTTCTGTGTTTCTTGTTGCGTCATGTATCTGTGTAAGATGTCTTATAAAATAAAAGTGCAACACCTGGTAGAAACGCAAAGATGAAAGATTGTTCCCAGGTGTGTTGTTGACAGGCAATTCCATTTGTATGAAAAATAAGTAAGGGATTACAGTGTTGGGCAAGTTACTTTTAAAAACTAATTAGTCACAGTTACTAGTTACTTCTTCCAAAAAGTAACTAAATTAGACACTCAGTTACAAATCATAAAAGTAACTAGTTACTTAAGAAAGTAACTAAGTACGTTTTTAAATGCTCAAATATGACCCCCCTTGTTGGAACATAGAATACATGTGCATGTTCAATTATTTATGATAAATCTGAATATTATAATGAAATGGACACTTAATACAGTACATTATTTACAGAAACAATGTACACACATCTAAACTATTTTAATGTTGCTATGAGACAAAGTGAGACTAGCCTCCAATCAGATGCCATGTACGTAGATGTTATGTCTAGTGGATCCATACAAATAACAACAGAGATGTTTTGGAACTTTTGATATTTATTGCTCCTCAACGGGCCACAACTGGGCAAAATTAAATAATGCTTGTCAAGCACTATAGCAAAAAGAAATAACAAATATATACACTCTTTGCAGTGCAAATAACGGAAGTGGCCTGATGTTTATACTTTTGCGCTGGTGTGTGCGTCGAGCCGGCACGTGTGTGTGATGATGTCATAACGCCTTACCTGTCTCTCCTTGACTGACTCTCTTGTGTTGTACGTTTTGTGTGTGTGACTGCGTGCTTTCAAACACCCGGCCAACCCTACCTCTGATTGGCTTACCATTAAATTTTACTCAACCTCAGCCAATCGTCAGCATTTATGCGCTTGTCTCGTGCACGGCCCACTAACCCAGGAAGAACCCGTGTGCTCCCCCTGGTGCTCACCCCGTGTGCGCCCCCCCGTGTGTGCGACCCCCATGTGCGCCCCCTGTGTGCTCCCCCCCCCCGTGTGCGACCCCCCAGTGCGCCCCTGTGTGACCCCCCCCCCGTGTGCGACCCCCATGTGTGCGCTCATCTGTTGACATTCTAAATGCCTTCCTACAGTTGCTTAAAAAAAGCGTGCTTTCCACACAAAGAAACGTACTTTTGTCATTAATATGAGAAAAAAAATCAGATTTTAACTTAATATTTTAGTGTTTGTCGGGCTCGGGTTGGGCTCGGACAGAAAAATGCTGCCCAATCAGCTCTATTGTCCATGCATGCAGCCTGGAAACGCATTATGGTAATGTCGTTGCAACGTTCAAGAGACCTGGCACCAAGTTGCCGGCTCCTCATTTGCATAAAGTTGAGGTCCAGGCTCCTTTATGCAACTTTATGCAACATCTTAGTTTAGCGTTTTAGCATGCTAACAAAATGCCAAACACAAAGTACAGCTGAAGCTTATGGAAATCTCAAAACCAAAGTATTGGACCCATTCAAATTTTGACCTGATGATGGCGCTAAATGAAAACGTTCCGGGATTACCAAAGTTATTAAAATTCATCCTGACGGGAACATGGATGTGTGTACCAAATGTAATAGCAATCCATCCAATAATTATAAATGTCAACTGATACTGCCATTCCCAGAGAAATGCCACTAGGCATGAGACAAAAGTTAATTTAACATTTTAAACATTTCACAAAACAGTCTTGTTATTTTTTTCAAAAAACAACTTAATTGCCTTACTTAATGTAGCAGCATCAGTTTAAAAATAACAACAATGGTGATTAGAGTTTGCCCTAACCCACTCCAGTGCAACAGCACGTACTGTAGGTTGATAACTAATCAACTTACTTCACACTGAATAAAGTTCATGTTTGCTTCATTAGCATTGGTTTCTTAATGTTAATGTACTTTATGAAGTTTAATAATCAAGTCATTTTAGAGTTTACAGTTTCCAATTAATTGTGTGCACTCTTCATTGGAAGATATACCAGCTATAAATATCTCTTTTTTTTTCCATTTGGCTGATGAAAAAGGGAGCCCACCAGATCTTGATTCATCTTCAGAAACTCTGACATCAACTAAGCAAAGGTTGATTGGTTGTGGGATGTAGAGAACTTCATCTTGATTGCATGGGGAATACATCGTTTTATTTATTTTTTATTTATTTATTTGAGTAATTCAGGACAATGCACATTGATGAACCTGCACAACAGTACACGTAAATGTGCCAGATTAATTT
>NC_045746.1:12049859-12052211 GCF_008692095.1 Etheostoma spectabile
CTGCAGTCCAATAGGCAGGTTGGAGTTACAGTAAAAAAGACATAGGATAGTAGCATTTGGTATACAAACACAAGAAGAAACAAAAAGAAAAGAAGAAAAAAGAGAAAGAAAAAAACAGGAAAATTCATTAGTAAAAAAAAAAAAAATTAAAACACAAGTTAGCGGTGATTACATGTTTGGTTAGCTCTAAGCCACAGCTTCACCTGGCTCTTAAAGGAGGCCAAAGTGGGACGCTCCCTTATAGTTGGAGGAAGTGTGCTCCATAATGCACTGCCTTTAATAGAGAGTGCATTATGACTGAATGAGGTTTTTCTAAAAGGAACCTCACACTCCCCGTTTACAACAGCTCTTGTGACTCGAGTGTGTCTAAATTTAATAAACTCCAGCAATGGAGGTGGCGTCAGGCCATGAAGTACTTTACAAATGAAGCACAATGAAGAAAATGTACAATAACTATCAAAACTCAGTCGGTTATATTTCTCTAAGATATTGCAATGATGATAAGAGAAAGGTTTTTTATCCAGAGTCTTAAGCGCCTTCTTGTACAGAAGCTCAACTGGTTTTAGGGTAGTAGTACCAGACATAGACCAGCTGGTTTTAGGGTAGTAGTACCAGACATAGACCAGCTGGTTTTAGGGTAGTAGTACCAGACGTAGACCAGCTGGTTTTAGGGTAGTAGTACCAGACATAGACCAGCTGGTTTTAGGGTAGTAGTACCAGACATAGACCTGCTGGTTTTAGGGTAGTAGTACCAGACATAGACCAGCTGGTTTTAGGGTAGTAGTACCAGACATAGACCAGCTGGTTTTAGGGTGGTACTACATGATGCAATAGTTCACAGGGCTGAGACAGCCTCTAATGGTACATGTTGTAGTGGAATGCTGGAGCGCCTAACTGGAAGCACCCCCACAGTAAAATGATACTGCATGCAAACACGAGTTTCTCCATATTGCTATTCGTTCCATCTACCTCTTGCACCTCAACAGGCTGCAGTTGAGTATTTTCGTGCTGATGGACTGTATCATAATGCCGGTAAGAACGTGGCCGTTGCAAATGCTCAGATTGAGTTGGGCTTGCGGAGGTAAATGACATCTCTTCACGTCGTGATGTGTGAGACATCGGCGTGGTCAACCATAACCATTTCTCGAATTCGGATGAGTTCATTGGCAATGCGCTCGCCTGCTGTTGCTTCACGTGTAATGGAGCTGTACGCACGTTTAGCTGTCTTAGAAGAAAATGCTAATTTCAGCCTGAAGGCATGTAATGACTAATGAGCAGGATAGTGAAACTGCTATCCCTGCCTCTCCTCTCTCATGGCGTTTCTTTCTCCGGCAAATGACTCATATTCCCTGTCCAGCTCTTCACATCTGTATGGAATTGGCTTTTTTAAACACCTTCATTCAATTTATCAAAACATTTCTTTTTTCCAAACATTATGGACCATGATTTTATTTTCACCCTTGTGCCACTTTTCATTTCATTTATATGTACGTGTGCATCTGCAATGATTTTGATGTATTTTTTTTTGTATTTTGAATCCTACTTTTTACTGAATCCTCTCTTGTACAGTGTTTTGAGACCATGTCTTAAGGTGATATTGCACTTAAAATGAAATGAAATTGAATTAAATTGCATCAATTGCAGATGGTGTTACTCCTTGGCTGCTTCTCAAATGAATCCAGGTTGCACACGGTTTTGGAGGAAAGTACATAAAATTCCCCCAGGAGCTACACACACATGAGCCGATACAGATCACTGGGATGTCAGAGACGCGTAAATGCACAAGGAAAAAGATGTCATTGTGAGTGTGGTAATAAGAAACCAGCAGAGGGGGAGGATGCGGGAGGGTGCAGATAGCAGGGGGAGTAACAGCAGCAGCAGCTGGAATGATAGTCAGGGGATAAACACCAGCCCAGCCACTGATTTCAAGAATCCGCCTGATTTAACGTTGTCTTCCGTATGTGTGGCACGGCAACAGGGAAGTCCCAAAATAAAATGGAATGTAGGATTTCTGCAGGCATGTGCAGAGGAATGAGCATGGGGAGTTGTGATTGGTTGATAATGAAAACAAACAAGGGTCTAAGCAAAAAAAAAAAATTTTTTATAAGTATACTGTATATAAATATTATACGTATATAATAAAAAATAAAATAATATATATAGTATATATACATAAATGCCTCTTGTGAATGTATCTTAATTACTATGCAAAATATACAGTATATAGACATATTTATATTTAAGACAGTGAACATGGGGAACATACTTGCTAATCATCAGCATGCTAGTATTTTCACACTCTACTCACGCAAACTCGGGGAAGGGAAGTTTGGGGTCCCCTACTGGAACTGC
>NC_045746.1:12052221-12054778 GCF_008692095.1 Etheostoma spectabile
CCCCGCGACCCGATACCGGATAAGTGGATGAAGATGGAGGGATGGATGAATGGATGGATGCTCGCACAAATTATGAACGCCATGACGGGCGGTGAAAGAGCTATGCTGTAAAAGGACGCCAAACGCTTAACAGGCTAGCTGCTAGGAGTAGTACAAGCAAGCAAAGCTGGCCAAATGGTCTGTCTCTCCTCCTTTTCCATGTATTCCTCCCCTTTATATTGTCCAATTAAAATCAACTGAAATAGTTTGTGGCGTCAAGATGTCATTGTTTACTGCTGCAGTGACACCATAAATGTATCTTAATTACTATGCTAGGTATGCTATGTGTCTAACTGATCAAATCTTAACATAGGCTACAGCGAATATAATCACACAGAAGCAGATGGCTAGATGTTACAATGATGTGTGGTTACTACTGATCATACACACATTTACTGCATGGATTAACGTATGAGAGACAATTAATTACTGCACTTCCCAGAGCCTGGATGCATTCAGGCATCAAGAAGATAGAAAAACCATGTAACCATGTCCTTTAAAAACATAGGCTAGGTAAAGAATAGATGTTAATACAAAATAAACCCTAGGTTGATGTCTTAATTTGCCATTATATCCATTAGCGTAGCATCCTGTACCAGTAACCCAGCCAAGGGGTATACACCGATACCCTGTTATACTGATACCCCGTTTACCACATAGTGATACAGATTGTGTGGACTGAAGTCAGGCAAACTCTGCGATTTAAAGGGGAACTATGCAGTTTTTTTGTGCTTAATTTACCTTGACTGAACAGCTTTGGAGTCATTGGAATGGTTATATGACTTTTATTCGAGTTGAATGGGTGCTCGCTCGCTCCCCCCCCCAGTGCCTGCGAGTGGAAAAACCACCCTTGCAACTCAGCCTCAGGAAGTATGGCATGATATCAGGTCTCGCGATGGAACCGTTTACTTCACGGCACTGCACAAATATGTCCATTTAGGAGCCAGCTAACAAGGTAGCCGTGGAGTTTTTCACAGTATCGTCATGGCTGAGCCGGCAAAAAAAAAGCAGAAAGCTAAGAAAGCATTGAAGAAAGAAAGAGGAAACAGAAGACTGACTGTTATAAGATATATTCGATGAACTATATTCAACTGCTTGGCTGTGTAGCCATATATGGGTGATTGCCACACTCTGTTCTCATAAAAGCTTATGCAAGCATTTCACAAAATGTTCTTTTTGTTGAAACATGTATCTCACGTTCTCTTATTGAAACATGTATCTCACTAACCAAGGACGGAGGCCCAACCACACCACTCACACACACACACACACACACACACTATGTTGTTTGTATCAACCTATAACCCAACCACATGATGATTACACACTCACACACTATTATTGTTTGTATCAACCTATAAATAAAGGAACAAGGGACTGCCTCGGCGCAACTCTCTCTTGGGTGTTCAGCCCAGCAGGTTGCCCTTCATCTCTTGAGCCATCTTAAAAGTGAAGAGAGAAATCTCTTCACACTGACCAAGGGAGGCGTCAGACACAAGTAAACATAGGCGCTGTTGGGGGGGGGGGGAGCTCTATAGAGAAACCTGCGAGCAAAAAGTGAAAAAAATTAAAAGAAATATGGAAAAAAGAAAGAAATATGGACTGAATATAATTATTTTTTAGTTGACTGCCAACAGTGTCATTTTTGTCCAAATCCCCCCCCCCCCACACACACACACACACACACACTCTGAGAAACATTCCAGCTTCCTATCTGTTTTCCACAGCAGATGAGATGTTACAGTGTCCTATCAGTGCGGCCGACTCCCAGGCACCCAGCGATACAGCACCCACACACCGGGATGGATGGGTCTGCCAATCAGCTGAGCAGACCGCGGCCCAATCCTGGGCTCTGTGGTCCTCTCCCACAACAGTGTGACTCACACACCGAGCTTCGCAGTCAGCGGAGTGTATCAGCCTCCCCTCTTCACAGGAAACGCTGCCACCGGTCAAACTTTTCCATCTCATTAGCACATACAGTTGCCAACAAACCCGTCAATCAGCCGTGCAAACGTGCGCCGTGTGACAGAAAATAGTTCCTTTGATGACACTGACGCTATGTGTGTTAATGATTTTGCCACAGGAAGAAAGAAAGAAACAGAAGGGGAAAAAAAGAAACTTCAAGCATCATGCAGACAAAGACACTCAGCATTTCTTACAACTATTTTAGCTAATTAAGACCATCGGCTCCACAAAACTCTCTGTATTTGTCAGCATGGCTATGTTTGGTGTCTTGATTAAAGATAATTGGGATCACTGATGGCTTATATCATTTGGATGGTTTTGGCCAGTAAACAAGTGCTGCAAAACAAATCTAATTCTGAGGACAAGTTGTGACCTAGAGTGTGTGTGTTTGTATGCTCTGTCTCCATTAGGTGTCCCTCCTGTTGGTGTGTGACTTGGGAGATGAGATGAGTCACACTCACAGCTGTGACTCATCCTCCTAAAGTAACACGATGTAGCCTACCCATTGACACAGAAATACAGCTCAGAGACAGACAGACACACACACACACAC
>NC_045746.1:12054788-12055350 GCF_008692095.1 Etheostoma spectabile
ACACACACACACACAGTCCTGCACGCTGTACCCACGGCACCCACCTCACATGCCAGATCCACACTAAAAACTCCTGGGTTAAAAAGGGACAGACTAATTTCTGGGTTATGTCAACCCAGGAAATTGGGTTATTCTTTTTTAGCCAACTTCTGGGTTCTTGACCCAAATGTTGGGTTAAAGTAACCCAAATTTTAAGCTAAAATAACCCAAATGTTGGGTTAAAACAACCCACTATTGTAGTTAATATAACCCAACTTCTGGACTAAATACCTGACCCAAATAATTGGTTAAAATAACACAATCCCTATCCAGGATTTGATATTTGTTCCCTATTTAACCCAGGAGTTGGGAGAAAAATAACTTGGGTTGCCATGCCAGCATGCCTTATTTCAGAAAATAAAACTTGTTTTACATTATATTACAAACTCACTTCCACATTTGTATTGCAATAAATTACATTAAAATCCATATAATACAAACACACACTTGGACCTATTTAATTTCCTTTTTGCCTATTTTAGGTCACACTGTAATAACAATATTAGAAAGAATAAATGGGGGG
>NC_045746.1:12055360-12057376 GCF_008692095.1 Etheostoma spectabile
TATGGGGGTAGATAGTGAAGAAGGTGTTTCTTCTTCCTCTTCTTTTGAATTTCTGGCAGACTAATGTGTATGTCATAGGGACAAGGATGTAATATATGAATTAATATGAATTAAATTATTAATTAATCCATGTTTAGCAGGTGTGTTCCCCTACAAATGGTGATGCTGTTTTATCATAATGTACACAACACACAAGTGGGATTGTTCATGTTATAAACTATGTTGCCATAAATACATAATATAATAACTTCATAAATTGCACCCCTCCAGCATTAGAGAGAGAGAGAAAGCCAATCAAAGCCAATCTTATAACCCAGAACCTGGGTTACTCTTTGAAAAATAACCCAGATATCCCCCAAAAAAACAGGAATTTGGTCAAAATATTAGCCCTATAACCCAAAAATGTTTACTCACTAAAAAATGAACCCATCTTTTTAACACAAATAATGGTTGTTTGAAGAAATAACCTAGTAGTTTTTAATGAGCAGGCAAATTATATGAATACATTTCATACTGTGCATGTAGGACTCACTTTTGCAAACTTTTAGTTAGGCTGTTTTTATCTCTAAAATGTCACCATTTAGGGAGTTCAATGTGCAGAAATCAGGAATCACTTGTTAATGCCACTTAAGAGAGAATCTATTTGTATGAGTAGTTGATGCATTGTGTGGCTTGGAGAACTAAACTTTACTAAAAGAAGCTTAAAGCAGCTACAGTAAAAGCTGAAGGACTCTTATTCCTCAACATGCAACCCTTTAACCCTCCTGTTGTCTCCGGGTCAAATTTGACCCCTTTCCAAAAAAATTTCTATATCAGAAATTTGGGTTTCTTTCAGACAAATTGTCCAAAAAAGTAACGTGGATGGTTCCCACCATGCTCCTCACAAGTTAAATAAATAATCAGTTCACTTCTTTCATTGAATGGGTGTTTTTTTTAATCAATTTTATAGCATTCGGAGAAAAAACAATTGGTAAAAGAACTTAACGTGACAAAAATAGGAAAAAAAAGTGACAAATGTAAAAAAAAAGGTTTTAGAAATTTGAAGAAAAACCCACAGAAATTTCAAAAGGCTCAGAAAAAGTCGAGAACCGTTGACAAAGTGACCAAAACGAAAAAAAAAGACGACCAAAACCTTAAATAAAACTGATAAAATTTCAGGTCAGCGGGAAGACAACGCGAGGGTTAAACCCTTTTAAGAACTATTTGATTGAACATGCTGTACATATCATAAACAGTAGGTTTTCTTGCCATCGTGGAACAGATTGATTGAATGGAACCAGACACTACCACAGCATTTAGATATGCGTTTATTGTTATGCACTAGTGACACACATTTTTTTCCATTATCTTCATTTTAGCCAATAACACAATAAAACAGTGAAACATCAATAGTAACGTCCAGTGGACTAGGGTGTAGTTAACCAACAGGACATCAGACGTGTACTCTCTATTATTCAACCCAATTTCATTAAACCCGAGGACCTGATCAAATTGGTGGATGTGTCAGGGCAAATTCCTCTCGAACCCCCGCTTCACCACTCAACGTGTGAGCCCGTAAACAAGAAACTCTGATTGGAGTGTAGATAAAGAGAGTGGGAAGTGCTGGGCCAATCAGAAAAGAGTCTTTGTTCGGAGTTTAAAATAGAGCACTTGAAACCCAACTGTTGCCTGGAGACAAATTGCGAGCAATTACGGAGCCAGATTACAGTGGAGAGAAAATAGGTGATATTGTCAATGGGCGACCTGTTTTCAACGCGTAAAATATGGACGTTTACACAGGCGCCCTTTGGCGTGTGTGTAGAACGTGCAGGGGAGAGCAGCATCTAGACGGGGTTTAGCCATAGACAGTTGAAGAAATGGACCAACAGACCTCGTTGTTCTGGACAGAGGCCAGTGAAGTCTATTAGACGAGCTTTTCCGGTGATGGCTAAGTGTTACTGCGCAGCCTCCAACTGAGCTTGAAGACGTGGATGTGACGTGAAAGTTGTAAGTCTTCTGGTAGCTGTGCCAAGAGAA
>NC_045746.1:12057386-12057524 GCF_008692095.1 Etheostoma spectabile
CAATCATTCCCAATCAGCAGAGACGGAGAGGTGTATGTTAGGAGATAATATAGGCACAGCTAACTAAAATTACTGCAAACTACAATGCTAGTTAACATCGGTAATTAAACCTAAACAGCTGATGGAAGTCCAAACTGT
>NC_045746.1:12057534-12057687 GCF_008692095.1 Etheostoma spectabile
CGAGCTTCTCCTGACAATACGGTGATTTGTCGACTATGCAACGTTATGTCGCGTGGTCATAACACAATCGTTAGCCTATTTTTATAAAAACGTCTGCTACGGAGCCATGACATGAGATACAAGATAACAGAGCCTTTTATACATTGTCGTGTT
>NC_045746.1:12057697-12069060 GCF_008692095.1 Etheostoma spectabile
TAAACAACGGACAAATAGAGTCTTTAAACCCTTCAGATGTAAAGTTATTCGCTGTCAAAGTGACGTAAAAATGAATGGCCGTCAATGGACGGCGGGTGATGGCTTCATAGCATTGAAATGGCGCCATAGGAGCTACATTTAGAGACGAGAGGCTTACCCCCTTGGGTTTAGCGAGTAGTGTGTAAGGGAGAAGTTCCGCGTAGAGATGTTAGCCAGGGTGCTGGATGGGTCAAACACAGGACTTTCACCCAGGAGAGCGGGGTTTGTGTCCCGTGGGTGTCCTTAAACGTCCCGTTATTGCCAGGGAAGCTGCTTTCTTCTTTATTTATTAGTATTTTTATTTAGTCCACCCACAAGATTTCCCAAAACAGAGACAGCGTCATAATGGTCCGACCAAAAGGCTAAAGGAGACAACAAACATGTGTGAAAATGTTGATATTGGCGAAGATTTTCCATTTTAATCCTTAACCCTTCTGCATTTGAGCGGCAAATTGAATGTCCTGCAATCCGTGTGCAGGTGAAAGGAAACATAGATCATCTATGTGATCTATGCAATATCATAACCTTGTCTCCTTGACTCTTGTACCACTGTTATTTAAAATAAATAATTGATACAAATATTGAGCGAAAATTCAACAAACGTGAAGTGGAAGGTGAAAACACATCTTTTTTTTTTTTTTCATTTGTCAAGGTCTCTGGTTGAAGTCATGGGGCCTCATTTATGCATTTAATTTAGTTTTATTATAAGAACTAGATGATCTATTTAGATCAAGTTGGGCTTTTGAAGTCAGATATGTGTTTAAAATACTACAGCTGCTGCCTCTTAGTTGATTAGTCCACAAATCTGTCATTTTTGGTCCTAGTCAACTAAGATTTCTTCAGTCAGTTAGTCATTTTTATGCTTTTTCGGGATGAATGAATGAATTTCCAATTCTATTTCATGAGCAAATCTATGGTAAACACAATATTTAAAGTGGCGCTTTTGCATGAACTTTGCGGGGAAACTCCAGATCTTACAACTCTGTCAATTAAATCAACATTTGAGTGTTAGTTGACTGAGAATGTCTTTAGTCAAGGACTCCCTTATAAAATACCCTGTCTCTGACTGTCTAGTAGTGATGGCCAAACGAAGCTTCATGAACCAGTGTCTTTATTTTCTGAGCCCACTAGATGGTGCTCTTGGTTTTAAGAGAAAGACCTAAGGCATTGCAATTCACTATGTTCTCAACCAATTGTGGAACAGAGAGTTCCATCTAGTGGGCTCAGAAAATAAAGACACTGGTTCACGAAGCTTCATTTGGCCATCACTACTGTCTAGCTGGCGAGCTAACTTGCTAACCAGCTCGGCTAGGCTAGCACAAGTCCGTCACAATTAGGGTTGGGTTCCTATGCAACTGGTGGGAATCGGTATCGGCAAATTTTGGTTTTACTAAATGTGTTGACTGAAATATTTTCCCTCTGTTGCTCCAAAACAGACTTAAAAGTATCACGCTTTCTCTGTTGTCTACCGTTAGCTAGCTAGGCTACTTTTAAAATGCCCTGTTTTCCTTCTGGGCTCTGGTTAGCATTCCAACTCAACATTTATTTTGTTACTTTTTAATAGTATAACTGTTATCTGTTAAATTATTGAAGTTTTGTATTAAGTGACTTGGGATTACCTATTACATATTGAAGTGACGTTTTGTTAACTTTAAATATTTTCCAATTTTTAAAAAAAACTCTATAAAAGAGCCTTACTTTGATGTTATTTTTCAGTTTTTCAAGAATCGGTTTAGGAATCCGAGTTGTTTTAACGATACCCAACCCCAGTCACAGCTCCCAGAGCTTCTCTCAATTTTCTCTTTACTGTTCTATTTGCACTCCCTGGAATTCCGTTCCCTGTTGCACAGCGTTACACAAAATAAAAAGATTTTGGAGAAGGAATGTTAAGTGTTGTGGTTTGGGGTTTTTGTTGGGAATGTTTTACCGTTTCTGCCTCCCTGTGAATGTCTCAGTGTTTTCCCAGGTCCCGTGTGCTTGTGTCCTGTTCCCCCGGTAAGCGTCTGTGTGTTTCACTTCCTGTTTATTTTGAAGTCTGCTTCTGTCTTGTCTTGTCTAGCTTACTTTGTTTGTCTGATTGCTGCCGCCTAATGTGATTACCTGATGTCTCACCTGTCCCTCATTACCTAATTACTCTTGTATTTAACCCCAGTGTTTCCTCTGCTTCTTGTGGACCATTGTCGTTTTGTCAGCCGCTGTTCTATGTGTTTGCTGGTCATGGTTCATCCTCGAGCCTGTTGTACTAATGTTTCTACGTTCCGGAGATTCCCGTTCCTCCCGTTTGTTCTCTGTGAGTACTCCCTGGAATATCCCCTGTGATTGCCTTACCCTGCTCTGCTTTGGTTTTGGTGTTTTTTGGATTTCCTGTGTCTTGGACTTGCCCTCCCCGTGTTTTTGTGGACTGTAATAAAGACTTTTTGTTGAAGTGCTACTCGCCTGCTCCGACTCTGCTTTTGGGTCCTCCCCTCATCATCCCGTCACAGTTAAGCTCTCCAAGCTTACAATCTTCCTTTCAGTCAGGTAGCCAATTAGCTTAGCCTGGTCGACATAGGCTACAATGAGTTCACACAGTTTATTACATATTTGTACCGTTGACTCCTCTGCGTCATTCCTCTTGTGTGGAGCAGGACGGTTAAATAAAAGTGGATAGTGCAATATAGCTAATAAGCTATGATAAATGGCTCTATTTTGGTCTCTCAGGCTCTCATCCCTTATAGTGTCAAAGTTGAACTCTACATGAAACATATGCTCAGATTATTTAATGGCGATTCCATGGGAATGAATTAGTTTTACCCTTTAAATCCAGGTGTGTCCACCCCCTTTTGGTCCAACTGTAATAACACAAAACAACCTCCATTTGAACAATTTGCATGGTAAAATGACACTTTAACAACAATTTTAGGACCAGGTAAATGAGTCCCCAGGACTAGAACAAAAGCCTGTACACAATGTAGCTCAGGGGTGATATTTTTTAAGAAGTGGACTGCACAATTTCCACTTTTGACAGTGTGACGGGTGTCTTCCCCTCTATAGCTGGCGGCTTAGTGACCACATCCCCGGGATCCCTAAATCCCTTCCACTTTGACCCTGACTCTTCTCTCCGCTCCCCTTGCCCCGGTCTGTGGAACAGCCTCTCTTTCAAGTTGCCCCTGGGGAGGATCCAAAAGACCACCCCCATCGTCGCCATGGCCGAGCCAAAACAGCAGAGCCCGATCCCGGCTGCGTTGCTGAGGTGCAGCCCCCAGTTAAACCTGACAGCCTGGCTGTCCAGGAAGAACAGGTCCCCCTCTCCAAAGGACTCAATTTTATGGGGAGTGGAGTAGCCCACTGACAGGCTGGCAATACCTGCACCCAGGATCAGGAGACCCAGGGCCAAGGACACCTGGAGGAAGAAGGAGACAGAGAAAAATACCAAACGTGGATTTATATGCAGCCTTGGTCCTTTGTTTTCTACAGGGGGTCCTATTTGCTCAGTGCTCTTCACTTCTTGTTAGGAAAGGTCATTTTCACAATGCCAAAAGGGCAGGGGGCTTACATGCAATCCCTCACCTTTACAAATACCACCATACCACTGCTTGCACTTCATCATACAGAATTAAAAATGCACTGTTTGCACATTATAACGAGTATATCACAGAGAGGTTTTTTTTAGAGTTATTACACTGGTGAAGCTTAATGCTGGCAAGTGAAAACAATTACCAGACGACACCATGTGTCACAGAGGTGGAACATCTCTGTCTGCAGCCCTCCCCTGACCAACATTAACAAGGACAGTAGTCTAATCTTGGAAATAAAAGGGGAAAAGAATCTCAAAATAAGGTTTAATGAAATATTACAACTTTTCTTCAACTGGATCTTGTTGAAAAGGGGAGTTCACTAAAAGCTTTTTCTATCACAATAAGACTCAAAATAGCATGTAATTGAAATTAACTTTAAATTTGAAAGTGGATGTTTGTTACATAACTTCAATTCCGGTTACACAAGGGATGCAGAACGTGACATATTCTCCCCTGGTGGAACCCATGGTTTCCTGGGTGAAGGTCCTGCATTCGCCTGATGCATCTACCACCCAACCTACCTCCTCACGTGGAATTTGACTAAGGTGACCAGATTTCTCAGAGAAAATCCGGGGACATTTTCAGCTCAGAAGCAAATATACCTCCAAAACACGTCATGTTTTTATTTTTGTCAAACTTAAAACGGGGACACTAGACCTAGAGCTGTTTCCCCCAACAGACAACATTATGGAAAGGATTTCTAAGGAGTTTGACCTTTCTGTTAAAGATTAAGATCCTTTTTTAAAACATAAAAGTCAGCGAAATTGCATTGGCAAAGCCAAGACTCCATGTAAATAGTCAAGGATGTTAGCATCGTAAAACACGGCTTTCTAAAACATCTGAGCTCTGAACAGCGCTGCTTGATCGGCTCCGTTTGGTCAGTGTTTTCTTTCTTTCATTCCACTTTCGGGTCTGTCAGTCACAGTCGAAACCGGGGACATTTCCGGGGACAGATCCAGCCGGGGACAGGTCACCAAAACCGGGGACTGTCCCCAGAAACCGGGGACGTCTGGTCACCCTAAATTTGGCGCTCTTATACTTTGTCACGCTAGTTGCTTTGCTCCTGTCATGATAATACGGATAATAAATCGTAACTGCTGCTTGAACTTGTTTTTTTCCGGGGGGAGGAGAGTCTCTGAAATACACAAATATGTTTCGCTAACAAATAATGCAAGAAAAACAAGAGAAGCTGAGCAGTGAGAGTGCACACCAACAGACTATCTATCTAATGAGCGACCACATGATGTTAGCAGATCGGAGGGTGTAGCTGCTCTACCTTCCAGACTGCTGAGTTCCACCACAGGGTTGACCTCTGGTTCTGGGCGAGCCCCGGATCCTCCGGGTCTCTCTCCCACATGGAGGACGAGCACTCCTCATAGAAGTGGTGCAGATAGGAACGCACCCCAAACTGAAGACAGCTAGAACCCGCCTGGGGGGATGTTGGGCACAAAGGGACCACATGCTAAATGCAGTCCGCAAATTATAGGCTAGTGTAATTATTAAATACATATGGAGCATCAATAAAATACTAACTTGGTACATATACCAGTATGAATGTGCAAATACAAGAAGTACAAATAACTTTGGTTCTGCAAGATACTTTAACTTCACTACAACTTTTTAATTTTCCCTACCAATTTGATTAATGTGAAGTACAGGTATAGTATTACTCGCAGAAAGAAGGGTGAAAACAAGGTGACAGTGTGGTTTGACAAGTGGTAATTAACAACACTTACTGCAGTTCTGAAGGTACTTCTATATTAAAGACTTTCCTAATTATCTGGATGAAAAATGATTCAAGGTAACGTTTTGAGGACTCTAGAAAATCCTTCATTACCGTGTTGTGAAATGACAATTAACACCAGGACAAATAAAGCCCCCCTGTTACAGTATAGGGTAAGTCTGGGGTATGTGGACTGTAGTTCTTATTTCATTGGTACCCAATTTGTGAGAATGGTTTCTATTGAAATATGTGGGCTGTAATTTAAAGTGTTACCAAAGCATGTCAGATGTCCTCAGCCTATCTGCCCACTGTTGATTATACAACAATTTTAGCTTCTATAATCAAGTTAAACACCCAGGAAAAAGCTCACCTCGCTCCCAGAGGATTCTCCTCCTGAGCCCGAGACACAGGCCTCAGAGCACAGCGCCATCAGACCTCGCACACCTGCAGTGAAAGACACAGACCCATTCCGTAGGTAATACACACTGTATTCAGAGCTTTGGACAGATTGATATGTGCACATGTCAGGCTGCGTTGTTGTAACACAAACACTGTTTATCTGCTGAATATGGATTTTCCTCTATAAAAGCCTCCATCCCTGAAGAAGGCTGGTTATAAATCTTGGCCTGTGTCGCCCGTCAGGTTGCCCCAGTTATTGTTGCCGCATGTGAACGATTGACGGCTACTGTGGCCCTAGGTGGCTCTATTACCACCCACGGATGAGTCACACAGACGCAAGAGCGAGCAGACTCTATTCTTCCTCATCCACATTTGCACACGTCTCGCTGTTGTTATTCTCCCGAGGCGGTTTGATTGATTTCTTTCATTCTCTCGCCTTCAAACAGTTTCTCTTAGCGGCTACACATAGCTGATCTCAGTCGGTGCTGTACAGTGCGTTTAACCTGACTGCAGTATCAAACATAACCCTGACAAGCAAATCTGTAATCACCAACCCAGAACATCCTGCTCAGGTAGGCATGTTCCTATGTACCTTTCTCAACGGCCCAGATCTTGAACCAGACAGGATGAGCTGTCACCAAACTCCATCCAATTAAATAAGCTTTCTGTGAGCCAGGGTGATTCGTGTTTACAAGCCCTGGTATGAATGGAAATTGTGGGGATATAAACAAAACTAATATAAAAATGCATGAAAATTAACAAAAGAACCTGTGTGTAATAGCAGCAGACTGAAGAAAGCTAATTCAAACAGATAAACAACTCTGATTCCATTTGGCTGTCATGTTATTGTCTCTAAATTACCTGCTGCTGTTTGAGCTTTTACCGTATTGAGTTTTAGAAAGTGCCTTTACAAAGAAAGCTAATTGTGGCCAGATTTCATCAACGCAAACCTTGGTTTTCCTTATAAAAGAAATGATCTGACCTTTCTGGAGTTATTCATGCTGAATGTCAATGCAATTAGAAATAAGGATTCACATAAAAACGAGGTAGCCAAGTCCATAAACTAATACATCATTTTCAATGGATAACTTCATGTGAGCACTGATTAGTGACTCCAGCGGTGGAGGGTAACTAAAACCACTTAAAGGGATATTTCACCGATTAGCATTAAGCTGTGTCTCAGTAGAAACCCGGTAGTATTTTTGAATGACTGTGCTTCCCTCCCTCATGTCCCGTAAAACTAAATTTTTCCTCTGATGATGCAAAAATCGTCATTTAGCGTCATCGGAGGCATTTTTGAACTACAGCCTGCTAGTTCTGCATGTTTTCAACCCGCCCATGGGGGGTGGGACTGTCACTACCCCATGCAGTCGAGTGTCAGCCATCTTGAAGCTACGCTAACAGGCTCTCTCTTATAAGTAGCATACTTTTCCTTTTTTTAACAACTACGAGATACATAAGTACAGATTGGAGAATATGCGGCAAACTTTATTACAGACACACTACGTGATCTTCACCTGCACCTCATCAAAAGAGGTGTGCGTGGTAGCAGAACCACGGTCCGAGTGCAGGAGTTTGAGCCGTGGCTTCGTAGGGAAGCGAAGCAAGTGCATTCTGGGAGTTGTTGTCTTTCATCCACATGAACCAAAAATACATTTTGTGGCTTTTCTCGGTCTAGAAGGCACCAATTTTTAAAACATTTTCACATTTCTACTACGTAAATGACCCAATTTAACTATCTATTCATCAGCAGTCAAACTGTTTGTATTCTCAACTTGTGTATACTCAAATATTGGTTCTTGTATTTTATTCCTATTATATGTATGTTGAATGTATTGCATCCTAGTATTTTATTTATATTTATATTATGTGCTTTGTGACTGATTTTGCTACTACAATACTGTAATTTCCCATTTTATTGGATCAATATCTATCTATCTATCTATCTATCTATCTATCTATCTATCTATCTATCTATCTATCTATCTATCTTTTTAGCTGTGAAATACACCTTTAAGATTTAATTCAAAGATTCAAATTATGATAAAGCCATAACATACAGCACATTGTTGAAGATAATGATTCCCAACAAAGCGGTGCCTAACTGTTTTTTTTTCATTTTTTTGCTGACTTTTCTCAAATCTTTGCTTTTATTGTGAAATATTGTATGTCTTAATAATCTCATGACCCCTCAAATTAATTTTTGAGACCCTTTGTATTGGGTTGGTCCCAAATTGGGGAACCACTTTACTATACTACATAACTACACCAGGAAAATACTACTTATGCATATCATGTATCAGCCATAACAACCTAATAACGGCATATGGAATAACATGGTACTAAATGTTCTGCAAAATGAATACTTTTTATACTTTAAGTAAATTTCGCGGAGAGTACGGTGCTGTAGGCTACTATTACTTAGTATTTTTACGCTTTGGTTTTGGCACTTTTATTTAAGTAAAGAACTTCTTTTATTATGTTTTTTAAATAAATATGTGGAGCGCGGCCTGGTGTACCATAGGCTCTTAAGTATCAAACTAATTTTCTGGAACGCTGACATGATATATTTATTTTTCATATGGCTTACAGATAGATTTTAGCACAAACTTCCTCTATTGCTTCTCTATCCTTTACTGAGACAGTGGCACCCCTGTTTGAGTCCCATAAATACTCATTAATCACAGGAGCGCTGTCCATGGTGCTGGTAAGTTTCCCCCCCCCCTTCCCACTTTCGTCCAAATAGAGCCCAGTAAAAAATCGCACAAATTCCCATTGGATCCTAACGCACCCCGAACATGCAACAGGGTTTATTTAGTGTCTCATACTAAAAAATATAAATACTTTTTTTTTTACTATTTCCCTTTGCTTCCCTAGTCTACCACTAAGACTCGATCACATGTCGTATTATGATCCCATCTTTTCCAGGCCGAATTAAAAGGCAAGGCGGTCAGAAACTGATGGCCACAAACTAACAGAACACCGGTGAGTCATCGCGGCCATGTCACACTTTTCTCCGTCGCTCTTCCTCTTCATCTACATCTACTCTTCTTCCTTATTTTACCTCCTGTCCTCTTCTCGCTCTACCCGGGTCTACAACGTGTGCCGGACTCGGTCTTACCCCCCCGGCCGGACTGCGCGCTCCTCTCACTGGGGATCCATGTGTTGTCGGACCGGTGGAACTCCAACGCTGCTGCTGATGGGAATCTGTTGAACGGAGACACTGAGCATGCGTGCGAAAAGAGAGAAAAAAAACGTGTAAACTCTAGATAGATGACATATGACACATGTATGTTAACTCATCCCGTCTTGATCAGAGAGGTAATTTAGAGTTAGTTTAATAAAAAGTTCCTCTCAGTGTGAAATATGGTAGATGACTTTAGTAGTTACTTTGCAGATGAGGATTTTAAAAACCTATAATGATCATATGTAATACTCTGCATTGTTATGCAGTTAATAAAACACAATACATGCACTTTATTGCAAAAGTAAAATGCATATCACATGTTTCTGCATTAATAATAATAATCAATATTATAGTATGTAATAATACAACAACTAAAGAGTATATAGATATACATGCATTGATAGCAACAAAATGGGAAATTACAGTGTTGCAGCAGCAGAGTCAGTTACACAGCACAGAATATAAATGAAATACTAGGATGCAATACACATACATACAATATACATAAAATAATAATAAGATAAAATAAAAGAACAAATGTTTGAATATGTACAATTGGCTGCATTGTGGGTACTTTTACTTTTATACTTTATGTAGCCTATGCTTTTCTGCTTTTAAACTTTCATACTTTCACTAAAAGATTGGAAGTGCTTTCACTTGTGACAAAGTATTTTTTTAAATCATGGAATTAGAAGATTTTCTTTAGACGTCTTTCGCCAGAGTTGTTCAGAGTGAGTCAAAGTTGGCTTTATTCCTCAGTGCATCATATATATCCTCTACATAATATATTGTAGCAAGCGCAGCAAAACTTTAAAATACTCCAGAAAAAAAACACTAACAGATAATATGTGTCTGTATACCACAGTAGATTAAAGCATTAGCCACTCAGCATCGGATACCATGGAGTCACTGGCTGCCTAGAGGAATATTTAGCGGTATTATATGAAAGCCGGATTAAGACTGCCTATATATATTTATAACTGGCCTTAGTCTAGGTCTAGCACTGCTGTCAGGTATTCAGCTAGGATGAGCGGTTTGGAAGTTTTCCCCCGGCACATTGTGCACCTGTCCAGATATTACCCCTCTGAAGTTGGTCTAATCTGAAGGGGTTTAGGTGTTTGGCCACAGGTGCTTTTAAATTGGTTCCAACTTTTCTTGAAGGACCTTGTCTTGAACCCTTGTCTTCCACAAACTGTCATGGTTAGTTTTTATCCCTAGTTATGTCTCGTTTTCCTTCCTGTCTTGTGTTTTCCCGCTTTGTGAGATCGTCTGCCTCACCCTGATGTGTTTCATCTGTTTCACCTGTCTCTCTGTTTCACCTGTTTCACCTGTCTCTCGTTTCCTCTTGTATTTAGTCTCTGTGTTTTTCTTTGTCTAGTATCAGGTCAACATTTTCTGTTTCCAATTCATGTGTGTGTGTGTGTGTGTGTGTGTGTGTGAGTCCTCCCTGTTCGTCTCCGTGTTCCTGGTTTCTTTTTTACCTGTTTTGACTTTGTCTTCATTCTGTATTACATTTTTGCCGGCAGTATCCGGGACAACTCTGCATTTGCGTCTGGGTCGGTTGGTGTTTTTTTTTTTTTTGAAATATGTTCATTGATTTTCAAGAAAAAGAATAAGAAAAGAGGAGATATGGAAAAACTAAAATAAAAATAAAATCCTAATGAAGAACACTAAATGTAACATACATATAACATATAGAACCCAGCACATCTTGGATTACAACAATATTCCACGGTCATAGTTAGGATGGATACTGTAAACAAAAACATCTTAAGGTGATCAAGTTAAATGAATTTAACATATAGAAATCACATACTAATTTGCACAGAGAGGTTTTATAAAATTGTCTATGGGTTCACATTTTTTTGGTGATTCAGTATCGGATCCCATGTCTTATCAAACTTGTCTCCTCTCTATTATAAAATCTCTGCCCATTGTTTTAATCTGCACCGTAGCAATGCCCCCATTTCAGGCAAAGAGCAGAACCATCCTCCCCCCCCTTCCACATCCGGTCTTCATCCCCCACGGCTCCCTGGGTCCTCGGTTTGGTCTTTGGGCTCCACACCAGTGTCTAGACTCCATTGGGGGATTCTCTTTTGGCTTTCTACCACTTTAAAAAACAATTTCACAACGATAAAGTCTAATTTCCAAAGACTGTCCATTTCATATTATGCATATGTACAATTAATCTTAGCATATCTGCAACACAGTCTCTCCTGATTGAAATAGAAAATTGTTTTCTGGGTTCAGTGGATAAGAGCGTGACTGGCTTGCACAGAGCTCCAGCCCCACTCACACCCAACAACTTTGCGATTAACTGAAAAGCCAATTGTGAGCCAGGCTCTTATTGCCCGACATCATATCACTGGCGTTTGATGGGAGAAAATCCCCACAGGTTCCAAAGAATTGTGAAAAGCCTTTACAGTGCCTATATTATGCTCATTTTCAGGTTCATAAT